>NC_064762.1:1792242-2392242 GCF_011397635.1 Epinephelus fuscoguttatus | reverse complement strand
TCACAACAATCAGTATCATTCTGTGCAAATTGGGAAAACACATTTTTATGATGCGGTGCAAGTAAATGAATAATGGAATCAACGACTTGAAATAGAATTAATTGATGCACTTTTCTCGCTTTTTGTGTTCCTGCCCAATTCAGCACATTACATCGATAATAGAGTATATGAAATATTGCGCATTAAAGACTTGGCATCGAACTAGTGTTCATTTGAATGCAAAATAATAATAGGGGGGTTCATTGATTCTAATTGTAGCAATAAATCAAAAGATAATTACCAGGAAGAAAACCTCTATTTCACTGCAGTTGTCAAAAGACTCAGAAGCCCCCTCTCCACCAAACACTTTAATTCCAGCACCTTTGGAGCCAGCAGTAAGCCTTCAGACATGGTACCTAGACCCTCGGTGTGTTCAGACAGTCCTCTTAAATGTGGGCGGGGTTGTTGTCACTCACTGCTCCGTCCAGCACTCGCTGTATTTCCTCATCAGCGGTGACACAGATGGAAGTCTGCACCTGGTTTATCGTCCACAGAACGAGGCTGCACGCCCACATTTTCACAACAAAATAGAACAGGCTGCAGTGAGAGTCTCTCTCCATGGGATATTTCAAAATAGCAGCTTTGTGCATTTAGTCCTTCTCAGGCAAGCTCAGGGGTTTAGTGTTGCTGTAGCCCACAGGAAGTGAGGATTAGAATATATGACCTTCACATAATCCGCTCCAAATGAATCTATATTTTTAAAGTCATTACTAAAAGTGTGTGTCATATAAAAACTAAAGTGATGGTCAAAGTTGTCACAGTGAAATTTAAGGTGTGCTGATGGATTCACGTCATCAACTCATGCATTGAGTAACATTACAAGTTAACGTTCCACCTTAAAAGTTGCCGGCAGTCGGCCCAGTGAATGAAGTGATTTTTTTCTCTTTCATTTTATAGTTGTAGTTTACTGATGTATGAACAGAGGTTACATAAAACCAGAGTGAGTGTCCTCTACTGACCAATCAGACTGCAGGGTTTCTAGCTCCACCTTTTAGTACCAGATCTGTGTGCTAGGTACCCCAACAGAGGGGGGACCAAACATGGGGACGCTAAGGAACGCTTCTGTTGGTACCATCCACAACTTTTACTGTGGAAACAGAAAAAAAGGCATACTGAACTGAAACGTACTGCTCAGTGGAAACAGGGCTTAACTTGATGCTGGGTGTGTATAATAACTCATCTTATAGGAAGCACCATTGATTTTAGTTTCCACCTTCTTTTCCTGTAAACAGATGTTCTGTTTACTTTGCAGGGAATCTGTCTTTTACTCGACATCATTATAGATTGATTTGCATGAGCTTTGTATTCTCCTGACATATCTGCACTCTTTCCAAAGGCTAAGTTTCTTGTTCATTCCAGCTGGACACATGATAACTGAGAGAGCCTTAAAGTTTCATTTTAATTTTCTCCATTGACAAGACTATGATTAAAACAAAGGAGGTGCTGCTGCAGTACCGTTGCCATCGCTTGGCATTTCAACTAAGTCATAGGGGGCGTGTTATGGGAACTGACAGACTTCTGCAGGAATGAATGAGCCTCTAGTGTTCTGTGTCTGGAACAAGAGGCGGGAGTCTCTGTGCAGAGAGATAAATTTAGGAGAGAAAATGTCAACTTCTGTTGTGTGCTAGATTTGAAATGCACCGGAGATGTGAAGGTGAGGCTGGAGCAGGATCTCCTGGTTAAGCATGCAAACATACACACACACACACACACACACACACACACACACACACACACAAAAGAACCAACCTTGCATGAAGTTGTCACAGCATTTGATTCCTGTGGCAGTGCTGTTAAACAAGATTTCAACCTCATTTTTTTCAGCCTTTAATCCCAAGTCAGTAATAATTATTTAAGAGATGTGAAGTTATTAGTTTAATTGTGTTTAGAGACTTGTGGAGATGTTTGAAAATTCTCAAGCTCAGTGCGGATATGTGCAGTTAAATGCATTATGCTGCCTCCAATGTACAGTGACTGCTAATTAATTTAAGACAGATGCTAGTATCTCCCAGGAGCCAGCTGCATAAACAATGTGTACATCTTTCCCCACTCAAACTGGTATTTTTAGAAAAAAAAGAAAAGAAAAGAAATAAAGTGCAGTGAGAATGTGCACACCTTACACATTCTTCAGATCAGGCATACACATGACATTAGCTGAGATAGCTGCAGGTGATATAAGATGAGACTGAACATAGAGAGTTGAGAGAGACATGGTTTTAGGTTGTTTGCCAGTTTCACTGATTGTGTTATTATGTTGTCAGGCTGCACAGCGTTCAGTAAAATGTCAATCAAAGGCTTATTTATGAAATTACTTTTAAAATAGGCTATTTGTGAGTAATGACTTTCATCATTTAGATTTGCATTCATCTCCCTGTTAGTGATTGTTTAATTTTGTCCTGTGAAGCGATTCGTAAAGTCAGTTTCAATATGAACACTATCAATCAATCATTGATCATCCTTCTGACGTTTAATAATAATGATTACTGAGATTTCACCACAGCGATGGTTTGCAGAAATGTGATGAACCAGTGTTATGGACCAACCTTGTGATGCCACACAGTTGGTGAATTTGCACTTTTGTTACCGAATTTGTCATTGACAGGTCAACACAGATGGAGGGGCACAAGTATCAATATGCAAATGGAAGTTTCAGGGCTCTTAAGTGCTGTATCGTAGGCAACTGGACTTGACTGGGTTTCTTGAAAGTGTTTCACCTCTCATCCAAGAGGCTTCTTCAGTTCTAATGTACTTGGTGCAGAGTTGCAGGCTTTAAACCCTTTTAAACCCTGTGTGGGTGTGAACCCTTACAGAGTCAGTGAGGTCATGTGTGTTGTTAGGGTTAGATGGATCCAGGTAACCCTAACAACACACGATGGTCGGTTGGGTCAACAACTCCCCTGTGACCTTAACAATTCTGAAACTCATAGCTCATACATGACCTCAGTGATTCTGTAAGGGCTCACACCCACACAGGGCTCAAAGCCTGTGACTCTACACCAGTCCATTAGAACTGCAGAAGGTGAGAGGTGAAACGCCTTCAAGAAACTCAAGCAAGTCCAGTTGCCTACGATAAAGTACTTAAGATTAGCATGACCTGGATGACTGAGAATCTTCACCAAGATGTTTCAGGGTGTGAACTGTGGGCATAGAAATGAGGCTCATACAAATGCGCCCAGCGCCACAATGATCAAGATTAATAAGACAGAATCAGGCGTTTGCACAGCTTTATAAATGTGATGAAAGAATGCATATGCATATTTCTGCCTTTGTGCGTACATTCAGCGTAGGTCAGCTGGACGCTGCTCATAGGCTGTGGGATAAAGTCAGGTGGCTGAGAGTAAAGCCAGGGCCTACGGAGCATGCTGTTGGTTTTACCGGGGCTCGAGGGGCAGGCTTAGCCGGTGACAGGAGAGCCAAGGCCTGCAGAGCATGTTGGAGGCTCTACATCCAGGGGTCTGTGGACTTCTGCACTCTCTCTGTTCTCCAACATGCTCTGCAGGCCCTGGCTCTCCTCTCGCCTTCAGCAAGCCACTCCGACCTCTGAGGCTGTGCTCTGCTCCTGTGCCAGAGAACCAGAGGGAGGGCATGAGGGGTTGTGCCCTCGGCCCTCTGTCAGCTTCTCTCCAGTGTCCACAAACCCCTTGATGTGGAGCTGTGGATCATTGTCAGTTTTTTTGAGAAACATCCCCCTGCAGAGCTGGAGAGCCACCATTTTAGTCTTGCACATGCGCAAGTTTTAAAGCCACCGTTTAAGACGTGAGCATGTGCAAGTACCAGACCCTCTGTTTTATGTTGTACAGATGGAGATAATAATAATAATCTTAGACTGTTGTTGTAAAAATAACATAAGCCTTGCGTTCACAATTTCAAGTATAAAACTTTTCTGCTAGCAACTTTAACCACTGTTCATTTGAGGAGGACCACCACCAGGAAATGCTTTCTGCAAGACAATTATCAAACTGATTATAGATCATAGATACTTGTCTCTGGCTGCCAGCATTAGCTAGCTGAAAAGTTGTCTTTGTCCAGAGGTTTCGTGCCCTTGCCGTCCGGGCGGGAGGACTTGTTCTTCTGGACCATCCATTTTAGCACCAACCTCAGTGCTCAAAGTGTCATCAACAGACAGCAACGTTTTAAATTGGAAGTAGCGTGCTAGGAACAGCAGCTAAATGCTGGCAGCCAAAAACAAACAACTATGTTTCCTTGTCTGTTAATTTTCCAATAATCAAAACAAAGCATTCATTTTTTTTGATGGTACTAAATGTTTTAGTCTGCTCATGTTAGGTGCAGCTCTGAATTGCTCAGTGCAGTGAGGGACTTATTTATATAGCATCATTGCTGAGGCAAGCGCCCAAGTGTCTGTAGCCAATAATGCTATTAACGCCCAGCGAGTAGGGCCGTAACGGTACATGTATTTGTGTTGAACCGTTCAGTACGCGACTTTTGGTTCGGCACAACCCTGTACCGAATTATTGGGCGCAGGATATTATTTTATTTTATTTTGTTTTATTTTAATTCTGTTTTTGCGAGCCGAACCATTTAAAATATCTAGTTAACCGGTAACCGAATATATTCGGCCGAATATTGCAAAAAAACACACATTCGGTGGAATAAGTTAAAAGCAAGGCTGAATAATAGCGGCGTTTTGATAACGCAATCAAACAGTGTGCCGTGACAGGCGGAATAAAATGTCGGCAGTGTGGCGATCCGTCCGTCACCGCACTCGCATTTGCGACTAAAAATAGTTTTGAGCGAGCAAAATAGGCTTAAATCATTCAGCACGCTGTGCGAGCAGCCTACAGATTTCAACCAGCAGCAGAAACGAAAGGCGAATCCCATCGGTTGTGGGTTGAACGGGGGTCACAGACACAGACAGTAATGTATTCCTGTCAAATACGGCGGCCATCGGCTTACCGGGCGACGGAGAAGTCGGCTCCAATAATATTCTCTTCTTGGTGTCATGACTGCCCAGAGGTACCTGAACAGCCGAGCCATGGCGGCACACAGGTATGTGACGTGTCAGAGGAGAAACGAGCCGTTCACATTTCTCTCTTTGTGGCAGGTAACGGCCCACAAACCTCAGCGCACTTTAGGGACTGTTCTTTACTTATGAAGGGACTGTTCATAACTAACTAACTGTTCTTAATCCCCCCTATGTTAATCACTTATTGATGCTGTTTTTGAAGTATGAATAAGTCAATAAGTAATTTATTCCATTGAAATATCATTGATGTATTATAGAAAAGTGATTTATCTTTTTATAAATGACAAAAGGCACATCTGCCTCATTTTTGCTGTGGTATCGTGATGCTACTCAGAACCATGATATTTTCATTGGTATCGCACAGTGGGTCCCAATTTTGGTACCGTGACAACACTAATCTGGAGGGGGTTCATCTGCAAAAACTAATGAAAAACTAAACAACGATATTCGGTATTCGGCCAAGCGTTTAATAATATTCGGCTTCGGCCACAAATTTTCATTTCGGTGCATCCCTACTTTGGTGTCAGGGTAAAATACGAAGATGGAAATAAACAAGTGGACAAGACAAAAGCAGTGTGTAAAAAAAATTGTGTAAAAAGAGTTAACTGCTGTGGTGGTATGTTTTAATAAGGTTACCAATAAGTAAAAGATATTTAATAGTTGTCTATTTTTTTCATTACTGTACCAAAAAAACCAAACCGTGACTTGTGTACCAAGGTACGTACCGAACCGAGATTTTTGTGTACCGTTACACCCCTACCAGTGAGTATCTTCTTTTTGGGCCAATGTCATAATACCACATTAGCATGAACAGGTCTATTCAGTTATTCTGTTAAAGTTCATGTACACAGTGTGCTGTCAGCAGGTTTATACACCCTAAAAACTGAAAATAATAAACCAGCGTTAACTTTGGACTCAAACCGCAGTCTCCTATGTGAAAGTCCTGTGCTTAACGTGTTCATCCACCATCTTTTACTTCCTCCATGGACTGTGTTACTCTTTTTTCTTTTGTCATAATTTTACCACTTTAACCTCAGAGAATATCCAAGATTGCCTTGCACTAGCCCTAACCACGACCTCTTTGCCCTATTTCCAACAGCTTCCAACCTTGATGCATCAATATGACGAGTACTGGCCGATCACAGCACCCACTGGGATCCATACTAATGCGATGAGGTTGTAAATAGCCGAACAGCTGCAGTGTGACCATTCTCACCCAGGTACAAAAAGACACTCTGATATTTCTAATTAAATGTAAATGATGAGAAATCTTAATTAGCTAATCAATCAATTAGCTGATCAGCAGAGGACACTTTAATCTAAGGATAAAGGGACAGATAATTACATCTGACATGTAGCAACAATATTAAGACAGGCTGGTCACTATAGCAACATGTTGTGACAGGAGTTATTTTCATACCAACAGTCTGCTCACACATAACACAGCACACTGATTAGTTTAATGGAATATTAGCATAAAGACGTGGCTGTGTCCCTGGATGAAATTACTGGCGTGACACGGCAGCCAAATATGTTTTCCACGATGATTAAAGGGTGAGCTCTCACTGGACTCATAAAGCTATAAAGACAAACATTATGATTAACATTACTTTAGCATATCACAAAAAGGATTATTTATGACAGGCTGGGCAAAAGGTGGAGGATTACAGGCCTGTTTGATGGTTGTACGCCTGCACAGCTCCCAGGAACAGACATTTTCATAGAGTCCCCTCTGCATGCTCTTCATTTTTAATATACCCTTCCTATCACGGACAAGCACGGGCATATTAAAGGTGATTATAGATTGTTGGTGCTTCCCTGTCTATCTGTTTGTCCATCTTTTGATACATTGCAGGGCATCCAATATATCACATCCTCCCACTGTGTCTGTAATATAACCCAAAGGCATTTCATGTCTGTGGGGGTAGATAGCAGAGAATGTGACCAAGCTTACAAATCATTTCTAATGAATGGCTGTGCACCCCTCCCTTCTGCTGCTTTCACTCTCTCCCTCTTATAATGCTTTTCAAAAACAAATGTAATAGAGATTAGTTGTCTAAATGCTTCCATTCCTATTTCTAAGCCCCCACCCTCCCCTCCAAACCAAGCCCTCCATCAACACCCTATGATATCAGTGGCAAACGAGAAGAATGAAGAACAAGTGTGATGTTCGTTTAATGATTTCAAGCAAATTATAAAGGCGGCACACGCTCTGGAAGCTTTTGTGAGCCTATTCTTTGATGAACCATTGCCAGGCGTGCACACACACAAAGTTTATTAAATAGATTGGTTTCATTTGCCTCTGAGGCAGTTTGCATTATCGTTGGCATGATAATACCGAGCCTCCGGCTGATATTAGACTGCCTTGGAGATAAAAGCATGCAACTACCCTTTTATGTATTCGCACAAATGTTCATTACAGTGTGTGAAAGGGAAACAAATCAAAGGACAAACTAAACCCAGAGGACGAAGGAGGAAGAGGAGAATAACTCAGTGATGGTAGAGACTATATGTGGTAAACAACAAGTGAATAAAGCACTTCAGAGTCATTTGGAAGCCCATCCTTTAGCATGGAGCGTTTTTGTTTTTACCTTCACTCTAAACTCCTAGAAACAGAGGAGTTGGGCAATTTATCACACACAACAAATGCATTGACACATGCTTGGTGCACTTGCAGTGGCCCAGAAACCCACAAATGCAACATATGGCCTACCATCCAACTCGAGCACACAGGGGACATGTTTGACACATACTCCCCACAGGGTAACATGTTTTGCTCCCCACCCCACACACTTGTTATCAGAGGGACTATAAATAAAAAGACAAGATCGACACTTTGAGAATAGCGCTGTTGTGCTGATAAAGTCGGATTAATATTGATATGCTCAGCGTTAGGTTTTGTCATCTTAACTTTTGGCCTGCTTTCACCAGGCATATGATGGGAAATGGCACTGTGTTCTCATCCCCTAATGAGTGCGCGGTCTATTGGATGCTATACCGATGCACCATCAAAGAGAATGATCATCAGTGGTGCACACTTCATTTACCTCCTCATTTCTCTTCCTTATATTCTCTTTGCCTCCCTCTCTGTTGCTCTCACCCTCTTGTTCCTGTCTCCCTCTCCTCCTCCTCTCCCTCTCATGAGTAGCATACCTTACTCCAGCTGCATTAGGGCCACTCTAATCTGTGTGGCGGGGTGGAATGGGATGTTCAATGGCTTTTTCTCGTTTCCTGGCTGAGAGGGCCGTGTAATGTGCTAATGGACTCTGCGGCTGGTGCCTGACCCCCACGGTAGAGCGTGCAGAGTCAGGGCTCGCAGCTGTGACTCCCCCCTTTGCTACTATCTCAGCCAAACAAGTGTAGCTTCACTGGAAATCTTTTTATAGTTGCAAAGAGAGTGGCCGTCCCCTTCCAAGGTCATTAGAGCTTTCCCAGGTGAGGGGTGTGAACTCTCTCTGCTGCATGTCTATGTGCTGTATCAGTAATAGGTTTGGATAGACATGCACTCTGACAAAACACTGTTAAGTACTCGTACATTATCAGTAGCCACATGGGTCTCTAGTGTATTTTCGTTCTAGAGTGATATTTGAGAGTGGAGATATCAGGCTTATGCCAAAAGAGTTACTTACTGTAAGTAGGACTGGGTTTTTTAGATGCAAAGCACTTTATGGATTCAGGGTTAGTATGACCTATCGGTCACTCATTCATCCCAGAACTTATCTGCTGCTAGTGGCCGCTATGAAAGCAGGGCTATAAGGGATGTCACCAGAACTGATACCAAGTCAATGCTGAAGTTCTGAAAACTTGTTTTTCTCCAATGCTGTAGGTACCAGGGATGCTATTCTTCCAGAGCTGATGGGGCAGAGCATATACATCTAGAAGTGCTCTAGTCTGCTGTTAGATGTTAAGAAGAAGACGAAGACGAAGGAGAAGACAACGAAGAAGAAGAAGAAGAAGAAGAAGAAGAAGAAGAAGAAAAGGAAGAAGAAAAACACCGACCAGCACAACTTTTAATGACATACTGTACTATGACTCTTTTTTGACATAAGGTAGCTGTAATTAAACCTCTACTAAAAAAGCCCACCCTGGATCCAGAGGTGTTAGCCAACTATAGACCAATATCTAATCTTCCCTTTATGTCAAAGATCCTTGAGAAAGTAGTCGCAGACCAGCTGTGTGATTTTCTCCATGATAATAATCTATTTGAGGAATTTCAGTCAGGATTTAGAGTGCATCATAGCACTGAGACAGCTCTAGTTAAAATTACAAATGACCTTCTGATTGCTTCAGACAAAGGACTCGTCTCTGTACTTGTTTTATTAGATCTTAGTGCGGCGTTTGACACAATTGACCATCAAATTCTGCTGCAGAGACTGGATCACTTAATTGGCCTAAAAGGTTCTGCACTAAGCTGGTTTAAATCTTATTTATCTGATCATTTTCAGTTTGTTCACGTTCATAATGAATCGTCCTTACGTACTAACGTTTGTTTTGGAGTTCCGCAAGGTTCTGTGCTCGGACCAATCCTATTTACTCTATATATGCTTCCTTTAGGCAACATCATTAGAAATCACTCTATAAAGTTCCATTGTTATGCGGATGATACTCAGTTGTATTTATCGATGAAGCCAGAAGAAAGTAATCAATTAACTAAACTCCATAACTGCCTTAAGGACATAAAAACTTGGATGAGCACCAATTTCCTGATGTTAAATTTAGACAAAACTGAAGTTATTGTTCTTGGCCCCAAACAACTCAGAGACTCTTTATCTGATGACATAGTTTCTCTAGATGGCATTGCTCTGGCCTCTAGCACTACTGTAAGAAACCTCGGAGTAACATTTGATCAAGATTTGTCTTTTAATTCTCATTTAAAACAAACCTCACGGACTGCATTTTTTCATCTGCGTAATATTGTGAAAATTAGGCCTATCCTGACCCGAAAAGATGCAGAAAAATTGGTCCACGCTTTTGTTACCTCTAGGCTGGATTACTGTAACTCTCTATTATCAGGTAGCTCTAGTAAGTCCTTAAAAACTCTCCAGCTAATTCAGAATGCAGCAGCACGTGTACTAACAGGAACTAAGAAACGCGATCATATCTCTCCTGTTTTAGCTTCTCTGCACTGGCTCCCTGTAAAATCCAGAATTGAATTTAAAATCCTACTGTTAACTTATAAAGCTCTAAATGGTCAAGCTCCGTCATATCTTAGAGAGCTCATAGTGCCATATTATCCCACCAGAACACTGCGCTCTGAGAACGCAGGGGTTACTCGTGGTCCCTAAAGTCTCCAAAAGTAGATCAGGAGCCAGAGCCTTCAGCTATCAGGCTCCTCTCCTGTGGAATCATCTTCCTGTTACGGTCCGGGAGGCAGACACCGTCTCCACATTTAAGACTAGACTTAAAACTTTCCTCTTTGATAAAGCTTATAGTTAGGGCTGGCTCAGGCTTGCCCTGTACCAGCCCCTAGTTAGGCTGACTTAGGCCTAGTCTGCCGGAGGACCCCCCTATAATACACCGGGCCCCTTCTCTCCTTCTCTCTCTCTCTCTCTCTCTCTCTCTCTCTCTCTCTCTCTCTCATTGTGTCATACGGATTACTGTTAATTTATTATGTTGATCTGTTCTGTACGACATCTATTGCACGTCTGTCCGTCCTGGAAGAGGGATCCCTCCTCAGTTGCTCTTCCTGAGGTTTCTACCGTTTTTTCCCTGTTAAAGGGTTTTTTGGGGAGTTTTTCCTGATCAGCTGTGAGGGTCTTAAGGACAGAGGGATGTCGTATGCTGTAAAGCCCTGTGAGGCAAATTGTGATTTGTGATATTGGGCTTTATAAATAAAATTGATTGATTGATTGAATTGACATACTACACTATGACTTTTTGGCTTTTTTGTTTTTTTGACATACTTTTCTATGATATTTTTCGACATACTATATTATGACTTTTTTGGCAGTTTTTCGACATACTATCCTATGACTTTTCGACATTCTAAACTATGACCTTTTTTTAGCCTTTTTTTGACATATTATACTATACTATAACTTTTTTCAACATACTATTCTGACTTCTTTTGGACATACTATAATATGACTTTTTGGCATTTTTTAGATTTACTATACTATGACGTTTTCTGACATACTTTACTACAACTTTTTTCAATAAGTTCTACTATGACGTTTTTCAGTTTTTGCCTTTTTTTTCAACTTACTGTACTATGACTTATTTTTGCAGTTTTTTCAACATACTATACCATGACTTTTTTGACACACTAACTTTTTTTCGATACTTTGTGTGACACACTTTACTATGCCTTTTTTAACATTCTTTGGGATGACATTTTTATGATATACTATACTATTGCTTTTCAAAAGACATTTTCATTACATGCTTTCATTTATTTAATGACATACGTGACACTCAAGATGACTGCATGCAGCAGTGCAGCAGCTCCTCTAGCTCCATAGTGGCACACCATTGCCTCTATTTCCTGAGAGTGCACACCAAAAGCTTTGCATCCTTCTACAGGTGTGTGGTGGAGAACAGCCTCTCCTCCTGCATCTTTGTGTGGTACAGCAGCTGCACGACTGCAGAGAGACATGCACTGCAGCTGGTGGTAGGGCTGCAGATAGACCCGTCAGCTGCAGCTTACCACCCATTTAAATCGGCGGATGCAGAGACAGGGCCTCCTGCATTATGAAGGATTCAACCCACCCTGCACATTAACTGGTTGCATCCCATCCCTTTTGGTAGAAGGCTGCGCAACATTTGGGCAAGAACCACCAGACACAGGAACAGCTTCTCGCCGGATGCTGGAGGACTGATGAACTGCACTACACTGTCTTTTTGAACCACATTATCCTGAACGGCTGCTACTTTATTGTAATCATATTTGATACTTTATATGAATTGCTGAATTCACATGACACTGCTCACTAACCATTCATTTATTTAGTGATCTATTTTTTGTGTAGTGGAAATTTTATTGGTTGACTTACTGTTTGACTCAGTGTTTTTATTATAATGTTTACAATTTCATGTTGACTGAAACATAAGTACAACATTTTTTTCTGTTCATGTATTTGCATGGCTGGAATGACAATCAAGAAACCTTGATGCTTGAACCTGTACTATGGCTTTTTCTTATAAAAAACTCTGCTGTGAAATAAAAACAATAAAACATACTCTGACTTTTTTATGATGTACTATATTATGCTGTTTTTACTATCATGACATACTATACTATGACTTCTTTCCACATACTCTACCATGACTTTTTAGCAGTTTGTATTTTGACATACTTTACTATGACGTTTTTTCATGATTCTGGACGACATACTATACTATGACGTTTTTTCATGATTCTGGACGACATGCTATACTATGACTTTTTCTTCCATGATTTTTGACGGCATACTATACTATGACTTTTTTCATGATTTTGAATGACATGCTATACTATGACTTTATGTTCGTGATTTTGGACGACATGCTATACTATGACGTTTTTTCATGATTTTGGACGACATACTATACTGTGACTTTTTTTCATGATTTTGGACGACATGCTATACTTTGACTTTCTTTCACATTTTATACTGTGACTTTTTTGACTTACTATTATATCAATCACTCAATCAATCAATCAATCAATCAATCAATCAATCAATTTTATTTATAAAGCCCAATACCACAAATCCCAATTTGCCTCACAGGGCTTTACAGCATATATATATATATATGTATATATATATGAGTATACTACATATATATACTATACTACAAATCCTTCATAAAATACTATACTTCCCCTTTTGACATACTCAACTATGATTCTTTTTATGACATAATATACTATGACTTTGTCACAACATACATAACTATGGGTTTTTGTTTGAAATACTACACTATTTTTTCATGACATACTACACTCTGGCTTCTTCTGAAGACATTTTTATGACCAACCATGTTACACATTTTTGTGTTTTCACAAATATGGATTTAAAATGTGCAACTTGACAGGTTTGTGGGGGAAATCAAACACACAGTGGTAACTCCAGTTAAAATGTGGAATTGCTAGTATAAGATATCAATACTTCTTTCACCACTGAAGAGCACTTCGAATCTGTCGTTGCTTCACAATAAAGCACCATCCAGCCATTCAGTGTCTGCTGCCTGTCTTTTGATTTCCAACATTGTGAGCGATGTGAATTAGATACAAGCTGATTCAGAGGTGATATGAAATGACTACAGAGGCTACTGTGTCTGCTGTCAGCTCTGTAAGAGCTACAAAAAAACAGAGTATTGATTAGACATTACATCATTAAGTTGCGAGGGTTATCCAATATAACATGAAAAATACACCACAAAACGACAACAGAGATAAAGTGCATATTAGCTGTTTTGAACAAGGCTAAATTATTTTCATAAACTGAAATGAATAAAACAAAAGAACACAATAGAATGAAGATCTGAAGGGTCTGCAGTGATGTTACCTGCACAGGAAGCACATCCTTTGCTGGGCCTTTTTCCTGATGGTGTCAAAGTTGAACCTCCATTGGTGGATCCCGGAAACTTGAAGGTTTCTACAGCAGACACAGTGTTCATCAGTTTGGTGATCGGGGGCAGTGTTTTTGTGAAATACTTACACTGTGACATTTTTGTTTCTATTGTGATTATATTACAATACTTTGACTGAACCAAATAAACACATAAATGTTTATTTTTGCCCTTTTTTCATATTTTCTATGCTACTGCGTGTCTTGACTTTTGCACTGTGTTTATCATATCGAGACAAATCCCTGGCTTCCTGACACAGTTCCTTTTGTGGGACTTTCAGGGGTATTTCAGTGAACGTTGACGACTTTTTACAAAGGAGCAGGTGAAAATCATCTGGGTTCAATCCTCAGGTGATCAGTCAGTCTGTTTGCAACCTGATGTCTGGAGGAAAACATTAAAAGCTGAAAGGAAAACAGACAAAGTGTCTCTGGCCTGATAGCTCAGGCTGTTAAAGGAATGGTTGGGGGCCTTGAGGTTGTGGGTTGGAGCCTTATAAAAGCTAAGTAAAATTTAAAGGGCGGTGTCCAAAAGAGAAAGTGAAAGGCTGAACTGCCAGCTTGAGTAGTTCAGGCTTTTACGGGGCTGCTTGAAGAGTCTGAGGTCTAAGGTTTGTTCTTTGTCAGTGGGAGGTGAATTTAAATCCCAATACTTAAATGAAGGGTTAAATACACCCGAAGAAAAGGTCCCCATGTGAAGGGTGGTTGGTGGCATCGTGGGATTGACCATGGCAGTAAGGTGCCAGAATCTGGGTTTGAATCCACCCCTTTGCTGGCACCTGGAGCAATCCATAGGTCTAACCAGTACTCAAGTTGAGGGGGGATGAGGGGGGATGGCATCCCCCTTGAAATAAAAACGTTCAAAATCATCCCCCTTCTAAAACTGCCATCCCCCCCTTTCCATCCCTTGTGTCATTTTTTGAATGAATATGGTATTACTGCTATATCAACATTTAGTTTTACCTTTGGTTTTACTCATATCAAGTAAAATACTGTGGGCGAGGGCCCGCATGGATGTTATGTGTGTGCCCTATAGAGGGCGCCCAAACAAGAGAAGGAGAAGGAGAAGGAAGTTTTATTGTCATTGTGCTTCCACAATGAAATTTAATTTGGACGCATAGTGCATCTAAATTCACACAAATTGTTCTTCTCTGTGGATTTTCTCAGCAACCGTGCGCCGTAGCAAGAAGCCACGCATATCACGTGAAACAGTGGAACCGCAGCTTTCCGACAAGACCACTTGTTGATAGTCCAGTGTTTTCACAGCAAAAAAAAAAGATAAAGTTACACTAAAATTATGTATAACAGAGCTTTCATACAGCTCTGCACACACATTACTCTTGGATGGATTACTCGCGAATGCAGGCTCGCACAGAAATGCCACACATATCACATGAAAGCGCAGGAGCAGAGCTTTCTGATGATACCACACACATCATTGTGCTGTCATCCCATCACACTATAAATACAGATCAATTGTCTACAAAATAAAAATCTGACGAATTTCTTTACAACCCATTATACAGATCTTGTTATCAGTCACTTCATATAGTGAGGAATAATATCATTACTATTTTTCTATGACCTTAGATGTAAATATTGCACGTTTCTTTCAGATAAAACACATTTTTGACTTGTGAATGAGTCAATGGAATTTCTTGCAATAATGAAAACATGCTGCCAATCATGTCCGCCTGGCACAAACCACATGTTTTGGACAGCTGTGAAGTGACAGAATGTCCCAGCATCATGGTTCTTATATTGCCAGATTCCAGAGAGTCTCCCCTCTTCATATATGGCAGAATATGTCAGCTCCCAACTTGCTATGCTGAGATACATGTAAAAATGTAAGAATTTAGTCTCACGGATTTTTTACAGGCACATAGAAGGACATGAAATGATGGCAAATCTGGTTAGCCCAGATTGTCCTGAAAAAAAACAACAACATATAGCATGTGTATGTAGCCTTTATAATGACTGTGATATGAGCTTAAAAGTAAAGGCAGTAAAAATACCCCAAAAACGCCGAGGGCCCAGTGATATTAAAAGGCAGGTGAGAAATTATTTTCAGCCCCAAAACTATTTTATTTCAGTGTTGTTGTTTTTTAAATCAACTGGAAGAGTAATGTCATGTGCTTGCATGAGATTTCTGCTCTGTCATTCTAACAAAACCATAATGAGCTTGTTTTCTTCACATAGAGGATAACTATAGCCAGCAAGCAAGGGAGAAGAAATATTGAGAACAAAAAGCATGACTATGAAAATCTCTGGAAACTTTTATGAGATAGGGGAGAGTGGGGTTGGCAGCCATAGAATTGGTCCTATGTATTTTGTATTATTTGTATTTTTAATATATTTTTATATTTTAAGTTTCAATTTGCACTCCATGCCCTGAAGTTAGGAATTTTAACCTACAATATTTGTATTTGTATCAATAAAGATCAACATTTTTCCCAATTTCTTTTTCATTTTTTTCATGAAGGGGTTCTTGTTTAATTTATATGATTTAATTAATCACAATTAAAAATTAACCCTTAGATACAAGTTTTCATCATAATAATTCAATATTCTAAAAGCAAAACTGACTTTGATTATTATTACTATCATCGGTTGACCCAAGTAGAAGAAGAAGAAATGATTTTGCACTTGTCCTGTGCATTTGACCCTAACTATGTAAGAGCAGTGGTGCTATGGCAGACCCTCTGCGCTGTCATCAGCACAAATTATGTCCCCATGTGGTAAAATCCACCACCCCCCCTGATTTTTTTTTACACCTTGAGTACTGGGTCTAACCAAAGGTCTTGATTTATTGAGGACCTTTTCTTTGCTCAACCTACTGCTGTGGCATGATTATCTAACCACTGTCAGCTGTGCGACTGTGTGTGTGATTGCGCTTTGCTCAACCTAGTGGTGTAGCATGATCACCTAATCATCATCAGCTGTGTGGTCCATATAACAGATCAGTGTACCTGTGTCTCAATATGTTTGTTGATCTTGAAGAAGGTCATCAAAATAAAACAAATGCATATGCAGCCAGAGTGTGCGGCACTTGTTTTCTACAACCTGGAGTAATCCAAACAGTCCTGCAGTAGCAGGGTCGGGAGGCGACTGTGTGCAGTTCAATCCTACCACACTTGACGTAGATGTTCAGTTCACAGCCTCCTCACTGTGGGAACAGGTTCTGTATCTCAGGGGCTGGGCTTGCCATCTACTACTGGAAAAAGGTTCTCTCTGAAATTGTCTCAAAATCACTGTAATCTCCTCCAATTGCCTCCAACATCTTGGCTAGGACAAAAAAACCTGTGGGCGTCTGGCCTCAGTGCCACACACTCCAGTAACCCAAACTCAAATAACTCAAATTTGAAACTTAAATTCAAGTAACTTTAAATTCAACAAACTCAAATAATCCAAAGCTGATTCTCACCAACATGATCAGACCTGATACATGGCACGCCGGATAAACAGTCTCATTGGACAATGAGAACGATACAAGATAACAACTGCTTGCCTTTCAAAATCAATAATGCACAAACATTTATTATAAAATAATATTTAAACACTGTTAAATTCACTCCATTTTTTATCTATTACATTTTAAGCATTTAATCAATAATTATCATTACTATAGTAAGATTATAAGGCTTTAATCATTTATCTAATAACTTTTTAATCCCTTTTTCTCCTGTAGGCTACATCTCCCCTTATATGGCCAGAAAATATTATGATCTCATGGTGAAGTTGAACTTTGATCTTTTGGATATAAAATCTCAAAATTGGGGGGGGCAATTGTTGTGATGATGACTGAGGTGACCCGTTCAATGGGTAAATTTGAATTAATTTGGCTCTGCAATGACTGAACAATCCACTGTGGTCATCAACAGACTAATTTTCATCAGTTTGCCCACATAAATACCTTTGAAACTAAACAGAGACCTGTTTTACCATTAATCGAATAAAACTGAGTAAGGTATTCACTGAGTCACTGTCAGTCTTAATCAGAAAACATTTCATTATAGCTAAGTGGAAATTCATTTTGTGTTCTGATTAAATGCAGGCATACCCTACAACATAATACAATGCGCATCACATAGTATCACTGCTCTTTGGCCTGACCTGAATGTTTTTTTGTTGTTGTTTTTCAGTTTCAGTTATATATTGGGGAGACATTTTGGGCACTGGGGGACGTGTCCCCCCTCAATGTATATGGTGACTACGGCCCTGTCAGCATGCATAATTAGGCTACAGTTGTCTGGGTGCGCAAAGGTGAAGTGGCTGGTCTTGTCATACAAAGTTTGATGGAGTGTCAACTGGACAATATGGAGATATTTGCATCTTGAAAGCCGGACTACAAATGTGGATAGACAGGGAGAAACACACGCAAGCCTAAGACGTGGTAAGATACAATATTCCTCACTATATGAAGTGACTGATAACAAGATCTGTATCATGGGTTGTAAAGAAATTCATCAGGTTTTTATTTTGTAGACAATTGATCTGTATTTATAGAGTGATGGGATGACAGCACAATGATGTGTGTGGTATCACTGGAAAGCTCCAGTCCTGCGCTCTGGTTCCGCTGTTTCACGTGATATGTGTGGCTTCTCACTAATGGTCGCGGAGAATATCCATAGAGAAAAACGGGTGTGAATTTGGACGCACTATGCGTCGTTACTTTATAACCTATATGGTTAAAAAGCCTCTTGGATCAGCTGGAAACGTTAGCCATGTTGATCTTGGATGTGACCGCTGCGCAGTGGCGCTGCCTCATGTGATGTCGGAATAATCGGAAAAATGAGTTTTGAACCGTAAAGCAATATTTCAGTGGAAACGGTTGACGACGTGTTTTTTAAACATTTTGAGTGATAAAATACAACACATCTTCTTTGTAATGTCCATGTTGTCTCCACATTACGACTTAAACGCTCATGAACACACAATGAAGTAAGAACGACTTCCCAACTTGGAAAATCGGACCATCCGAGGAGCACATGAATGATACTTGGTGGTTTACGTATGACGAAAACACGTTGGGGCAAGCCCTCCCAGAACCCATAGAGATTGCATTGGAGTGCCTGCATTTAGGAAAAAAAGCATTTTACATGGAAGTCTTTGAGAGTGAGTCGGGGCGATTTCCAGCCAGGCTGATATCGCCCCAAAGGGCCGGAACGTGACTTCACACTGCATCTGATTGGATATTCAGAGGCAGGACGAGCTGTTTCAAGTGAAAATGATCAGAATAATTAATATATTGTGTGTATATGTGACAATAATGATGATGATAATCATACATTTATCATCATCTTTCTTTTCTTTTGTGGCTCAAGGAGGGGCGGTGCCCTAGCGCCCTCTATTGGCCAGCCGCCCCTGGACATTGTATAAAATACTGTAATAATTAGCGTGTTAATTCTTGAGTTATGATCAGAAACATTTTTTGACCTTGATCTTTGACCTTCGCCACCAAATTCTCATCAGTTCATTTTTGAGTTTAAGTGGACTTTTGTGCCACATTTGAAGAAATTCTCTCATGGTGTGTAAGTCTGAAGTTACATTTTCTTTCACGTGAATGGAGTAGACACATTCTTGACTTCATGGTACTGTAAGAAAATCCTTTCAAACACTTACACACACAAAAGGAATCAAAGGTCTAAGTTTCCACAAATGCCTTTGTAATCCGCAGACCTGAGATGTACTGCTAAACAACAAACTGACAAACAAAAGGAAGTGCAAACCTCCTTGGCAGAGATAATAATAGGAAACAACTGGGACCTCTTGTACAGCACTCTGTGTCTCTGAGGTCTTTTCCATCACTGGAATAGATGAGAAAAAAATCTCTATATCAGTGCAAAAAGTAATGATGGATGATCACAGCGACCTGGACCCTGTTAACGTTTTATTGTTGTAAAAATGCTTGCTGAGATGAAATGTCGGTGTTCTTTTACCTTAACAGCTCTCTCTAATGTCCATCATCACCTTTAAAGAGCTGGAGGAAACCATCATCACACTTCAGAGACGGATTTCTGCCTGACTCATGCATGACCTTGGAACATCCTATCAGAGGGCTTAAAAGCACATATCACAATTTTTATAGTTCTTTGACTACTCTGAAAAGTGTCCACACTATTTTAGCTTGTCCCTAAAGCCACTCTGGTGACTGACCACATGCAGTGCGGAGAACCAAATGGGATGCTGGCAGCCAGGGGCAGTGTGACATTTTGAATCAAGATATCCGCAGTAACAGGTGCGGAGCAGGCCCATTGACAGATGGGAGGCAGAGGTATGTTCGTGGGCTCTACCCCAGTCACTGACAAATATTATCAACCACGCTGTTCATGAACACAGTATAGAAATTGGCAACAGTACTGAATCATAAAAAACAGCAACAGCTCTTGGCAAATAGTCAATGAAACTGCAGCAGGGCAACAGGCAATCAGCCCCACTTGGCATGAAATTCGTGCCATCAGCTTTCAGTGCCAAAGACGTTGGGCTTGCATACTGTTGTTTTCCCACACTCAAGGCACTTAACTCTGCGAGTGGAGGGCTATCCCCACATAGCGGCTTCTCAAGTCAAGTACAGTTAAAGGTTCAGTGTGCAGGATTTAGAGGGATTTACTTGCAGATGGAATATAATATCATAAGAATGTTTTCTTCATGTATAATCACCTCAAAATGAGAATGAGCCATTTAGATCAGCGGGAGAAGGTCTTCTTCTATAGAGATTCCCATGTTGCACTGCTAGGTAGAACCCAAACACTGGCTCCAGATAAGCCGCTCCGGGTTTTCCGTCAGCCACCATACGATGAGACCATTGCAGAAACACCCACTTATTTAACGTGAAACTGTTTTATTCAGTGTTTTTATCTGTTTAAATCACCAGGCATGATCGTTTTGGAGAGGACGAGACTTTTGTGGACTATTCTGCTCTCACTAAAACACATTATTAACATCTGAAAAAAAGGTCTGTTCAATAGATGTGTTTTATATCTTCATCAAGCCAAAATTAAGCTAGAGTCCAGCTACCAAGCTAAAACCAAACTAAAAAAAAAAAAAAATCATGATTAAAATCAAGGGAAAAAAATGAATTGAATTCAACCTAGAAATAAAGCTAAAATATAGAATAAAATAAAGTTAAAACCAAGCAGAAAATCAAGCTAAATCTGAGCTAAAATAATAATAAAAAAAAGTCAGGCTAAAATTTAAGATAAATATCAAGCCTAATCAAAGCTAAAGTCAAACAAAAATCAAGCTAGAAATCAAGTTTAAAATCAGCCTTCAGTCAGTATAAAATCAAGCCAAAGTCAAGCTACTGTAATTAGTCAAGCCAATAATATTAACATCAGAAAAAAAGCTAAATATCAAGCTATAAAAATCAACTCAAAATTAAGCATTGTTTCCTTAGGATGAGTCATTTATATCTACACAGGGAGTAGGTCTTCTTCTATGGAGATCGCCATGTTGCACCGCCATGTTTCTACAGTAGCCCAGATGGACAAACCAAACACTGGCTCTAGATAGGGCCATTCGAGATTTCTCGTCAGCCACTGTAGTTTTCATCCCCTCCTCCTCTTCCTCTGCAGATAATTTGGCTCCTGGTAAAAAACCTCCTGACAATAAAAAGTGAAGGAACTCTAAACAGGAAAAGTTTCAGCTGGTTGCGATCTGCAGTCCTCACCACCAGATGTCACTAAATCCCCCTGAATCTTCCAAAATGTTCCTTTAAAGCACCATTTTCAAAATTATTCTATCCATTCACTGTTCACTGCCCTAAAAATACAGAATAATGAGAAATAACAGCAGCAACAGGGATGTTTTACATCATGCATTACTCCAGAATTATATTAACTGCTATGTTTCACACGCTTTTTCTGTTGCCATCAGAGTCCCCACTGACATGTTTTAAATCAGTAAAAAACTGAGAAATTAAATTGTTGAGAGTGGGCCCTGCCCCCCTATAAACCCCATCATTGCACAGTAACACAAGCTATCATTCCCTTTGACTTGGACTTCTTTCTATTTTTCACAGGCAACCACAGATTGAGCCACTGGGGCTCTTTGCTTTTATCTGGCAGAAGTCATAAATGGCATCTAGCAGCAAAATGTTTTGTTTCATTGACACATTACGCTTCCAAATATGACAAATAAGTCAAGAACTAAAATACTGAATTCAAGCTAGTATTAATTTAGAAACATTGAGTTAGCAACACACTGTGAGAGAAACATCGTTACACAGCAAGACTAGATCACTTCAGGATAGTGGAAAGCAGCTATAGCTATAAGCAGCTAACATGTGCATGCATGTGAAAATGATACAAAGCAACCATGAATGATTTATTTAGCTGTACTGTAAATGCCCTGCAGAAAATATCTGTCTGCTCTAAATATGTTTGAATTACAAATGTATGAATTACACTGAAGTCAGTGTTTGCTACTCTGCTTTGAGGAATATGGTGAAATGCCAACATGTGTTTTCAATCATCATGACAAGTAGCCTAAGTAGAAGGGATCCTGCATAATATTAACATCAGAAACAAGGTCTGTTAAATAAATGCTTTCCATGTTTACATCCAACTAAAGTCAAGCTGCAGTCAAGTTAAATATCAAGGTACTTCATATAAAAACAAGCCAAAAGTTAAGATAAAATAAAGCTAAAAGAAATCAAGCTACAAGTCAAAGCTAAAATCAAGATAAAAAATAACCCAGCTAATATCAAGTGACAGCCAGGCTAAAATCAAGTTACAACCAAGCGAAAATTAAGCTTAATATCAAGTCTAATTCAAGCTGAAGTCAAGCCTAGTCAAGCTAAAAAAAATGTGTGTTTCAGCCATCATGACAAGTAGCCTAATTAGAACCTGAATAATATTAACATCAGAAAAAAAGGTTTGTTCAAACAGTGCATTTTTTGGCTTCATCAAGCTAAAATGAAGCTAGAGTCCACCAACCAAGCTAAAGCCAAGCTAAAGTCAAACTAAAACCAAGCTAAAATCAAGCTAAAGTCAAGGTAAAGTCAAGCTAAAATCAAGCTAAAATCAAGGTAAAGTCAAGCTAAAATCAAGCTGAAGTCAAGCTAAAGTCAAGCTAAAAAGTCAGAGTCATGCTATACTCAAGCTACAATTTAAGCTAAACAGTCTAAATCCAAGCTAAAAGTAGTATCAAGCCCGATCAAAGATAAAATCAAGGCAAAATTATGCTAAAAATCAAGTAGAAAATCGGCCTTCAGTCAGGATAAACTCAAGCCAAAGTCAAGCTGTTATAATTGGTTGAGCCAGGAGTAACATCAGGAAAAAAAAGTCAGGCAGAAGTCAAATTAAAATCAAGCAAAAAAAAAAAAAAAAATCACTCCAAAGTCAAGCTAAAGCAGGGCTAAAGTCTAAGATCAATACTAAGCTCAATCCAAGCTAAAGTCAAGCTGAAATCAAGCTTAAAATCAGGTTAAAAATCAACCTACAGTCAGGGTAAAAGCAAAAGTTACAGGAAAAAACAAGTTAAAGTTAAGCCAAATTGAAAAAGCTAAATATCAAAGTGGGAAGATGTTTTTAATGAGAATCACGCTTTTAGCTAAATGTTTCTGCACTCGACCCACCTGCTGTTTTTGCCAGAACAACTCTGAACAAGTTGAAAAAACTTCAACTCAGAGCGGAAAAGCGTCTCACCCATTGACCAACTGGTTGATCCGAGAGGCGGGCCTTCTGTGGTCGTCACGACAACAAGTTTGCAATTGGTAAACAACATTTTTGTTATGTTAGGCCCGACGATAGACAGCAGGTTGTCAAACTGCCCCTGAGTCATCCTAAAATCTGCCTGTAAACGTCCATGATGGAGGAGAAGCTCCTGGACCAACTGGTGGTACTCCCCATGATCCAGCCTCTTTTTTAGGGTCTCATGTACCCACACAGATCTCTGTTTATCTGCTGACAGCCTCTCACCCTCAGCCAGAGCTACAGACAGCACCCTCTGCCTCAACATGGCAGCAGCTACACACTGATTACTAAATGGTAGATTGATCACACAGGACTGTCAGGTTAAAGAGGTGATGGGGTGGTTGCCTGGCAACAACAAAAAAAGCGCAGCAAGCTTTTTTTTTACTAGTGGCATTCAATCGCTTTGTAGTCCACACCAACAATGTGACTGTTTCACAGTCGCTAAGAGACCATTGTTAGTGCAGTATGTCTCAATTAAAGAACGACCTTTAGTCATCACTCCATTCTTCGTATCACCTTCTGGAGGTGGGCAGTGAAATGCAAACTGATATTGTGATTTCTACCTCATCGTCTTTAAAGTCTGTTTTTACTCTTTGAAGCTGTCGTGTCGTCGAGCCCCCAGAGACGGTCCCTGTGGGCCGCCTGCCCACAAAATCACCTGCTCCCATGGGAGCAGAAGCAGAGCGGATGCAGAAGAAGAAAGGAAGCTGATCTCTGTCTGTCTTCTCCCTTCTTTCTACAGTCTCTAAACCCTGTGTTTTGAGCTTGGTGCGCTTCATTAGCAACACAGACTTGAGATGGTATTTCAAATCTGTGATGTCTGGTACACATTGTGCTGTATGTTCTACACTGTGTCACAACAATATAAACACTGTGTGCTCCTGAAAATTGTACATTTAAAAAAACAGAATAAAAAACAAAGCTTAGTGATAAATTTGAGGGTCAGTTCTATTATCACTGGCTGGGTTTAAAACATGATTTGGAATCAGCATGTTTTAAATTCAGTCAAACTCAGTGATGGCTCCATCTTTACAAACTCATAGTGCAGCCCATCTTTGTTCAAACCTACAGAACTTTTTATTAAATTTGAGTGGCGACCCCAAGGATGTATAGATGTGTGAATAAATATGTTTAAAACAATATTCAGGACAAGCAATAACAAATCCATGAGACACGTCTCAAGTATATTTCCCTCAGCTGTATCATAAAGAGTCACTGTTACCAATAAGGTAAAGTTTTGCCTTTATTTAACATCATATCTGCACTACACACAACACTGACTATATTTTGTGGTCCACCTTTACATAAACTGGCTCAATATTATCTAAATTATTTTGTTGAATCTGTCCTACTGCCAGTCTGTATCCTTCTATCCAGCCTTCCCTCTCAGTTTAGACGCAGCACCACCAGTCCTCTCACTTGTTTCCTGTCTGTCCCCGTCTCACATTTAAACTGATGCCTCCGGGAACGACTGCAGATGTGAAGCGGTCCTTTTAGAGGAGAAAATGGAGTGCACATACACCAGCTGACATTTAAATTCTCTGAGGGTCAGGCGATGGATACTTTCAGAGTAGAACTTTTATTAACCGGACAACAAGTTTATTAAAAAGGTTCGGACAGGTTTAAAAACCAAGGACTGACAAATAGAGGAGGGATCAAATGACAGCCCATTCACCATTTTAAAATGTTGGCACTGTGCATTTCTACAAACCACAAATGTACGTTACTATATAGCGGATACGTTTCTTGTGCTTATATATATAGGCACAAAACACACCTAGTTATTGTTAGGAAGTGATCATGTTTTGGCTTAAAATACCCAGTTTTGGTGCCACAATCCCTGCGCTAATCACAGTGATGTCTTGGTGAAAACTCACTACTTTTTGTGGCACTATGCTGGCAGGAAATGCAACAATATCTTGCTAGAAAATGACCACTCTCTATGGCACTATCTCAACAGGAAACACAAGAATGTCTTGGTAAAAATCAACAACTTTTCTTGGCAGTATCTCAGCTGGAAACGCAGTGATGTCTTGGATGAAAACAACCACTTTTTGTGGCACTCTCCTGACAGGAAATGCAGCACTGTCTCTGTAAAAAACAAACACTTTTTTATTTTATCCCAGCAAGAAACTGTTTTTGTGGCACTATCTCTGCAGGTAATGCGGTGATGTCTTGATAAAAAAAAACAAGCATTTTTTATTGTACTATCCCAGCAGAAAAAGCAGCAATGTCTTGGCAGAAAACAACCACTTTTTGTGGCACTGTGTCAGCAGGAAACGCAGCGATGTCTTGGTAAAATCAACAACTTTTCTTGGCACTATCTCAGCTGGAAAACAACTGCTTCTGTGGCACTATACCTGCAGGTAAAGCAGGGATGTCTTAGTAAAAGTCAGCCACTTTTCATGGTAGTATCCCAGCTGGAAACGCAGCTATGTCTTGGTAAAAAACAAGTGCTTTTCGTGGCACTATCCCAGATGAAAGAACAGTGACAGGTCACTAACAAACACTGATGTTTGGTGGCTTACAAGCTGCTGGAAGACGCAGCATGACAATATGGTTTTGTTGTTAGTTGGTCTTAAACAGTGACGTGCAGTGGCGTGCAGTTTCGTAAGTGTCTTGACTTAGTTGGCGGATGTCTCGCCTAGTTGACACCCTGACACCATCGCCTCCACCTCCGCTAATATACTTTCTCACCTTAGAAATGCTGATATGATACAAAACATGCACATGTAATATTGTGGTGGTTTGCAGAAACACATAATGGCTACATTTTCCTCTGGTGACTGGGCTTCAAACGCCAATCATATTCCCCTGTTTCCCCTGGTTGTATGTTAAGACTCGTCCACATTTGTCTCGTCTGTTGTCTTGTCTTCTTCTGTCGTCGTCTGTTGTCTTTCTCAGTTTATTTTAATGCCGTTCAGGTTTCTTGAGGACACGACCAAGGAGACTGAAATTTGAGGGCAGAAAAAAATCATTATAATTGTATTCCTTGTGTTGATTTGTTTGAAGGATGGCTGTCTTGGTGTTATGATTAGTTATTAAACCTTTTTAATACGCCTTGTGAAATGATATTTCAAATTGAAATAGTGCCTCTGCAATTTCCTTATTTTCATTATCAAACTGCAGAGCATTTTCTATTCTCTTGGTTTTGTCATGAAGGCTTTTATTAAGTTAATGCTGTCTGGTCTGTCAGTGATAAAGTATGAGTCCAGACGCACCACAGGTCCATTTTAAAGGTGGAAATGTGGTCCATCCCTAACAGGAATATAAAGCAGTTCATTGAGCTGCCAGCTTAGACCTATTTAGAAACATGTGAAAAGAAACGTCTGCGGCTTTCAAAGGACTAACCCTGCAACACCACCTCATAGGGCTTTTTCTTCGCCATACTTCAAAATACAAAGCTGATTTCCTGAATTGAATTTAGGCAAATGAAAGCCTCTGGGTGGACAGACTTTTTGTTCGGCTAGACAACTGTTTCCTTTTCGCTGCATTTGGAGGAATTCAGTTCCCTAAAAAACTTTTTCAGTCACTTTTGACTTAATGATTCTGAGCAGGTTTCTGGCTTTTGAAAAGATATGACAAGTGACATGTTTTCTTTTTTCACTTTGCTTTCTTTTCCTTTGAGGCCTCTTCACTTCCTGCCCACCATCCTGAAAACCTTTTTGCTCACATTTTGTGCCTGTGTCATGACACGCTCTATTCAGCCCGCAAATCATTTTGTAATGGCTTGTGTTACTTTTTAACATATTTTCTTACATGTTAATCCCTCACACTATTTGTCATCCCTGCTGTATTCCAGTTCTATAATAAAGCCGCTATTAACCATCTGTCTTCACAGAGCACTGTTTTCAGTTCTCATACAAAGAAAATCTATATATTTTTGGCATCCATCAAAAAACATCAGTCAAACTGCTGCCAACTTTACACTTTAAAACCTTAAGCTGACTTCCCCCCCAAAGGTCTTTGTCTTTGTAGGTTTTCTGAACTATCACTGGAGCTGTCACTCCACTGTCAACATTTTATTCCCAGCCGGGAGAAGCTGTTTCTGTTGTACTTTGCATTTTGGTACAGTAGTGTCTTTTCAAGAATTGCATTCATCAAAGATTCAACTTTAGATTAGAAATATGTAGGGATCAGTGTTGGGCAAGTTACTCGTCAACATGTAATATTTATTTATTTAACTAACTCCAATTTAAACCCATCCACAGCAAAGTAGTACAAAGAATAAGAGAGTCCAAAGACAACTGGAGACAGGGGAGACTTTGGGGTGGATGGGTCAAACAAACACAGAACTCTCACCCTAGGAGACAGGCGTTTGTGTTCGAGGTGAAATGTTGAGTTTTTTTTAACTTACTTAACGTTACCTTGACTAGTTAATGACTAAATGTTGGTGTTTATCCCAAATCACAATCTTTATTCTAAAGCTAAAGTAGTTTTGTTGATGAAACCTACGCTTCCTGTTTACTTGGAAGAGACACAATGAGATTACAGAGTGACACAACAGGACTTGACCGGTTTTTGCAATCAACAAATCCTCAAGAGAGCCACAACTATTTTAGCTTCTGGACAGGTTCTTACAGACACATTTTCTCTGTTGCCGTCAGGGCTTCGTTATACTTTACCTGCTTGTAATACTAACCGGTATTCATAATCTTTTATTCCCTCTGCTATCCCTCTTTTAAATTCTCTGTAGATTCTTGTTTTCAATGTTTTTATTGTTTTTGTTTTTTTGAATCTCTTTTATGATAATATGCCTATTAACTTTTATTATGTATAGATTCCTTTATTCCACTGAACTCCTCAGCATATTTTTTATTTCTGTTTTTGATTTTATTACTCATTTATTCATGTGTCTACTGTTAATGTATGTTATGTTATAGTGTGTTTGAAAGGCAAGCTGTTCAACAAATTGCCGCTGGTGGGATCAATAAAGTTGTCTGAATCTGAATATGAATGCATGTAATGAGCAGGCACTCTGTGCTTGAGCATACATACTGACACGAGAAGGTTACAACACCAGTGGTTCCCAACTGTTCGGCCACAGTGTCCAGATGTGTCCCTAGTCATTAGTGCAAAGCCCACAGAGGTTAAAATATTCAGCACCATACTTGCGTTTGGCCATGTTGCCAAGCTAGTTTGCTGTCTCTGTTGAGTATCTGTCTGTTAGTCACTCACTCTACAGCAGGAAATGGCACTTGAAAATAAAAGCTCTGTGCCAGATATTCACTGTACTTCAAAATAAAGTGTTGGTTTTTTTTTTTACAAACTTGAGACATTAACGAGTCACCTGCGTTCCATTCAGAATTGACCCACGACCCACTTTTGGACCGCTGACCTAGAGTGTCAAAGCTTGTAGTTGTAGCGAACTGACCGAGTTTCAGTATTTGAGAAATTGAGATTGAGAGCATGTTGTTTAAAACACGTTAAACCAGTGGTTCCCAACTGGTGAGTTGCGGCTCAAAAGTGGGTCGTGGGACGATTCTGAATGGACCGCAAGTGACTCGCAAACATGGCGAGTTTATCAAAAACACTTTATTTTGAACTATAGTGAATTTCCAGCACAGAGCTTTTATTTTGAAGCGCCGTTTCCTGCAGTAGAGTGAGCAAATAACAGAGACAGCAAACTAGCTCGAGGACATGGCTACATGGCTAGTATCTGGCTAATATACAGAGATCACTACTGCATAGACTCAAGCAAGGTGGCGGGGATATTATGTATGGGATATTTTAGCTTCACTTCTGTAACACACAGGGGGAAGTGCAGACATGACAGCCATGTTTATGAACAGTCTGCGCCCTGAGTGTGTCAGACTGTGGACCTTGAACTAATGCCTAAAGAGAAATTTGGACCCTGTGACTGGACCAGCTGGGAGCCACTGCTTTAAAGGGGTCTTAATTAGGGACTTGATATGATATCATAGTAAAGCCGAGTCTAGAGCTGCGTGAACCAGGCTACACGATAGCACCCTCAGCAGTTAATACTCCATAGGAGACATTAACAGCATTGTTCTTGTATTGCAGTGTAGAGCGATCGGCCATTGTGCTAAGTAAAATTCTAAAACATGCTGGATGGAAGAGGCAGACAGATACTAAATGTTCTGCTTTGTTGTTGGGATTTTCAAACAGTAGGCCAATGTTTCTTTTTAACGTCACAGAGAAAGCTTTTAGGATGATGTGTTGGGCGAACATAACGCCATCTTGGATGATGAATTTAGAAGTTTGGGTTGCTGGAGTGTGATCTACCCCCAAATCCAATAGAGCGAAGACAGAGCCATCACTCTTACAACCGCCCCTTTCACACTGCTTTACCATGAGAAGAAATCCAAAGGACACACTGACTATGGCTAGTTACGGTTGCTAAGCTACAATTGGACAATCGCTGCTGGGGGGAGGGGCTTGGCAAAAGGTTAGTTAGGGTCAGTCCATCCAATCAGGTTCCCTTCAGACTTTGATGGTGCACTAGCTGAAGGACAGCATGTTCAGTGCTTCACTTACATGATTTTACAGCCATAAACACACACTGTGAGAGTCCGGCTGAAGCACCTGCTGTTGAGGTAAAGGAAGTGACAGGCCAGTCCGCCCTGGTGACACAGAACAATGACAGCTTGATTGACTCGTAGAGGGATGTAAATGAGCTACTAGCGTGCCCCACAAGTGTGAAGTGACAGATTGAGTCCTGCCGTCAGTCCCTGCTCAGCCTCTACCTCTTAATACGATTAGAGGCTTTAATTAACCCCGAGATGCTCCCTCCCATGACTCTCTAATGACAGTCTCAAAGGGAGCTTACCTGACGAACGTACTCTTTGTTTTAGATTCTTTGTTCAGTGTGTACTACGTCTTTCCATTGACCATCTCTCTGTCTGTTTATTTCTCATTGTCGCTCTCTGTTTCAAGTGTTTTTCTTCGCTCACTGCAGCTCATTTTATTTTTCATTCAAGAGATCGGTTCTTGTATTTGACCCTATAGAGTCTGTGGCGTGATGGCATGTTACTCTTCTTCACTGCCTGCATTGGAAAAAAAGGTGATTTGGAATGTTTTCCCCATCCACCGTACTACCTTTACTCAAACAGCTTAGTACAAAAGGATTTTCAGATCACACTCATCATGTGATACCTACTGACTTCATTATTAAAGGAGCAATATATGAAATCGTTTCACCGCTAGGTTTGCTGTTGTGCACTGCCTGTAGAGCAAAACAAAATGTGTCATGAGCCACACCTCCCTCTACCTCTGCTCTCCAACACCCCCCACCCCACATGCCTCGTCTGTGCCGACGAGTACCGCAGCACCTCCACGGACTATTACATCCAGACGGTCCAACTAGAAACAACGAAGAGAGGAATGTTAGTGTTAGCTCCCAGAGTTAGCACTAGAGCTACTACAGCTACTGGAGTAACTTACAGCTACCAGCTCTTCTAGTCACTGAGCCTCGCCTCCATCTCAGCAAATATATTACATTTATTACAGGGACCATCATCATTGAAGTAGGCAGGGGAATAGCTAAACACAGCCGCCAGGCTGCCCGCTGGGCTACATTTTACAATGCTAATTGCAAATGTTAGCTGGGCAGCCGGGCTACTCACCTAACACAACCGTAACGCCTGACCCATTGCTGGGACAGAGCCGCTAATAACTCAAGCTCTGGACATTAACCCATGCTACGATTGTAACATTAATTTAATTGAATCGACATAGCGACATGTGCCTAATGTTACTGTAACACTAATTAAAACAGATATTTGACTTTATGTTGTACCTGTCCAGGAGAAGAAGAGCTAGCTCCGAGTCAGATTGTAGCCCCTTTAGCTCTCGCAGTGCTCTCCACCTTGGAAATGCAAGGCCAATGTTAATCCGGGTTCTGTCCCTTTCTTTATCTGACAACTTCTTGTCTTCAGGTGGACGTTCCGCTCTCTGCCATTTCATTTCGAAAATACGTGCTGCCATCGCTCACTGGCTGTAGCCTTTTATAGGGAGGGAGGGCCAAGGGCTCCGAGAGGAGGAGGAGGAGGAGAGGGGGGGTTCACATGAACGTACATGAACGCGCAGCCGGACCGGCTTGTAAACAATGGGCTGGAGATCAACACAGAGAGAGGGTGTGTGAGGTCATGCTATACTCCAGATGAAATTACACCTCTAGTTCTTCACATAGCCATTTTTTAATTCCTTCAATCTAGAAATGATGAATTTCCACTTATTGCCCCTTTAACAAATCCAAAAAGCTTACAAACAGCTGTGCAGCTGTGATTTATGTGGCTTTTAAAGAATATCTAATCTTCTTGAATCACCTGGAAACTGTGATTGATTCCTCTGTGTTTTCCTGCTTTGACTGCTGTGATGCCCTGAGCACCTGTCGTACCGAGTAACATATCTGCCCACTAGTCACTCAGTGAGGCTGCTAGGCAACAGCAAATTAGCTTCCAGTGCAGCAAAGGATTGATTTTTGAGTTATGTTCATCACTGTCAGAGTTTGATCATATCACCGAGCTTTCAACCTCTCATGAGGAGAAATCCAGCCTGATAGTTGTGGACAGCAGCATGACGTCCAGTTTGGAGCCATGTTGCTTTCCACGACGCTACCAACATGAGCTGTGTGCCACAAAATGAAGAAAATAAATTTGAAATAGCAAATATAAATTCAGCATAGTGTTAGTTCAGGCAGGACACCATGTCAGGCTCAGCTCACATCCCAGCTACATCAGCTGATCTCAAGCAGCCCAATCAACTGATGGAGCAGCTGATTGATGGAAGGGAGTCAGCTGATAGATCACGATTCCTTTCTATGCAACCAGTTGGTGAATCTCATTCAGGGCGCCCTATTCAAACTGCTCTAACCTGCCTACTGTTGCTGCTTCCTCTGCAAGCTGCTTTGCAACCCGCCTCCACCCCAGCTCCTCCTTTTGTTTTCATGCTCTGTTTGAATTATCAACAAGGGCGTAGGAATGAGTTTAACACTGGGGGGGACACATATCAGAAACGTGACAGATCCATAAATGGTTTGAGCAGAAATATGTCTGCCATGATCAGGGATGGCAAATGTCACTGAATGGCATATAAAGCAATTTGCTTTCAAAAACAAAGTGGTGTCCCAAGTGGTGAGAAGGCTGCTGTTTAAACATATTTAGCATCATATTTTTTTCTAAACAAAGAAAAGCTCATTTTAGCCCTGACGTGGTTCAGATTGTGTCATTTTACCAACAAAGTTAACTTCAAATTTATATTATTTATATTATTCCATTGTAACAACAGATTTATGTTCTCATCATAAACAGACGACATATCACATGATTTACACGTGTTACCTAATCAACTTATGGACCAATGAGCCTAATTTTTTAGGGAGTCACGTCATCAACTCATGCATTGAGTAACATTACAAGTTAACGTTCCACCTTAAAAGTTGCCGGCAGTCGGCCCAGTGAATGAAGTGATTTTTTCTCAGACTCCAGCTGCTGTGAGAGGCAGCAAAACATCCTTTCATTTTATAGTTACAGTTTACTAATAAAACTCTCCACAGTATGAACAGTGATTACATGAGCCTCAAAACCAGACACAACTCAGCCCTGAGCAGAGTGAGCGTCCTCTACTGACCAATCAGACTGCAGTGTTCACAGCTCCACCTTTTAGTACCAGATCTGTGTGCTAGGTACCCCAACAGAGGGGGGACCAAACATGGGGACGCTAAGGAACGCTTCTGTTGGGACCATCCACAACTTTTACTGTGGAAACAGAAAAAAAAGCACACTGAACTGAACTGAACTGAACTGAACTGAACGGGACTGCTCGGTGGAAACAGGCTAAAGTCAATACTATTAAAAGTCTAGTTCTGAATGACATGGATCAAACATTTGTAGCTGTGTTTTAGTTATTAAAATTACATTTTTTCACATAATTAAACTGTATCTTCTGAACCGCGTTGCAGCACATCTGCTGACATTACAAGAACTGTCTAGAGTGGCTGCAATCATCTCAGCCAGCTGGAACGCGGCCACCTGGCTGAGATGTGCTCTCTACGAGGTGCACTTTTATAGTTTAGAGATGAACTATAGATGGACTAGTTGTCCTACTTTCACACCAAACTTTGACAACATGGATGATTGCTTTAATCTGTCATTATTGAAGGATATTATTATGTATTATTTTGCTGCTCTGATGTTATGATATCACATATTCAAAGGTTTTATTACATTTGTTTGTTTTCTTAACTGCAGATCTCCTTCCACTGTTTTTCTCATCACCATGGACAGATCTGACCACTGCTTTGTGTGTTTGGTGCTGCCATTACCACAATGTGCTGCCGCCTGCTGTGAGTGACGTTAACTGGTGACTTTCAGCTGCATGCATCCATGGTTGCTCCGTGTAACTTTTAAAAACAGAAACATGGAAAACCGTGTGCCTAATGTTTGAAAATCAACTTGGACAGAGAAGTAGAGAAGATTTGCATAGGTTTGAGTTTTTCCTGTGAGTGAGTGTGCACATGAGACTGCATGTCTATGTGTGTGTGTGTGTGTGTGTGCGTGTCCCTATATAAATGGAACATGAAGCCATGTGTCAGCGATGTGTCAGCCGGCCATTTGTACCCACTTTATCCCTTCCAACATGGCAGCCTGGAATAAGTGACATTTGGAGGCAACAGTGAACTGGACATGTGGGCTTTCCCACCGTGCCACCGTCTAACAAGTGGACAAGTGGCTTAAATGGCTACCTGCCGTGATTTGTCTAAGCTGGCACTCAGGCATGCACCTGCAGAGTGCCTCCCTACCCGCAGCTCTCACATCAGTACGCACCAGATGGACGTCAGAGACAGGGAATGAAAGTACAAGAGTGACCCAGAGCTCCAGCCATCCGTGAAACCTCTAAACACGTGAGAAAGAGGTTTTCTTTGACAAGTCCGGCAGCAGAGCAGAGCAGAGCCTGGAGATAACCCACTGGAGCTAAATGTGCAGTATGATCGCACACTTTGCATATCTAATCAGATAAATGTATAAAGTTAATTATCCCCGAGCTGCAGGAGGACTTTAGAACAACCCTGGTGGTGATACTGAGGCTCTCTGAAACTCATCGCTCCAGGCGAGGTTTATAAAACAGATTGTCCGGGAAATAGATGACCCATCATGCAAGATTTCATGCTTATACTGTGTTCTTCACTATAAACTCGTATATGACTCTGTTTTACTTCACGGAAATAAATGAGGTAATGTGGAGAACTGAAAGCACAGCAGGCCATTTATCATTCTGGCTGTCTCTGGACGCTGCCAATCCACAGCAAATTGAATCGTTAAGGGAAGATGATTGAGAGAGACAGTCAGACATGCTGTTCTCTGACAGATGTGTTGAACCTCACATTTAACGGCATCAAAGCTTCTGAGGGAAAGTATGAATGCAGCGGGATGAGAGAGTGAACACAGTAATCTCTGAGGCCATGAAAGCACTCGTGGATTTGAACATCACGGATTTCTTCCACTTTCGAACAAAAGACATTTCAATGTCCTCTTTTCAGGATGAAGTAAAGTCTGATATTCTTTACACACACTATGTTTGTGTAGTGTGTTTAATCTTAGAGGGCTTTCGCACCAGCGACCCGGGCCTGGAGGCGAGTAAACTTGACCCCAATGTCCAGTTTGTTTGATTAGTGTCATCACTGTGTATCACAGGCACAGTACGCTGATCCGTGCCTGAGTTGACTTAAAAAGATGGTCTTGAGTATGATTCATGTGTACTGTGGTACACAAAAAAGTGGACCACATTACCCAGGGCCCAAATGGGATACGGGTTCTCGAAAAGCCTGGAATGAAAAGGCTGGTTTTGTTTGCAATTTCTTATAAACAGTAAGTGTCATAGCTAAATGAAAACTGGCTGAACAAATCAGCTGAAAGACTGAACTTCATATTGCAAACAGTGACAGCGCTCTGAGGTCCCTCTCATCCCTCAAAGGTTTAATCCACACTTGCACTAGGATTCATATCTAAATGCAGCTAGAGCAGAGTGAGTGACTGCTCATCCTGCTGGCGCACCAGCATACATCGTCATGTCTTTCCCCAACAAAAGGGGAATCACGGTTGCAAAAAAGAAAAGAAAGAAAGGAAAATGAAAGAGAGCAAACTTACTTTGCGAAAATCAAAGTTGCATGAGAAAGACATGGGTCAAGAAGGGGAGAGTATGGTGGGACAGCTCATGCATTGGGCAAAATGTACAAAAACACTGAAGTGGACTGTTATTTATTGCGACTAGAAGATTGCTGCTTGTCATGTCACTTGAATTATGTACGTAATACAGTCAAGAACTGCTCAGTCAAAACATGGAGTACCACAAGGATCAGTTTTAGGACCTGTTCAGTTCACCCTGTACGTGCTACCCCTGGGACAGATAATATGTCATCACAATCACGGCAGTCTCCATTTCCATCCCTGATACACAGCTCTCTCTGTCTTTTAAACCCTCTCTTCACAGCTGCCTGTCTGACATAAAAAGCTGGATGCGCCAAAACTTATTAAATTTAAGAATTCTCATCATTGGCCCTGAACATATCTCAAAACAAATTCAGCTACTAGTCAGCCCTCTCACTCCGAACGTAAAATCACGTGTAAAAAATCTGGTTGTTATTCTGGACAGTAACTTGACCCTGGAGCAGCATGTAAAAAACATAGTCCAGTCTTGTTCTAACCAGCTGAGGAATATCTCCAAATGTAGGTCAGAACAGACAAAGTCATACGTGCTCTTATATCCTCTCACCTTGATTACTGTAATGTCTTGTTCACCTGCCTAAATAATAGAGCGACACATCAGCTCCAAATCATTCAAAATTCAGCAGCTTTTGACCAAAACAAAACCATCCTCACACATCGCATCTGATTTGGCCTCCCTGGACTGGCTACCTGTCTGTTTTAGGATCCATTTTTAAGTTCTTTTAATCACATACAAGGCTCTCAGTGATCTGGCACCGGAGTAAATAACTGAGCTTCTCACACTGTACCATCAAAACAGGCCACTCAGGTCTGCTAGTCTGGGTCTTGTCACTGTTTCAGAGCCCAGGTAGCTTAGCAACCTCAGACGCAACCTGCAGCCGCTTTCTTCAAAGCAAGGTACGAAACTAGGACCCAGCGCCAGACCTTGTGGTTTCCAGGCAGTTAAAGATAAGGCATGTGTACGGCCTTTAATCTCCAGGGCTGGTACCTGCGGTTATTCCACAGGCTAGTTAATAACATGTCGGGCAGGAAATCCAAAGTGTGGGATCATTTTGAGAAGGTGAAGGACGAACCCAAGGTGATATGTAAACTCATCTTCACTGGTCGACTACAAACATGACGTATCATCTGAAACATGGAAGTAGCTACATGCCCATTAGCCCACAGCGTCATTAACAGGCGGCTCGCTCAGTGTGTGACGTGCACTTGGAGATAAAATATAGGCCTATATTAATGAAGGTTCATTAGTACGGTTTGTATTTCTCTGTAATGTAGCACAGTGTTAACAATGTTACTGATACTATTCTTTCTCACACCTTCAACTCAAACCACCAAAATATATCATTTCATCATTACAGCAATATCAGAAACATGCAGGAGACTAGTCCACTGATGGACCCTGATGAGGACTGTTGGTCGACTAGGTAAATTCTTAGTCGGGGGCAGCCCTAAGTGCATCTTCAGTTAATTCTGCATTCTTTGTTTCTCTGTTCCAAAGTGTTAATAATGTAGTCTGTAGATGTGTTAACCACTAATAATGAAGGTAGACAGTTAAGGTATATTTCTGAATATACATATATAATGGAGGCATCCTTAAGATGGCTGAGACTGGAGGCAAAATATGTGCTGCAGAGAGGCTCTCACCCTGAGCCCTTTTCAGTTTGAACATATGTTATGACACTTGTCGATGTGGGCGGTGAAAATCTAATGTTGATAGTTACTAAATAAAGAGACTGCATGCAGTGCAAATATACAGAGGGCGTACAGACCATAACATTAAAGCAAATATTGACAGATGTGGGATGAAGTGTGGGTTGACTGGAGCATTAAAATTCAAATGTTGCCAACAAGTTACGCCGGAGCTAAAACACTGATTAGAAAATATCTGTCAGTGATTAATGATTGAGAATATTTGCAAGTTGAATTAGTTTTTATTGCTCCTAATTTGCCCGACTTTGCACATGTGGAGCAATTAAGAGTGACATTACCATGCGGCACCGCACTAATCAATTTAATCATCACACAATCGAAATGAAAATGTTTCCAATTTGGGACATTACACAGTGACCATTTCCATTTAGCTAAACGTAATCAAATAAACAGGCGTGGTACAAACATAAATCAACAAGAACCTTCCCACTTTTTTCATAAACAGTGTTGTCATAATGTTGTTTCAGTTTCCTAGCAACAGAACATATTCAACACACTTCTTGTCTTTTGTTAATGGGAGCTGATGACTGCAGGACCTGAAGCAAACCAGCCTCTGATTAAAATCAGACACTACATGGCACTTCAAACGAGGGAGGGAAAACAACATGCGCATTACGTGTTCTCGACTAAAAATACACCCGATGTGAAATTTGGCTCCACCACCACTGCTCCCCTGACAGTCTATCACCACATTTGAGCATGACTCGCTGCACGGAAACAAAATCAGTATCACACATTAGGGAAGAAAAGGGCTGTCTGACCTGCTGCTCCTTCATTTTGGGTTTATATTTTTACTTTTAGGCAAACAAAAGTCTGATGAGAGTGAAGCTGACAGTGCTGTAAAGCACAGTCAGAGATGGACGGTAATTATTTGAATGTATTTCAACATGTACGTAATTACTTTTGAGTATTTTGTCATTTGTATTTTGCTGGACAGGAAAAATAAGATGTAATTTGGAGCAAAATAATCTAAGAGGTTGTATTTGTTCATTTAAAATTGTACCCCCAGATTTCTGGCTCCTGTGACACATTTATTGTGAGGTACTGTATTTCATCTCTGTTCCCCTGGATCACAGTTTTTAGGGATATACAAAGTAATAATAATAATAATAAATTGAATTTATAAAGCACTTTTTATTTATGAAAAGTCTCAAAGTGCTACAGCACACAGTAAAAAGGCAGATCATTAAAACATTATGAAAACAAATTCAAAGAGTCCTAGGCCGAGTCAAAAGCTTAAAGAAAGGAACATTTTAGGTTGTTATTGGTGCGGTAAATATATATCTGGAGCCAGCAGCTTGTTAGCATAGCTTAGCTTAGCTTAGCTTAGCTTAGCGTTAAGACTGGTAAAAAGGGGAAAAAGAAAACCAAGTCAAGTCAAGCCAAATATTAAAAACAACATATAGTTTGTTTAATTTCTACAAAACTAAAATGTGAAAACACTTCACCATAGGGCGGGTCGGTGCTGGATTATCGTTTGGCCTGAACCAGTATCTTGGTGTAGTTTCTGCGAGAAGCAGTCTGACACATAACCTCCAATAGGATGGCACTGGTGTTTTGTTTTTTCCAGAATGAACAGACAAGATAATATGTGGTAATCTGTGATCTTTAAAGGTGCTGGACTTCAGATTTGGTTCCCTTTGGAAAAAGATCACCAAATGGCAGCCTGCGAGCCACGTACGGCCTGCCATGACTTCCCATCTGGCCTGCAGAATATTAATGAATGAGTCTTTAGGATATCTAGATTTTTTTTTCCTTTATTGACACAACCCTAAAAACAATTGAGATGGAAATAATTTCATTATGAATGATTTATGTGTGTTCCACCTGCAGGTACTAGACTTTATAAATCCTTCTGTCAGCAAGTAGAAGTGATGCGTCAAAAAATGACAAAGCAGCGTTCACAGTAAGTTATTAATAGCCTAACCTACAGAAACATTGTGTGCACCTCCCACACTCTCTTTCTCTCTGTCTCTCTCATGTATATGAAAGACAGCACAGAAGCACTAATCATGGCAGCACAAGAACAGGAACTTCATACAGGATGGACAGAAGCAGGGGTCTACCACACCACACAGGACCCCAGGTGCAGGCTGTTCAAAGATGCTCCTGAGACAGTTTGGCACAAAAACACTCTGAAAAATCAAAGGCACATACATAGCACAGTACACCATTAAAATTGTGGTTCTTGGGACCCTAAATTGACGCCCAGATGGCAGCAGCTCAGCCTCTGACTGTAATGGATGTGAGGCATCAGCAATTATATGTTTGGCCTTCCTGCGTACAGCACTGTTAAATATATTGCTGAGTTGTTTCTGTGAATTACCTCATTGCAGGAATTTAACAGCAATATTACCTGGTCTCATTCCTTTGATAAGTTATAACAAGGTTATTAGCACGGTAATTATTATGGTATTAGCACTGTATTATCGAGATGTTGCCAAGGTGTTACCCCTTAATTATCACTTCCCCTTCTCCTCAAGAGGCTCTTGCCTTTTGCCAGACCGCCATTGCAAATAAGAATTTGTTCTTAATGACTTGCCTGGTTAAATAAGGTTAAATAAAATAAAAAAATAAAAAGTTTGTAACTTTGTCCTTTAAAACCACCTCACTGCTTCACTTGTTTTGTCCGAAAACTTTACCAAAGTACAGAAACATCTACAGATGTGAGCGACTTTGTGTGAGTCCGTCAAGTGACCACCGTGTCCTCTCAGGGGAATCCAACAAATTGCTCCACTTCCTGATTTCCATGGCAACCTCCATTTCCATCACAGTGTGATTTTGGATAGGAGACTCAGTTCCACCCTGTCTGCCATCTGTCTCTCCAATATGGAGGTTTGTTTTGGATTTTCACAAAAGAAAAAAAAGACGCAGCCTTTTAGGTGGAGGTAGAGGAGGAGAAAGGGTTGGCAGAGCACCAAACAGATTCCCTCCACTTGTTTATGTAAATTATTCATGCTCTTGATGCATTATGCATCTGGTATGAGACACACGCAAATCAAGCAGCACTGTTTCATGTTTTGTCTCCATGTAAGCAGGTAGTAATTTGGCACAGCCATAGTCATACTGAGTTCTGTCTAGCACCCATTCACAAGCTATTCTGGGCACAGAGCTCGACTCAAGCTTCCATCTGAATACTAAGATGAAGCTGTGATTTTGTATGGTGTATGGTTTGGCTACATTATAGATGTGTCTTTCATGCAACATTGAAGGTCATTTAAAAACTTTGGATGCAGTTTGTAGCTCGTATTGTCGCCATGTAAACCATTTGTTGTCGTTGCCTGACGAGTTGTGTGAACAGTTGGAAAACTGACCGGAGAAAGTGTAAGGGCAGAAGTTTCTTATTTTCTCTGGTGAAACATACTGTACTTACACTAAGCAATAATATTCACACTTTGATTTATTAAGCTTTTTATGTGGGGACTAAAGCCGGACCAGAACAGTACACCTCGTCCTTGTCCCTGCTGGAGAGAAATGAAACGGAGATATGTGGTTTATTGTTTCAGGCAATATATCAACCGAGGACAATCTGGTCTCTTCTAGCACGTGCCTTAAAGCGGTAACCTCACACAGTATCATGCATCCGAAGCCATACAGTTCAGCAGCATGGCAGAGTGCGACTAAGTCAGTTACCCAATCTCAGTGCCTGCACTCGCTTACTCACAGAGGCTCTCGATAAAGTAACTGTGCGAAGGCTCGGGGCTGTCCCACTGTGCCAAGTGCAAGAGAAATGTCTCACAGATATTTTGAGCCCTTTATACACACTGTATGTAACTCTACAATCCTGCACACTTTGCTTGAACACTCAGGGAACCTAAAGGCTATCGGTCTGATGACAGCAGGCCTCTGGGGCCAACAGCTAATATTGCCGGAGATTCGGTGTAGCCAGCGGATATCCTGACCATGACTCTCTTCACCAGAGTATATGTTGGTATTGTATGTTTCTGCAAAGAACAGATATGTTACATTTATAAAATACTATGTAGTGGATATGCTGAAACTTGTTTCAACAATGCTGTGGTCAATGTGTGGTTAGGTTGAGGCATAGTCCCTACAGGAAAGTCAGCAACATCCTGGTAAAAACAACTGCTTTTTGTGACACTATCCCGAATGGAAACGCTGCAATGTCTCTGTAAAAAAACACCACTTTTTGTGGTACTATCCCCAGTGGAAACACAGTGATGGCTGCTACAAAACAACAGCTTTTCATGGCACTATCCTGCTGGAAACACGGCAATAGCTGGGTTTCCATCCAAATGTATTGCAAATTTTAAGCGAATTTTATGAAAATGCACAAAAGAAAATGCAAATTTATGCACATTTCCATTCATTATTGTTTCGCGAGTATTGGGAGTCAACAGGTCGAGCAGTAGGTGGCGCTTCTCGTGAAAAATAAAAATGCAAAAGAACACCCGTGGAAGAAGAGGGCGCCATGAGATGACGTCATTGAGAGCGTCTCATGTCCACAACAACCGGCACATCCATGACTACGACGAGATGGAGAGATTCCTTGGGAACTTCTTGGCTATTGCGAGAGCTCTCACCACACTCATATCAGCGTTGTCAGCGTAGCGTAATAATGCCATGATGTCTGTGTTGGTACACCAGGCGGCGCACATGATGCAGCAGTATTCAACACATCCAGTCTATTCAGGTAAGTTGTGAAATAGCCTACACTCACCTGACACTGGAGTAATTACCTCTTTCTACTTCACACACAGGTGTGTGTGTGAAGTAGAAGTAGGATTCGGTAGCCTACGCCATCGTTTATTCGCTAAATCTGTTTCCATTGCCAAAAGTTGCATTTTCCTAATATCGATACGCTGACTTTTTCACCCCGTCCAAGCAAAAACTTTTTTGCAATATTTTGGCCTTTTTTCGAATTTCTGGCGTTTCCATTCAAGTTTTTTTTCGCAAATGTTGAAAATGCGAATAAAAATAGGTGGATGGAAACCCGATTAATGCCTTGGTAAAAATACAACCGCTTTTTCTGGCACAATCCCCAGTGGAAACAAAGTGATGGGTTGCTTAAAAACACCCATAATGGATGGCTAAATACTCACTGGAAACACAGTGATAATTGTGGCACTATCCTGCTGGAAATGCTGCAATGTCCCAGTGAAAAACAACTATTTTTTAGTGGACCTATCCCCAGAAGAAACAAAGTGAGTGAGTGTTTACTGTAATTGTTGATGTCCACTAAAGCCATGATAATGATTTGCAATTAAAGTGTCATTTGCTTTATTTCAACATTTACATTTATCTTATGGAGACAAAAACAAATGGTCCAACTGATTGAATGAAACATTAAATATGAGCCTCACTTTGGTGGTCACAGAAATGCCTCTTTCACTCAGCACATGTGGCATCAGCTCTGACTGTAAACAGCTCCTCAGAGCCACTACAAGCTAACACACACAAGCTAACACACAGATGACTGTTGTGAGTCACGTACCACAGTTAATAAATGATATTTTCCCCCGACCTAAGAGTCTTGCTTCAAATAGAAATCATATACTGTATTTTTCATATACTTGAAGCAACAAACAATTCTGAGCAACCTGAAATCCTGAAATCCTGATAAGTAAGACTCCAGTCTGTGCTGAAGTCAAGAGATTTGGACACTGGATTTATGGGACTGTTTCTAGTTTACACCTCAGAGCAACCAGATGCAATAAGAGATATTGCTGATCTCTGCTTCATGGTGGCAATACTGAAATGTCTCTCTTGAAGTCACCATGTTCTTGTTCCATGTCACTTTCTAAAGCTACAGCTGTCGCTATCTTTGGTGTGTTTTTCCCAGCTCTTCTGTTGTTGTGTTTTCACTGTCTTATTTCAGTGGAATTGTAGAGGATGCGTATTGTTGTCTCTCAATGACAAGTAGCTATCATTACTAAAAGAGACACAATGACACTGAAACGTGAGATGCTGTTTGCTAATACAGCAGGTCAAGTATAAAGCTAAATCCATTTCTAAAGGGCAGATACTTTTCAACAATCGCCAGAATAAATGTTGGTTTTGTGCGTTTCTGCAAACCACAGATACGTTACATTTGTATGTTACTAAGTGGCAGATTGTAAGTGCTATATTGTAGAACTTGTTGGCCTTTCTTGAAGACGTTTCGCCTCTCATCCTAGAAGCTCCTTCAGTTCTAAATGACTGGAACGAAGTTGCAGGCTATAAACCCTGTGTGGGTGGGAAACACTGCAGACTCGTAGGGGTCACGTGTGCTCCAAGTTTCAGAGTCGTTAGGGTCACTGTGTGAGTCGTTGACCCACTTGGCCACCACATGATTTGTCAGGGTCAGGTGGGACCAGGGATGAATCGAAGTCAAAATGAAGCAACGAGGGGTAGGGGTAGAAATCTTTCCCAAGGAACTGGGACACCACTCCCTAGGTCATTGCATCGGTTTACGTTCACACATACCTAACTATTTTAAACAGGAAGCTGTGAGCCATCTACATTTCCAACCAGCATCTACAATGAAGTCTCATTCATCCTACCGATCGCGTTTGCATTATTCATCATGCTTCGTTTGATGAACGACAGGCGACAGGGGACTTCTGCTAGCTAGCTAACCAGCTAACATTACGAGGCAGCATAGTTATACTAGCTGGTGTGTTATCGTAATGTGAAAAGTCCGACAATTTTGCAGAACAGGACAGATGACAGACGCCAGATAGTGTGAGCTAGCTAGCTAGCCAACAAGCAACCTGACAACGGTAACATTAGCTATGTATAAACTTTTTTCTCCGTCTCTTGCTCGGCGGTAGCCATGGCGATGTCTACCCCTCGCTGGCAAGTCAGCATCTCAAATCCCTCGCTCCGAAGGGCTAGTTTCATACCCACTACCCCTTGTTATGCCCCCTATCCCTACACGCAAAAAGGAATTGGGACACCACTACCCCTCACAGGAACACGCAATGTAGGGGTAGGGCTAAGGGGGGGTATCGGGACGGGGCCTTATACTGCTGCTAACAGTTGCCTCAGTGGGTCGATCTGACACTGAGGGCCACTGATCAGGCATCAATATTTAATGAGTTGGAAGTGAGACCGATTGCTAAAAACCAACAGGTTTTGTTGTTTGTGGGTCTCAAACAGTGGTCTACAGATTGGCAGGTGTCTCGGCTTGGTGTCACATCTTCCACTATCCTTCCACCTCCAAATGAGAAACTCAGCTCATACACATGTACTGAGAACTACGTCACTTTAGAAATGTAAAATGCAACATATCTGCAGTTTACTGAAACGCAGACTAAAAACATTCTCTTCTGGAGATTGGGCTGTTCTTGGTGGTGGTGAAGGAAATGTTTTACCAATCAGAAGTATGCAATGTTTTAATTATCAGCAAAATGAATTTCTGCTGATCATTGGATGAGAATGAACTGATGCTTGAATCTGTAAGTCTACACCATATTTTTTATTTGCCTTAGTTACTTTTTTATTTCATTACCGTCCCATTTTAATGGTGGAAAAGGAACTGTTAATGAACACTTTTTATTAAACTGTAGTCTTCACTGACAAATTAACAGCACTGTATGGGAGTCAGTGGTGTGGGGGCTCTCTGTTACTGTTCCAACAGAAAAACCTACAGTTTAAAGACGACACCGAGCTTCCCGACATGAATTATCACCTCTGTTTAGGAAAAAAGTGAGGACAGCTCCCGGTCCCCTATTCATCAGACTGTCCAAATACAATTGCACAGCCGGCCCCAGATCAAGCACACCATTTATTAACTGGAATCTCTCAGTGTCAGGCACAACCCCTCATTCATTCTACCACTATGCTGATCCCATGGGCCTTTTACTCTGAGACAAGTGGATAGATCCTCCCGTACAGGACCTGTAGGTGTCTGGCACATATAAATTGCAACCGGTTTGGTTTGGATGTAATTTTTTTTTGTGTGTGAGACCTCTCACCTCTTGTGCTTCCTTACGGAGGCAGAGCGATCTTCCCTCTACCCCTTTGCCTCCAGGCTGGCGAGAATGCAAACAAAGACAAATCAGATTTAATTTAGTGCTCCATATGTGTTTTTATCTGTGGGTATTTTTAGAGGAGGATTTGTAAGTCACGATTTTCTGTGATTAAATGAAAGGCATGTCTTTCATTTTATAGACCAGTTCCATTTTCAAAATAGGTGCGCTCTAGTGTAAGTGCATCATTTTAGTTTACATCAAAAGATAATGGTACGCCCACCTCACAATAACGTACCTGCATACATGTCTCTTCCTCCTTTCCTCCTCTTCCTCCATTTAATTGTTTCCTTTATGCTGATGATTGCTCGTCACCTTGAAGCGCGCAATTAACTCGCCAAATGAAAAGGATTTCACATAAAGTTGGAGAAACTGTGCTGTTAGACGTCTCAGTGGGAGCACTTTATGCAAGGAAATTATACTGTGGGAAAACTGACAGGCAGGTATAGAAAGCCTTTGAGAGGAACAGCTGGCGATGCATTTGTAAGCGCCCAACACGTAGACATAAATGAACGTTATGCAACTCCATTAGCTGCTAAAGCAGTTTCTTTCTTGGCAACTTATTAAAGCATCACTGCCGTAAGTTAAAAAGAACTCTAAGCACAAATCTATAAGTCTCACATAAACGCTGGGTAATGTTTTATAATGGTGGCAATCACGGCATCTGTTCGTTACAATCACTGTTCTAAAGTGGTTTGTTAAACTTGGTCCAAGAAGAAAGGCTCTGGCAGCAGTCGAAGAACACATGAAAGTTTTAGTTTTTCAAATGTTTCAGAGTTTTAAATATCAAATGAGTCGACCTTCATTTCTGTAGCTGAACATATTTTAAACTGATATAATCCACGCCTTTAATCATGCAGCACGCCATCAATGCTTTACTGAACTCAAAAGTTACATTATATTTAATGCATTATAGAGACAGCCTGATTATTTCTCTTTAGCTAACGCATGTCCACGTAACTGTTGAGACTTAAAGGGAAAGTTTGGATCTTTTAAAGTGGGGTTTAAGTGAGGTAGGGGAGAGTCGCCATAGTAGCATTTTCACTTTTCCCTTTTACCTGGAGATTTTTTTTTACCTACATTCGTAATAATATCAGGCAAATTACCTACATATGTCTGCTATCATAAACCACTTTAAAGGAGCAATAAACGAAATTCATCATTTCTAGATTGAAGGAATTTGAAAAAAATGGCTATGTGAAGAACTAGAGGTGTAATTTCATCTTGAGTATAGCATGACCTCACACACCCTCTCTCTGTGTTGATCTCCAGCCCCTTGATTACAAGCCGGTCCGGCTGCGCGTTCATGTACGTTCATGTGAATCGCCGCCTCCTCCCCCCTCTCTGAGCCCTCCCTATAAAAGGCTACAGCCAGTGAGAAATGGCAGCACGTATTTTCGAAGCGAAATGGTGGAAAGCGGAACAAAACGTCCAGGATCTGACATTACCTCTAAAGAAACAACGGTTGTTGGCGAAGAAGTTGTCGGATAAAGAAAGGGACAGAACTTGGATTAACATTGGCCTTGCGGGGCGTCGGTGGCTCAGTGGTGGAGCAGGCGCCCCAAGTACAAGGCTGTTGCCGCAGCAGCCCGGGTTCGACTCCAGCCTGTGGCCCTTTGCTGCATGTCACTCCCCCTCTCTCTCCCCCCTTCACACTTGTCTGTCCTGTCCATTAAAGGCTGAAAATGCCCCCAAAAAATATCTTAAAAAACCCCCAAAACATTGGCCTTGCATTTCCAAGGTGGAGAGCACTGCGAGAGCTAAAGGGGCTACAATCTGACTCGGAGCTAGCTCTTCTTCTCCTGGACAGGTACAACATAAAGTCAAATATCTGTTTTAATTAGTGTTACAGTAACGTTAGGCACACGTCGCTATGTCGATTCAATTAAATTAATGTTACAATCGTAGCATGGGTTAATGTCCGGAGCTTGAGTTATTAGCGGCTCTGTCCCAGCAATGGGTCAGGCGTTACGGTTGTGTTAGGTGAGTAGCCCGGCAGCCCAGCTAACATTTGCAATTAGCATTGTAAAATGTAGCCAGGCTAAAACATCGCTCTCACTCACAGAGAAGAGTAGGAACGTTAGCGTTAGCTCTCGGTGTTAGCACTAGCTGGGATCCGGCGATGGCTCTAGCCGAGTCGGCTGCCACCAGCTACTGGAGTAACTTACAGCTATGGAGTGCTCCTACCAGCTCTTCTAGTCACTGAGCCTCGCCTCCATCTCAGCAAATATATTACATTTATTACAGGGACCATCATCATTGAAGTAGGCTGACTTTTCCCAGCCTCGGAATTAAATGCAATTTCCCCCAGTTTTTTGCTGCTGCTTTTACATACTGACTCCTGCAGCAGCAAAATGTATTTTAGCTACTTCAAAAAATCACTATCAGTTTAAGTGTACACTATATTGAGAGTATTTCCATTGCTATACCTTGCCGACAGATAGCCCTTTGCGTATTAACAGCTTCAGTTTCCTATATATGTTCTCAGCAAAGCCTGACTCCATTGACAAAAACAGTAATTTTGGCTCGCTGAACACAGGAGCTGCTGGTCTACCGCTGCCTTGATCAGTTAGTTCATTTGTGTAATTGTGTGACCTTGGTGACTGAACTAACCCCTAACCAACAAATTAAAGCCGTGATTGATCAGCAGCTCCTGTGTTCAGCTCTGTTAAATTACTGTTTCTCCTCAATGGAGTCTGGCTTTGATGAGAGCAATACAGCAGCTTCAGTTTCCCATCGGAAAATCGCTGTCTGACAGAAAGGCAAAGCAGTGAAAATATTCTAAATGGACCACACACTTAAACTGATATTGATTTTTTTAGGTAGCTAAAACACATTTTGGCGCTGAACCATCCACAGCAGTACATTGCTTGGCCTTTGTGGTGGTTGTTTCTCTGTACTGGGGACATACCAACTGTGATCTACTGTAAGTATATATGCCACTTATAAATAAGTACAACAAACAACCCACTTCGAAATATCTCAACTATCCCTTTAAGAAAATCTGAGATAACGCTGGATTTTTCAGAGAAATACTTCTCATTCTAACTTCCTTTATTTCAAATTATAACACTACAAACAAAAGGGATGAAACAACATAACAAGAACTCAAATAAAGCACTAAAAAATCCATCAGACCTTCCACTACGAAACAAGATGGAGACAGACGTACCACAGCCGAAGCAGAAAACACTCAACCACAATGCACCACATCCCAAAACAGCAACAGACCAGTAGATATACATGCCATTAAAAAACAATGACTTATTGTTGACCCCGGTGAGTGCACACCTGTGTGTCTCTCACCAGTCAGTCGGCCTCTCTAGACGTGGACTGTGAGCCTCCAACAGCCCCCAGTCTATTGTGGCGCACACAGAGAAGCTTCAAACTTTTGTTCACAGCCATAAACAAGCATTACACCAACTTGTCTCCCCCATCCTTCTCTCTCTCCGTCTCGTTTCCTTTCTGTTACTTGGAATCCAAACGTGACAGATATAAATGGAAATGTCAGCAGCGGAGCAGCTACCCAGTCTTCAGCGCGGGATAATGGCCGTTCTGCTGGGGATTTCCGAAGGGGCCTTGTCTCTAACCCCCACATCCTCAATTACCAACCCACCAACAGTCCCCCCGATGGTCTGCACACTGCGAGGACGAGCTGAGAAAAGGGATTCAGCAACAAAATATAGATATATGTGCTCTACCATCCTCAGGAGCTCTAATATAACTAACCATGGTATGCTGAACTCGCCTCTTCAGACACAAACAAGCAGGAATGTACACAACATGGATGCTGGTGGTCCTGTGGGAACATACTGGCTGTTGGTATCCAGTCCAAAGCACACACATGCATGTACACATTTATACGCACACACAGCTTTGTGTAAACCTCTAACATTATGCCACACTCTCACACACTCAGATAGGAAACAGAGTTGTTGAACACCAGTAGTGTAGGTGTAAAGTGCGTGTGATGTCTTTTAATGAGGTATAAAGTTAATGTAGTGTTTGCATAATGTTGGTTTTGCATGTAAATGAACTGCTGCTATGCTTTATTTTTCCAAGGCAGGGATTTCGTTACCAGCTACTTTTTTCCCTGAATGGCATTAAAGGAGCAGTGTATAGGATTTAGTGGCATCTAGTGGTGAGGACTGCAGACTGCAACTAGCTGAGGCTTCACCCGTGTGCCAAGCGTGAACTCTCGGTTAGGATTCCTTCAGTAGGGTGACCATATTTTGATTTCCAAAAAAGAGGACGCTCGGCCAGCCACGACATAGCCTACTTAAATGATACTCGCAGTTTACTCAAAGATGCCTTATAATTTTAATAGGTCTATAGCCTATTTAAAGTTTATATGTATGGATAGAAAATTCAGTTATATTACAAAATAATATCTCTCAAAGACAGAAATTCAGATAGGCTCCTATAGGGGACACACACACACACTAGAGTGTGGCGATCCGGGCCCGACGCTACCTGACGGGTCGGCCGGGTTTGGTCAAAAATGTAGCTATAAATTGTATTCGGGCTCGGGTCGGATTCGGTCAGCTTTCAGTGAAAATGTAGTGTAAAAATAAATAAAATCCTATTGTCTGTCCTGTTTATTGCTTGGGCACTGTTATTTACGTGACAACACCTGAACACAACACACACACAGACACACATTGGCTGTTTGTTTCTACCTCTCTCCTCTCTGGAAGTCTCGGACCTCCAGCCGCCCGCTCCCGTCTCAAACACGGAGGTCTCCCTCTCCGCTGAGCACGCCCGGCCTGTTAAATAGCCTGTAACCACTGTGTGACACAAACTCAGTGCTTTAGTCATTTAATAATGTCGGGCTCGGGTCGGGTTTTGACAGAAATATGCGGCCCGTGCCGCACTCTAACACACACACGGAAAACCGGACATTATCATCAATTTATAATACCCCCCGGACGGGATGTGAAAAGTGGACATGTCCGGGCAAAAGAGGACGTTTGGTCAGCCTACCTTCAGTGTTCATTGTTCAGGAGTTTTTTTTGGGAGCCGAACAGACCCTTTTACTGTTAGTACACAGTGTGATGTGTTTTGGTGGGCGGAGCTTAGCTGGAGGCAAACAGTTCTCCAAAGACACTAGCCAGCAGTAGCTAGCAAGTTCTGTTGGCTTGTTTTAGACAATGGAGGAAGATGATGCGAGTGGTGCGTTTGGAAATACTCACAAAGTGGTACAAACTGGACCATTTGTACCTAAACCATTCGTTATTCAGAGCACCACACTCTCAGAGTGATAGAGTGCACTTTGGGCACTGTCTGGGGAAAAAGAGCAGAATGGCGAGAATGTGCGATCAATTTAACCATTCATTAATTCATATAGAAATCTAACGCTGTTTCTTCGGCCAACAGGGCTCTCATTTTAGTGTAGACTCAGACTGAATTTACAAACGCGTTTTTCGCATCTGACAGAGCCTTTAGAGATGTTAGGCCGAGACTCAGTGAAGAAAATGTGACAGCAGGACACAGCCGAGACAAGACAGATGAACGGGGTGCACAGAATCATTTCATAACTCAGATAGCTCACGTTCAACAGGTCAGTAATATTCAGGTGGATGATGATGAAGAGGAGGATGAGGACCGCACACAGAATGTGGAGGACAGCTCCGCCCCTTCATGCAGCTGCAGCGTCAAATGAAAGACAGGAAGTGCGTGGTGACAGTCAGATAGGTAACTCCAGTAAAGAGGCACAGGAGGAAATGTGTCTTTTCATTTTGTCACGTATTGCGAATTTTCACAAATAGAACAATAAACACATCAGAATCAGTGTGCAGGGTTTCTGTGCGTAATAATTTTATTTGGAAGACAGATTTAAAAACGCATCAGAAAAAACAGACTCAGTGTGCAAAGGCCTTCATGCGTATTTCTGCCTTAGTGTGTGCACACAGTTAAGGCTTGAATCTACAGTTTTATGCATCTGGTCCCAGGTGATCAAAGAAAGTAAAAACACTGAAAAAAGCAGTTTCACGTTACTAATCAGTGTTTTTCCAACGCTGTCCAGCTTGCCCCAGGCTGCTTGCCAAGCTCCTGCTAATATGTGCTCACCTTTCTCTTCTGATTACTTAAGCTCCAGACATTCAGGAGGATTTTACCAGGAGCCGAATCATCCACAGAGATCTCCTCCTCTCCTACACAAAAGGACCTGGTGATTTGAACCAGTAGAAACACTGGATAAAGCCAAATAGTGTTTTTCTGATGCTGTTCAGCTTGTCCCAGACAAGCCGCTTCCGAAGCTCCTGCTATGTGTGCTCACCTTATTCCTCTGATAACTTAAGATCCAGACATTCAGGAGGATTTTACAGAGAGCTGAATTATCTGCAAAGTTCTCCTCCTCTCCTTAACACAAGCAACCAGTGATTAAGACCAGTAAAAACACTGAAATAAACTGTTTCACATTAAAACTCAGTGTTTTTCTGATGCTGTTTGGCTAGTGGCTGACGCAATAACATGAAAGGCCCTGTTAAGAGCAGGTGTTTGGTTTGTCTGTTCCAGGCTACTGTACGAGCATGGCATTGCAATGTGGCGGACTGCGTAGATGAGGACCTGCTCCCTGTGTAGATATAAATGGCTCATTCTAAGGTAATGAAAACACAATGATTGTTATTTTCAGATGATTATACACTTATGGAAATATACTCCTTATTTTATATTACATCTCTGCCAGTTTATCCCCTGAATCCTGAACACTGCAGCTTTACATACAACATCTAAACTGTAGAGACGACACATTCTTTCCAGGGTTCTGACGGCATTTTAAAATAACTGGATGGAAAATGGACATATTTCTGTTTGGATTCATGTGTGGTCACGTCACACTGCCACACTGCCACACTGCCACACACACACACACACACACCTCCAAGAGACTGTGTTTGTGCTCTGTAAAGGGGCTGACTATCACTTATCTTCAGAGAGCAGTGTATCCGTCGCTGCAGCTTCACAGATGTATCGTTCATGACAGTAAGGTTTGTTGTCACAGTTGCCAACATGTAACACTGATGAAACATTCTGGCAAATATGCTTCACTGTGATTGGATTAAAGAAGCCATCTGCCAACATCTGTCCCCCTGATGAAAGCCTGCAGTCCTGTATTTTGGAGGGACACCGCTGGCAGGTTAGAGGAAGGTGCTTCTAACTGGAATATCTCGCTCAGCATTAATGAAGACTGCAGACAGAAGAAGGGTGCATATGGCAGAGGTGTTGGTTCGTGTCTCTCCCACAATCGTGTGAACACGGGCATCTTGTGTCACTGAGGATGTTGGAACAGCCTAATGAAGAGGAATTGTTCCTGCCGACTTGCATTAGCTCACACACTGTAAAATGCAGGCTGTGAAATCCATCATATTGCACGAGTTAATTATGCATAGATAATTGTGTCGTGTACTGTGTATTCCTACAAAAGCAAATAAATGCTCTTTCTGATACCATGGAAATACCTTGTTCTCCACAACAGACTTAACAGAGAACAAGCCCAGAAATCACAACCAGGAATTTTAAAGGTTTTATCAGGAAAGAAGCAAACTGCACGTGCCTCTTGTGTCTCACAAGGAAACCACACGACCTTATTCAGAGGGCAGCACGTGTAGAGCACCACTGGCTTACTGACATGCTATCAGCTCTGTGCGGCTGTATTAAAGGAATACTTCATCCCCCTTAAAGACCATTTGTATATCAGTTACCTACCCTGTGTTATATTTCTAATGTCTGAAGAAAACTATTTTCTTGCATCCAAAAAAGGAGAAAATTCTAGATCAAGTCATTACTGAACGCGTTGAACATAAGAAAAACTAAATCAAAACACCTGTTTACAAACTCAGCTTGTGCAATATAATCCATACAGCACATGTATTCAGCTAAAACCTTAGTATTTAAAACTGAGCTAAAAGTGAAGCACATCTCTCTCTGTCTCTCTTTATGTATCATTTCATCATATGGATTACTGTGAATTTATCATGTTCATCTGTTCTGCACATGCGACATCTTTTGCACGTCTGTCCGTCCTGGAAGAGGGATCCCTCCTCAGTTGCTCTTCCTGAGCTTTCTACCATTTTTCCCCATTAAGGGTGTTTTTGGGAAGTTTTTCCTGATCAGCTGTGAGGGTCAGAGGATGGGAACTACCCATTGGTCCAACATCCCATTGTTCTGACCATATTAAACCCATTGTTCCAAAGTCCGTTCCGAAATCATCATGATGCCCTGTGGTTAAGGTCTGGTTAGGTTTAGGCACAAAAACCACTTGGTTAGGGTCAGGAAAAGATCATGGTGTGGGTTAAAATGAAAAAGAAAGTGGCAAACACATAAGCCATGAGCCTGCTCCGCCTCAAGCCTTTCCCAGCTGACCCAGAGCCGGTCGCGGTGCACCATCAAGGCAGAAATACGCCCGCCGGGAGCCGTTCAGCACCGCAGACAGTCGGACTAATGGGATGTCAGACCAATGGGCTGTCGGACCAATGACATGGACCCCTAAGAACAGAGGGACGTAGTATGCTGTAAAGCCCTCTGAGACAAATCATGGTTGGTGATATTGGGCTTTTTAGATAAAATGAAAATGAAAATCTATGCTCTCTTCTGAGCCATACTCCACTGACAAAAACTGGAATTTTACCTTGATGAGAGTTTGGTGTTTTAAACGGTTAGTTTAGATTCACCAAAGTCACACGATCACACAAACTAACTTAAGCACTGAGCATGCAACTGGATAAATGACACTTGGATTGCTGTTTTGCTGTTGTTAAACATGATGTCCTATGACTTCAATCATCAAGAATTTTCTCCGTTTTTGGATTCTTCGACACTAGATGCATGCGAGAAAAACCAACTCCAAAAATTCAACATAACACAGGGTGAGTAACTGATTTACAAATGGTCATTTGGGGGGTGAAGTATTCTCTAAGGCGCAACAGTTCATTGAGCTTAATGCTTGCACCACAGACCAATGTTTACCATGTTCACCAGCTACATTCCACGTTCCTATCCACAACCTCCGCTCCTCTGATGCCAACCTCCTGACAGAGCCTTCTCCATAGCTGCCCCCTCCCTCTGGATCTCTCTCCCCAAACACTTCAAGACAGCACCGACCTCTCCTGATTCAAATCACTCATCAAAGCTCATCTTTTCAAAACGGCTTTTAATGTGTGAGTGAAGACTTTCTAACTGTGTCAGTAATGACACACAGAAATAAAAGGAGGGGAGCCATCAAATGCAGAAAAGTGGGAAACAAAATGAATATACTAGATATGTGCAATAAAACAAGCACTCAGTGCCACGCAGAGCACAGAAAAGGCTGGGATTGGCAGTTACCCTGAATTGCGACATGTTTCAAGCCGGCCGCTTTTCCACATCCAAGCTTTTTATATGTTCTTCATTCCACTGAGTGCCTGTGTTATTGCACATATTTAGCATATTTATATTTTCTCAATACTGTGCATTCGATGGCTCCCCTCCTTTTATTCTGTTTATTGCATCACCAAACGATATTGGTTGTGCATGCTGCGAAAAGAAGCATCTTTGATATCCTCTCAGGATTTTACAAAGTTTCGGTTCTTGTTTGTTTGAGGAGCAACATCGAAACAAGTTGAATAAAGTCAGCATGAAGAGAAAATGTTGCAGAGCTAAACTGGTATTTGGCAAAAAGTTCAGATGTCCAAAATAAGGTTGATTTGACACTTACACACACAATATTTTACCACTGTTCTCATGAAAATGGAAATGAATGCACTGGAAAATTTGAAACGACATTATATGGATGATTGGACATCTTCTGTTGACAGCCTGGTCTCCAGTTAAATGCCATCTCCTGTTCAGGTGCTTTATATTCTTCACACCGGGGCCCTGCTGTGTCTTCTTTTTTGGTTTCTCTGGAGGGGAAATGTCCCATTTGTGTTTCTGAGGTGAAAATGAAGTCAGATGCACCTTGGGTAATGCCAGGGGCTCCTTCCCGTTCTGGGTTTGAAATCATGAACAGACACTACAGCTATAATGGAATTCTATAGTCTAGCGGAGGCATTTACCATCCTGACAAGTGAAAGCCAGACGCGACATTTTGTGCTTCCTCAGAATAGATATGATGTCTGGCTGCTTTGCATAAAGTTACAGCATCAGCGTTTAGCTGTCTGATTGTATCGCATCGCTTTTTACTGGACCTCAAAAACAGTATAACTCAAGTACTTATCTTCACTCCTGGCCGGGGTTCAACCAAACCATTTTAATCTATCCATCCAAATCTGTTTTGAGAGATGACACTCAACAGTGTATTAACTAAACGTTCGTCCAATATCACTGTGAGTAACACACAAGATTTCCACTGTTCTGAGAGTTATGCTAGTTCTTATCTTAAATAAACAATTTAAAACCATTAGATTATTTGACCAGTGCATTGTCACAAAACTTAAATCAGAGCTGTTTTTACAGCTATATGTTACATTACATTTTACAGATGCATGCTTTTTACTGTACACCACTGATTAGAGGTTTTATGTCCCAGAATCATGTACATTTTCATCAGCTGTGTAGCCGCCAGCTGTCATGTCCAAATATATTCATGCAGGTGTACATTGCAGCTATTATATCCCGAGACTTGTCACTATAACTCTGCTACTGTGCTCATGCCAAGCTGGCCCAGCTCCCTCCACCACCCAAACGTCCTTATGTGCTGTATCCTCGCTAAGCCTATTGTTTATTTAGCTATGATTCATGTTCATTTATGTTTGTTGAGGTTTTAGCTCTCTAAGCAGAATCCTCAGTGCTGCTCAGATTCTTTGACAGCTCCCTCAAAGAGTGAAGTATTTTCCACCCGATCTAACTGCACTGCTGTTTGTTATAAACGGACAAATGATCAATTCCTTGATGCAAGCGTCCCTGAATGAACTTGTATTCCATTACTAAAAAGAAAGGCCCCTCCAGCTTTGTTGCAAAAATGGAAAACATACCCTCTCTCCTCCTCTGTGATGACGTTACAGCTCAGTGTGTCCCACTCTCCAACTTCTCACTCTCACTGGATGACACCCCCATAACCCCAAACCTCCTCGTACCTCACTCACCCTCTCGCCACTCATTAAGTCCTCCTGATGGGTCACCACATGCCTTACCTGAGAGAATCCACGACTCCAAGTAATTAAAATCTCCTCGTGGAGTCAGTGAGGGGCGAAAGTGAAGAGCGGTTGGAGCAGCTGGGGCGAGGTTCGGATGAGTCAAGTCTAAAGAGACATGCTGCCTCCTCCATCACTCCTACACTGAAGCAGCGAAGGAACGAATTTAAGCAGGACACTTGATTTGGATGAGACATCTGCAAGAGAAAAGGAAGGACAGACCAGAAAGGTAAATTAGAGTACGAGGGTGGTTTAAGGCTGATTTATAGCTGTGCGTAGGCTTTACGCCGTACTCTACTCAAGTGGCCTGCACCATTGTGAGCATTTATAATTGTGTGGTGGTGTGTCTGTGTCACTCTGCAGTTACACCTCCAAAACACTAGTCAGGGGCAGGGTTTCTGTGAAGTGCTGTAAAGTTTAGTTGATTCTAAACACACATTAAACACACATTAAACATGGCTTAATAGAGACAGTTTCAAACACAAATCAGCTTCACTATAACTCGCAGCATTCACAGACAAACACTTGTCTTTATCTGGACACATTTTCCCCACAAATACAACATGCTAACGTTATTAGCACAAGCCTATGGCATTTTACATTGTATAAATTAGCCTAGCAGCTAACGGACTTTTCCTCTTCTCATATGAAGCCAGGGACAACAGCAACATTTAACAAAGGTAATGTTACAAAATTCATCTCCATTACAACTCACAAGGTTCACTGACAAAACAACTGTCTTATACTAAACACGTTTTCCAAACAAATACAACATGCTAACGTTATTAGCACAAGCCTATGGCATTTTACATTGTATAAATTAGCCTAGCAGCTAGCAGAGATTTCCTCTGCTCATATGAAGCCAGGATAAATCACACACAAGACTTAAAATGCTATTTTAGTAGAGACTTTATTGTCTTCACAGTTTATTGTTTCTGATCTGTGAAATTAAACTAAATCAAAGCTTTGTTTCCACTGAGGGAAATGGTTTCAGCTTCAGGAGGTCTGCTTCGTCACAACGACTTCCATACCACAGTGGAGCACACCACTGTCCCCTCAGTCTTTTCCATTCTTGCACAGGCAGGAGACTGTAAGGTGCTTTCAAATTAATTCATTCATTAATTAATGCAGTTAACTTTTTAGAATAAAAAGGCTGTGGACCATTTATTATTCAACAGTTCTTGAATTGCATACTATTTCTAGTGAAATATTACAGTATGCAAACACTGGACACTTCACTGGCATAAATGTCACACTGTGGGTTAGAGTGAGCAACTGCTGGTGGATACAATCCGACCACCATCCCTGGGCTTCAGTGCTACAGTATGGAAGCATTTTGGTTTCTATGAAGTTGAATCCACACTGTATGCAGGTGCATTCATTTCTTTATCTAATATGGGTCATTAAAAACACAGAGAAAAATAAATCCTACATAGAAATAAAAGAATATGGATGCATCAATAACCATTTCATAATCAAATCATAGCCCTCTAAACCCTCATCAAATCCAACCGTGAGGTGCCTGGAGACGCCCACCCCCCTATGGACTATGGCATCCATTCAGCACAAGAGTATTAATCCTGCTTTGGCATCGGCTTCCAGATCAGCAGCAGTGAGATATTCTGATTTACAATGGAATGATTTTACAAATGTGTTAAGGAGAAAGTGTTATGTCTCATTTGGAAACAGATAAAGTCGAAAGGTCAAATAAAAATGACATTGGTATTGAGCTGTTACTTTTGGCCATGACGGTAGAATACTAAAACCTAAATTAGACCGTCACTTTAATCCCTTCGGTGCTGAAACCGGCTCTGGCTCTCCGCTGATTGATTGCTGGTTGTAAAGCATAACAATATCAGGTAGGGGCAAACTGTTAGATGGAGATTAAAGTTGTGTTTGCGTGTGTGTGTGTGTGTGTGTGTGTGTGTATGAAGAAATCGAGCTCTCACAATAGCAATAAACATGCCAACTCTATCATTCTCCATTTCACTTGGAGCACACGCACACACACACACACACACACAAAACACATGAGCACTTCAATCAACAACTATTCAAGCAGAATCCTGGTCTGCGTATTGCTGCCATATTTTAAGTGCAATGAAAGTGCAGCTCTGCCAGCTATTGACCCGAGACGTTTCATCACTTTAATGCTTCTAACTGTACACAACTATACATCAAATCGATCTCAATAAGCCAAACTTCTATAGGTAGACAAAAAATAAAAAAGTGATAAAGGCATATCGAAACATATCAGCCTGATGAAACTTTAATGAGAAAATGTTTTAGTGTTTGTCTTCAGTGAGGCTCACATTGACTGAACACACACATAATGTTGCCTCTTTTTTCTTCATTATGTCATTTGGCAGGAAATTACAGGTCAGCCCAAATGAAAATAGAAATGTCAAGCGCTTTGTTTACTGGAAAATCTCCCTCCACACATGACTTTAATATGATTGTGTTTAAGTCTCCTGAGATTGTTTTCGTGGACTTTGTGAGCCGAGCTGGACCCAATTTCCCAATTTCATTATCATTTAAATGGGGCAGTTAGATTCGGCGTATTGTTCCCGGTCTGTAACGCCGTCGGATGGTTTCTTAAACTGAGCGACTTCTCTTATCTTCTGCTCGTCTTTGATTGTACCTCGCCATCTTTGCTGCGTCTCCATCTCGGGCACTGTAATTTCTTTACAGATTGAGGAGACATATTTTCTTTTAATCAGTACTCGAAGGTCAGAGAAATACCATTGCCTTGAGAATATGTATAGTTTTTTCATCAGTCAGAGGAACCGCTGAGGACATTTTGAATATTTTTTAACGAGAAAAGTTTATTTTACAGACTTGCAACGGTCGTCAAACAAATCTATACACTCCATCCCAGACATTCCTCTCCCCAGATATCTGTATTCACCTCCCTCGCCACTTTATCGACACCATAACTCTGAAGATCACAAGGTCTCAATCACAATCCAGGTTAGAGATACTGCAATTTGGTGAAAGACAGAAAAAGGGGAGAACAGACGGAGAAGAGAGGGTTTAGATTCAAAGAAAAGGTAGCAAGAATACTTAATGTGCATCCTTGAGTTTCTCTGTCCATAGTGGTGTGTCTGTATCATTTTCCAGCTGTCTAAGCCTCCTCCCCTTCGCTGAAAGCGTTCAAATGCCACTGAGCTGTGAAGTGCTCCATAATTCCATTTCAGAGGTGATTGGAACCTCCATTCTCCAAGCGCCATATCTGCAAGGCGTCTACCTGCAGACACTGAAATGACAAACGACATTTTCCACTCACTGGTTTGTGACAAAGTCCAACCCCCTCCCTCCCTTTTTTCCTTTCCGAAAAAGAGCCTCAAGTTTTTCGGGGGGGGGGGGATGCATCTGATGTGATGCTTTTTGATGTACTCTTGAATTTTCTCCTTGGGGGAAACAATAGTGAGGATTTATGCTGTCACAAGTTGAATCAACCAGCGAGTTGCTTTTAACTTTTCAGCAAATGACAGAGAGAAAGGATGAAAAAAAAAAAAGCCTCAAAACTTGACAATATTCCTCAGCAAGTGCCAAGTTAAAACATTTTCTCTCTTTCTCTGCTGTTGAAGCGCCTTTGAGGAGAGGCAGATCAATTTAGGAGTTTTTCAAACCAGAGAAGGAACAAATACCATGGGTATTACAGTAAAATAGGCCTTTCTTGTGATGTATGCCAACATTATCTTTTGCTGAGTATTGATGGATCCAGCCTTTGTCTATTTAAGTGGCAGGGCTGACACTTCATTTTCAGCTTTACATCCCGGCGCCCATTCAAAAGGAAGGTGTTAGACTTTGTCCGAGTTCACTCCGTGCTTGCATAGGCTTTCTTTTTGCTACGAGGAACAGCCGAGGCTATAAATCCTAATGCAGTAAAGGTGTGAGTGCAAGGAGACTGAAAGCGGGAGAAAGAGAGAGAGAAAGAGAGAGAGAGAGGAGGTTTGAGGAGAACAAAGAGCGAGGAACAGAGAGGGAGAGAGAAGGAACATTGAATTCTCACCGGAGCATATTATGAGTGAAATGGATGGGGGTGGCTGTAAATTGCAGGTAATTTGTGTCATGAGTTGGAGGATTTAAATCACTGGAATCAATGTCAAAAAGATATTGCACCTAGTCAACATTACGGAGCAGAGAAGAGAGGAGAGGAGGCGTTAATAGATGGGTGGAGACGAGGAGTTAAAAGAGCGAGAGCTTAGGGAGAGGTCAGGAAAAGAGACGCATGATTTTTCATTCGTCTCTGTCTGTTGACAGGTGTTGTGCACGCATCATTAGAGTGTTGAAAAATGTGCGAAAAGCAGCTTGTAATGACTCGCTAATGACCTTGACCGCCAACTTTAGCAAAGGGGGCTCTTGTCTTCTGCTACCCAGGCAGCGAGAGGAGTGTGGACATGATTAACTACAAGCTGCTGAGGACGTGAGCAAAGAAGGAAGAGAATTATCCAGACTATTAAAGCGCATTTTGACCGTCACCATCTTGGATTTTCAGAGCCAGTAGTGATCATAATTGGACTGGAGAGTGGAGCTAACCTAACGCTAGCTGTTATGGTAACGCACATTGTAGCCATGCTTGGTTATCATGGTGCACTACAGTCCATGAGCAGTGCTTTAACCTCGGCGACTGGACTTGCTTAAGTTTCTTAAAGACGTTTCACCTCTCATCCAAGAGGCTTCTTCAGTTCTAACAGACTGGTGTGGAGTTGCAGGCTTTAAACTCAGTGTGGGTGTGAACCCTTACAGAGTTGTTGAGGTCACATGAGAGACCTTGACCCACATGGCCATCATGTGTGTCGTTAGGGAGTGCAAATGGGTGTTAAGTCATCTGGGAGGGGATCCCAATTGTTATGTACTGTAATGTAATTGTTTTTAATGAGAGTGAAGCGTTTGCTCGCAGTTTTAGCATTGCTACACGCATCACACTTCTTAGCTCTAGGCACCTGGTGTTTTTGCTGTAGCACCCTGAACTCCTTGACTTGACTAAATTCCAACTTGTTGCAGAAAAGCGCTTTCACGTCACCTCAGCTTTTGCTGTTGTCCAATTGGACAATTTGAGGGGCGGGCCTTCTGTGGTGGTCACGACAACAAGTTTACAGTTGGTACAATGGAGGAGAAACTGGTGGTAGTGGTTGCTGGATACCCAGAGCTATACGGCCTGATGATAGACAGCAGGTTGTCAAACTGCCCCTGAGTCATCCTAAAATATGGAGGAGAAGCTCCTGGACCAACTGGTGGTACTCCCCATGATCCAGCCTCTTTTTTAGGGTCTCATGCACCCACACAGATCTCTGTTTATCTGCTGACAGCCTCTCACCCTCAACCACAGCTACAGACAGCACCCTCTGCCTCAACATGGCAGCAGCTAGATACTGATTACTGTGGAAATAAGTGGGTAGTTTAATGCCGCATTCACATGGAATCAGGCCAGGCTGCCAGGCTGGTCACGCCCCCCGCCGCCCGGTGTTCTTTCGAGGAGAGAGTCCCAGGTGTGTGACAGCATGAAAGCCCCCTCATCCCGGTTGATGGTGTTCCTGGCCCGCCTCCTGATCTCTATGGCCTCCTTGATCCAACGTCCAAGACACGTCATGACGCACGTCAGATGACACTTCTGAAGAAGACTGCAGTGACACTCGAAACATGTCAAGGTAAACTACATCTCCTTAAATACTCATTGTCTGAAAAAAGGAAACCTTTCTACACTGAACTTAATTTGAGTAGACAAAATGAACCTATTACGAGACACGTGACTCATGACGTGATTGTTGCTATGGCGATGTTACGCTCGCTAAGCTAATAAAGCAATTCATAATGTTACGTTCATATTACGTACCTGGTATTCCACCCAGCTCTGTGCTAATCGCGTCCCATATGTACGCCTTCTTGGAAGCATCACTGTAGGCTTTTAAAGTGTGGTCATATAATTCTGGGCGCTGCTGCACCAAAAGCACTAGGTTTTCGTTGTTGAGTTCAGCCATGTTTTCTTTTCTGTTTTGGAACTACGTCACATCCGGTTGAGTGTTCCGTGGCCGGTGAACTGTAAAAGTTAAAATATTTTAACTTTGGACGGCATTGTCATCTACCGTTGCCGCGGACGGTATTCTCTGCCGGCCTTGCCCAAGTTTTACCGTCCTCCTGTCTTCCACTAACATGACGTCCGGTTTGCCATCTGCCATTTGCCTGATTCCATGTGAATGCAGCATAAGCCAGCCAAAATAAACGGTAGATTTGATTACACAGGGAGTTTAGATGATGGGGTGGTGTATAGGACTTTTTATGTGACCTAATAACAATTACAAACTGAAATCACACTGAAACAGTGAAAGCTACAGCTGTGCTATGCCTTTACTCTGCATCTGGGGTAATGCTATGGTTATGTTTCTTAACAAAGTTGTCGCTGTGGTAGCAAGTTGTCATTCAAAGCAGCCACGCCCTTAATTATGCAGAATTTTACGCCTTAATAACATTTAAACGTGCGAGTTGTATAAAAATTCATCCCCTGTACAGTTGTCATGAGCAGAGAAATTAGCTACAGAGATCTAACCATTTGTTGTACCAGGCTGTAAACATGTTTATTTCTGCTGTAAAGTTGGGCATCTTAACATGAAGGTCTGGGGACTGACTCTCTCTTGGAACCAGCCTCAAGAGGCCATCAGAAGATCTGCAGTTTTTGGCACTCTTGCGTTAGCTTCATTTTTCAGCCCTGCAGCCTGCTGCTTAGTTTATCCTTGACTTCTTCTCTTTTTTTCCTACTGTCAGCCTGGAACTCAAAACAAGGACATATGCTCTGTTCAGTGTGTAATACTACATTTCATTCACGTCCGGTTTGAAAATCTCAAACCAGCAGCCTTCCCTTCACTCTTTATCAGATGAATATTTCCCCAAACAGATGGATTGTAAACACACGTGTCCAACTTGTCAGAAAACGCTGCGTTCTAGGGAAGAAAAATGGACATCTACCACAGCTTGCCTCGCCATCCATTATGCCATTCTGTGCCGGCTGCTGGTGTTTGTGCAGTATGTCCTGACTTCATCCGTCACTTACAACTGTTGCAATGAATCGCGCGTTACCCAGCAGTTCCACTGCATTTGTGTGACTGGAGATAATGAGATGGTACTCTGCTGGCACTTGGCCCAGAGGCTTCGCCAACAGGCCACCATACTGAAGCCAATACCAGTGTGTGTACGTGTGTGTGTGTGTGTGTGTGTGTATGTGGAGCTTGATAAGTTTAATTCTTGCAGAATGCAAATGTTAGATTTTAAACACAGCAGATTAGCATACAAGCATAAATCAGTAGCACTGATAACACTGCAGAGGCTCTTTTGAAATTTTAAAATTAAGAATTATCTTCCTCATTTGCATGTTAAATAATTGAATGTGTGTATCAATTTTTAATTATAAAATCAAATTTGGATTCTCCTCGTTTCTGTTTTCCAACTTAGCCCTTTAAGATACCAACGGGAGCTTGTTGCACTGTGGTATTATCTATTCTTGTGAAGTCGAGATCCTCAACAGCCATCAGCGCACAACGGGCTCACACTATTTTATCTTCCTCACCTGTCAGAGAGGAAGAATGTGAGGCAAAGAGAAAGGCAGGAAATGAATTACAGAGCAAAATGGAGAGAGTCATCTATTGCTGGTGACAGAATACTCTCAGAGTAGAGATAAGGAAATCCCATTTGTAGGAAACGGCCACTCAGCACTTTTCAGCATAACCGGTTAACGGTGCAGGTCAGCCTGTGGGTCAGCGCAGAGATAATGCTGCTTTGATGGTGGTAGGCAGAAATATGTGTAACAGGATATTGTCACTGTGTGAACATGGTTATCTATGTAACATGGAAAATGGACCTGGGCCGGTGGCACGCTGCCCGATGATAGGGATGTCAGATTTAATGCTGCATTATGCGAAGTTGCTGCAGCGACACATAAAGATAAAACAGGACTAAAATGCAGTTTTAGAGGATTTTTCCATTTTCTGCTGTAGCTGCAACACTTCATGTCGCTCCAGTGTGTTTTCAGTGCTTGATGATCACAGGCAGCATCAAACTTTGCCGTCCCGATGGAAGAGTTTTGATGATTATTTCAAGGCTGCGAGTGAAAAAAAAAAGAACAACTGATGCTGTTGTTTTGTTGCCCTGTCGACAAGCGTTCAGTCTGGGTGAATTACCTTCCCCGTAATGTTTCTGTAAACATGAATATGGAATTATGTGCATAAATTTCATGTGGGCATGCAAGTCATTATTGTGTCGCTTTGAACAAACAAAGTTAGAATCAGCCACGAGGCCTGGAAGTCACTTCCTAGCCTTTACTTCCTCTACTTGTTTGGGCACTTTGAAGATCACTTTGGCAGTTTAACACTCAATTTATCTCCCCTCTGTCTGTTTCTCTTTTAATTACAGGCCCTGCTTTAGTAGGAATCAAACAGAAACAATTAAGAGCAGAGTGTTTTCAAACCACTCGATCCAGCTAATGAATAGACTCGGAATACAAACGAGCTGGAAACTTTCTGCAAAGTTTAAAAAGAGGAATTAATTAGGCTGGACGCGCAGAGATTACATGTTGAGGTTGTTGTTGGTGAGGATGCATTTTTCCATCTCAGATTGAGGAGGGATGTTTAAGCTGGGGCTATTATTCAATACAGCTCTCATATAAGCTGACATGTGATGCATTCAAAGCCAGAGGCTGAGACTTTGATGCTGCTTTAATCAGCCTCTACAGCAATGGGCCGCTTTGCCAGTGATCACATGAACTTCATTGAGGGAGACAGATGATGAGTGAAGGGAGTGCTCCTGTCAGACGTGGAGCTTAAACGAGGAAGAAACCCTGACGTCTCGGATGCATGTCAACGCAGAGGAGTCACACGAGGTGGTTGTAGAAGGTAGCGCAGCACAGGGAGGTTTCTGCCCGGGAAGCCTGCACACACATCTTGAGTTTGATAAATTAATAAAGCGACTCACTGGCTTGAACTTTGTGGTGGATGTTGTTTGCAGGTTCGCGGCAAATCAATTACATCTGTGCCACAGGCTGTAATCTCAATTGAGCTCTTTGCAATCAGCAGTATGTCAACGGGACATAAAGCCCACAGTTATTATTATTTTTTAGCTCAGACTGGTATTGATACCTCAAGCCAGAGCTGAGGATTAAATTGTGCGGTGCACTAAGTAGAAAATGTGGTGAGTGCGGCTCTGTGTGTGCGTGTGTGTTTGTGTTTATTAGTGGAAGAAAAAAGGCGTACTGTAAGTGTGTCTGACATGTATGTGAGCAACAGCTGTGGTGAATACAGATTTTAGGCAAGACAGATTTTTGGTTTAGTGAAATGTCTCAGTAACTATCAGATAGATTGACATGGACTTTAGTTCAGATGTTCATGCCCCTCTCAGGATTCATCTTAATAACTTCAGGAGTCCCCTAACTTTTCATCTAGCGCCATCATCAGGTCACATTTCAATTTGTCCATTACTAATAAGCTGATAAATATTAGCACGTTAGCATTCTCACTGTTAGTGTTGGGCATTACTGGTAATAATATATATATTTCCCAGTAACAAGTAGTTTAACCAACCACTGATAACATTTCAGTAATACAAAAACAAATAAGTTGTTTCAACCTTACTTTTGTTGTCACCTGCATAGTGGTTTGAAATCCAACAATCAGTCCCCAGATTCATTTTATCATCACGCATGCAGGCCACAAAGCAGCAAGCTCGCTTGGAAGATCAACTCATTTACATTCAGCAGCTGGAAATATTCCCATTACTTTGATTTTGTCAGGAGGAAACATGACAAGAACACTGTGATTCCACTGTGAAAAACACGACCTCAAGCCTCCTGAAACACCTACTACGACCTCAAGCACAATAACCTGAAGCTCCAGGAAATAAACCCCACCAAAGGTGAGTCCTAAGCAGCCACGGAAGATGGCTGCAGCCCTACAATGGTTAAACAACCAGAATTGGATTTTAATCGTGGACAGCTGCAGGATACAAAGAACTAATGATGCTTGGGGCTGGATATCTGGTGGACAAAATGCTGCCTATCTCCACAACCGACTCTCCAAATTTCAGACAGATCCTTGTCAAAGTACTGGTGACAGACAACAGAAGCTATCGACAATAAGCCTTAGCTGTGCTTACCAAAGATTACCCTGACATTCAAACAGAGGAGCACATGCAAAGTCTGAATTTTGAGGAGAAAAGACGCAATTAGCCGTACCGGAAAAGTCATATAACGAGTAGTGTAACCAAGTACTGTAGGCAGGGAGTGATATGTTGAGTAATAATGTTACTCAAAAAAGAGTAATGAGTCATAAATTACATTTTTTGCGTAACAAGCTCAAAACTGGTCACTGTAAGCATGTTAGCGTGTTTGCATTTAGCTTATTTAGCTTAATGGGGACTAGAGCGCGGCACGGGCGCATATTTCTATCCGAACCCGACAGTCATTCTATTTTGTTATGTCAGAAACCAAACTGTGAGCTATTTAATTACTAAAGCACTGAGTTTGTGTCACACAGTTGTTATGGTTACAGGCTATTTACTCGGTTACACTTTGTAAATGACCATAAAAAGGCACTGATTTGTGCTATTGTTTAAGCAGATTGTTTAAACACACACACACATTACGCAGTGTCATCAGCAGTTAAAAATATAATAGCCGTTCTCACTCGAGCAGCTGAGTGTGTGGGAGCCCGGTGGAGGTTTGCGAGCTTGGCTAGAGGGTGTTGGGTTTTATAAACTGATGATAATGTCTGGTTTTCCGTGTGTGTGTGTGTGTGTGTGTGTGTGTGTGTTAGAGTGCGGCACGGGCAGCGTATTTCTGTCCGAACCCGAACCGAGCCCGACATTATTTAATGACCAAGCACTGAGTTTGTGTCACACAGTGGTTACAGGCTATTTAACAGGCCGGGTGTGCGCCGTGGGTGCTCAGCTGCGGAGAGGGAGACCTCCGTGTTTGAGACGGGAGCGGGAGGCGAGAGGAGAGGGAGAAATAAAACAAAATAAGATACAATAGGAGTCACCTGTCTCCCTCTTTTATTTTATTTTCAGCGTTTAATCAAGGCGGAGGCGGGCGGCTGGAGGTCTGAGACTTCCAGAGAGGAGAGAGGTAGAAACAAACAGCCAATGTGTGTGTGTTATGTTCAGGTGCTGTCACGTAAATAACAGTGTCCAAGCAATAAACAGGACAGACAATAGGATTTTATTTATTTTTACACTACATTTTCACTGAAAGCTGACCGAATCCGACCCGAGCCCAAATACAATTTATAGCTACATTTTTGACCAAACCCGGCCGACCCGTCGGGTACCATCGGGCTCAGATCGCCACACTCTAGTGTGTGTATGTGTCTCCTATCTATAGGGGCCTATCTGAATTTCTGTCTTTGAGAGATATTATTTTGTAATATAACTGAATTTTCTATCCATACATATAAATTTTAAATATATTAAAATGACAAGGCATCTTTGAGTAAACTGCGAGTATCATTTAAGTAGGCTATGTCGTGGCCGGCCGAGTGTCCTCTTTTTTGGAAATCAAAATATGGTCACCCTATGCTACAGAACTACTGGCGCTGCCGCAGACAGCTGACCCAGTCACACACGCAGTTACATACAGTCCTCAGACTGCAAGAGCACTCAGAGTCGTCTCTGGAGCTTCAGAGATGAACAGCAGTAACAGCCAATGTGTGTGTGTGTGTGTGTTGTGTTCAGCTGTTGTCACGTAAATAACAGTCCCCAAGCAATAAACAGGACAGACAATAGGATTTTATTTATTTTTACACTACATTTTCACTGAAAGCTGACCGAATCCGACCCGAGCCCGAATACAATTTATACATTTTTGACCGAAAGAGACCCATCGGGCTCGGATCAGGTAGCCACAGTCTAATGGGGACTGCCCATTGTTCCGACAGCTCATAGGACTGAAGCCCCAGTAGTCTGAAAAATGTCCAACTGGACTGAAAGTCCATTTGTCTGACAGCCTGGGATCCCAAAAACAAATGCACGTTACTCTGGAGGCCTGATTCTCTAAAACTACGCTACACACGTTCCCAAAGAGAAGCAGATGGCAAATTATTATGTGAAATGATGTCATCGAACCATACCGATGTGAAGCCATTGTCTACTACTTGTTGTCTTCGTTAATATCATGGTTTGGTTGGTTAGGTTTCATGCGTGAGGAGTGAGATTTGCTAGGCTTAGGGTAAGACTATCAAAGTGAGCCAGTCACAGGCAGAGAAGGGAAGATCATACTTTCACCATGTTAGCCATGTCAGTACAAAAAAAGTCCCATTTCACCAAAAGCCCCTTTGTCCAACAGGCCTGTATCTGAAGGCACTGGTCTGAAGGGCAGTTTCTCCAAAAATACGCCACACACATGGCACATGGCGATCATCAGATACTCCTACTATGATGAAAGCATGATCTTCCCTTGACGGTGTCACCCTAACCCTAGCCAATCTCACTCCTCATGCCTAAACCTAACCAACCCAACCACGACGGCACTGAAGGCAGCGAGTACTGGACAATGCCTTGGCATCAATATAGTTCGATGACAAAATTTTGCATAATAATTAGCCATCTGCTTCTGTTTGAGAGAGTGTGTAGCCCAGTTTTAGAGAAACTGCCCTTCAGAACAATGCATGTTTGTTTTTGGGATACCAGCCTGCTGGACAAAGGGGCTTTCAGTCCAACGGGACATGTCTTGGACTACTGAGGCTTCAGAATTATCAACCATCCAAACAATAGCATGGGTGGTCTAGCATGGCTGTAGAGGCTTGTTTAGTCGTAGCATTTCCTGTACATCACCAGTGTGATTTTGTGTCAGCTACTAGCCTCAAAAAAAAGAAAAAAAAATCTCAGATAAATGCTTAAGTTCAGCTCATCAGCTTTCCAGCCGTGCAGCTGCTCATCCCTCAGAGCAGGCCATCACTATTATAGATGAAACTCAGACGTTAATGGAGAGGAATAGATTGTACCTGCACAGAACTGATGCATCAAAGAACAGACATCATACCGCAGGTAGCTCATCAGCAGACTCAGACACTCAAGTGAAATATCTGGATGCTTTAATCATTCCCACAAATACAGACTATTCCCTGTTTGTGAATCAAACACATGTAGGGATTAGAGATGTAGTTTGACTTGCGGGATGGAATTGGGCACGTGGGCAAAGAAAATTCACAGATCAAAACGAAACTGAATAACGTATTAGCTAATCCTACATTTGAATACAAGTTCCAGCAAAGTGAAGGTAGCTGAGTGGGTGTGAGGAGCGAGGACAATGAGTACAGAGCATTTAGTGAGCTACATGTGCTTGTCTTGCCACTAAACCCTGGTGTACACATTTGATGATTTCACAAAGAAAAGGGACACTGCACAGCAGAAGGAGTCTGACGTGAGCTTCAGAATGATCTATTAAAACACAGCGCCAGAACAGATCAGGCAGATAATAAAGGGTTGTGCAGAGACACCTTTATCACAGATCTGACTGTGTGTGTGTGTGACATTGCATGGCATCTCTCCACAGTGTTTTGCAAATAACATGTCTACCACAAAAGTTGAACGATGCTATACAGCTCTATTTGCCAGTTGCCATGGTTACGCGTGTACATGAAGCAGCCTGAATGGCGCTGGCTACATCGAAAGAGGAGAGGAACTGAATAAGAGTGAATGCCAGAGTCAGACAGTGCATAAAATGGGAATGAAAGAGAGACTGATGTTGAATAGGATGGTGTGTTGTAAAGAGGAGCCAACTAGAGGCAGATGTTATTGATGGGATCAGTGTCTACTTAGGCCTCTTTCACACAAGGCACCTGCAACATTGTGTGGGGGTTCAATTATGCAGGTAAGGCAGTGGTTTTTGGTGTTGACACAAACAATTCTCCTGTATAAAAAATGTGTTAACCAGTCTGTTTCCAGACATGACATGACATTCCAGGTAGACTGAAAAGCCTTTGGATGTCTCTGCATAAGGAGCAACAACACAGGCAACCCCTACACTAACCTAGTGCAGCAGGAGTTTTTACATGTGTAGCCCAGCTTGAATGTAGTCTGCATCATTACAGAGTAATGAACATTTCACATAAAGTGGCATGTTGAAAAGTTTCAATTATTAATTTTAGGTTGCAACAATGCTGTGGTATATGTGGTTAGCTTTAGGCAAAGAAAACAATTTGTTATGGTTGGAAAAACATCATGTTTTGGCTTACAATAGACTACCCAGTTTGGTCACTATAACATGACTGGAAATGTCCTGATTTCTTGTTAAAAAATACCAGTTTTTGTCACTACATAACCGTCTGAGAATATGTTCAAAACTTTTGTTAAAAAATACCAGATTTTATCGCAACAAACATGGCTGGAAATATCCTGATTTCTTGTTAAAGAAATAACAGATTTTCATACCAGATTTTGTCGCAACAAACAGGGCTGGAAGCATAGACCGCGGAACCGGGGGGGCCAGGGGGGCCATGGCCCGAGTAACTTTTGGACTCTGACATAGAGGGCTGCATTGGGACCCGGCGGGACCCAGCGCAAATAGTAATAGTCATTTTGATCCACACTCCACCAGTTGGTGGCGGTAATGGGCCAATTCGCTGTTTGCCAACCGCCATTAAACAGTAGAAGAAGAAGAAAAAGAAGAAGAAGAAGAAGAAGATGTAGCCTAGCGACAGGATGTCAACACAGGAACTTGGTGCACATGCATGAGCGTTTCCACTCCATATTTATTCATAAATGGACGAATATGCCCTGAACCAGCTTTCATACCAATTTGCCGCTTGCTCTACCTGTCTGTCTGTCTGTCTGTCTGTCTGTCAGCTCCATCTGTCATGAGACAAACATGAAAGAAGACGTGCAGTTTATTGTGTTTCACCGGCGACGAGCTGTCATTACGCGCGACTATTACGCACGTCTGCACACTCTTTATAACTCACTGTGTGAACCTATGTTGCATAATAAAGATTTGCCCCCTCGTAATTTTTAACCGCTCCCTCAGTAACTTCATTCTGGCGCCGGGCCTGCCTTAACCTCAATCACTGCCTGATTATATAAAGGTAGAAAAATAAATAAATACAGAGGAGGAGAATAGAATATGAAACAGCCTTTATTTCATTAAAAACTAAATGAAAACCCCATGAATCTCTTTATTAGGCCTAATAGCCTATAAAATGACGTGTTTTCTCCTGCGGGACGGGAGAAGACATAAAATCAATGCATCTCTATTAATGTGCGGGCATAAATTCTCAGAGTTTTGCGGGAGCGGGCGGGAGTGGACATACACATTGCGGGAGCGGGCGGGAGCGGACACACACGTTGCGGTTGCGGGCGGTAATGGTCAGAAATTCAGCGGAGCGGGCAGGAGCGTGATGAAGAAAACAGTCCCGCGCAGGGCTCTACTCTGACAAACTATTTTATATGAATAAAAGCCTAAGTTGTAGCCTATCTGTGTTTTACGAGCCAAGTCACCACACACCTTCACTCACTCTCACCAACTGCTGCCGATAAAAAAAACTCCCACTGACTGCTGCATATTGATTTGATATTAGTGTGCCTATCAAGTGCATTGTTTATCAATACGTCATGCATGAGCGTCGCGAGCTAACGGCGGGCACCAGCGCTGGCTGCATCTGGGAAAATGAAGAGACAGAAGTCGATATCTGATTTTCTTCAAGTAAACAAAAAAAACAAAATGATCAAATTACTCCAGCTTCCACTGTGGCCTCATCTGTGCCTTTATGTAGCTATGAATAGGCTGGCCTGTTGTGTGTGAATGTTAGAGTGGGATCAGAGGGGTTAATCTGAGCAAGCATGTGTTCCTGTTCATGCGTGTACTGTAGATGTGACTGTGTGGCGTCGGAATAAAAAAAGTGCTCCGCAACGTTATTTAATACATCAGTAATATTGTCTGTTTCAATGCATATGCCCCCCCACCCCCTCCGCGTGACTTGAAATTATGGCCCCCCCTTGTTCAGATGCGTTCCGCGGTCCATGGCTGGAAATATCCTGATTTCTTGTTAAAAAATATATGTTTTTGTCTCTATAAACACGGCTGGAAATTTCCCAAACTCTCATTAAAAAATACCAGCTTTTGTTGCTACATAAATGTCTGGAAATGTCCAAAATTTTTGTTAAAAAAAAATACCAGTGATTGGTGCTACAAACCCAGCTCGAAATGTCCTGAACTTCTTAAAAAATACCTGCTTTTGTTGCTACAAACAGTTCAAAATGTCCCGAACTAAAACTAACCACTTTTTAAAACTCTAAAAAATAACCACTTTGGTTGCAAGAAACCCTGCTGGAAATTTCCTGGACTCTCATTTAAAACTACCTGCTTCTGTTACTACAAAAAAATCTGGAAATGTCCTAACATTTTAATACCCACATTTAATATTACAAACACAACTGGAAATGCTCTGAACTCTTGTCAAAAAATACTTGCTTTTATTGCAACAAACGGCTGGACTTGTCCCAAACTCTTGTTAATATACCGTACAATGTGAACATTTTCTTCGGGTGTCTGGGCAGGTAATTGTGGTGCATTTGATAATAAGTAACTTTAAACTCAATGGCAAAAAGGAAACTCTATCAGCAGACAAAGGGCTGGATATTGGTTGCTTCTGCAAAACCTTGAATCATGTTCAATGCCTGTTTTCACCTTCAGTGCCAACAGTTTTACAACAGTACCTGCACATTGGACAATAGTGCATTTAAGGACAGGGAAAGATAGGGCAAAGAGACTGTGGTTAGTTAAAAGATGAACAATAATTCCAGACCTGTCAGTCTCCTAAATGAATGTCTGATGAGCTACATGCTCATCCAACACCCAGACCTCCACACTGCTGCATAAGGAGCACACGAATTGCTTAACTGGCACTGAGTGTCACCATTGGATGGTACTTGTGAGGTGTGGAATCCTCCAACATGAACATGATTACTAGGCTAACATACAGACACAACAGAAGAAGAGGTATGAAGGTGCCTAATTCAGGGGGGTTAAGATATTGTTTTGCTGTTAAATGGTTGCTCCTTCCAGCTGAATCACACTCTCTACACAACCCTGGCTTAAGGCTTAAGCTCCCTACAGAGTTGTAGCAGCACCCCCACCAAAGTCTCTTTTTATTTACCCAATATAAGAGAACATATTTTGGAAATCTGCTGCCTCTTTATTTTTTTTTTTTTACTAAATCCAATGTTTGCAAAAAGTTCTATAGCTGTGTTGCCTTGCTTATGCCAGTGTTTTATAGGCTCTTGCTTGCAGAACCGTTTGCTGACTGTATGTTCTTGTAAAATGAGCCTAGTGTTGGACATTTGGTCGTATGCTGTGTAGTGTCATTGCAACTTTGTGCATGTGTGCTGTTTTATGTTATATAGTATGTATTGCATACTGCAGCACCTCGATTACACGTCCACTAAAGCCCTATCAATAGACTGTGACCGACACCAGTGAAAAGTACCTTCTTTTCCTTTTTTTTAAAGCTATGATTCTCATAAGCGAACAACCCTGACTCCGGTGCAGTGCCAGAGATGGGCTCATGCTGCTAGCTCAGACCACTGTAACCTTTTGCATCCGGCATATGGCGATGTGGCTCCTTTGTCCACACCGGATCCACGGAGAAATAGCTGAAATAACTTTTGTGAAATATTGATTCTAGTTTCTGTTTCTACATAATGCTGATATGGAAACAGCATTACAAGTGGTTAAGGAGAGCGGCAACAGTCTAAAGTCAAGGTCGAAGCACATTCAGAATAAGAACACTGAGGCACCAAGGCAAGGACACACAAACAATTGAAATCCTGCAACACAACAAATATGTGGCACGCTCCATCGTTATCAGCCATGGTCACAACTGCTCCTTTTACACTGACATTGGATTGGAAAGTCTTGGCTTTCAGAATATCAAACTCTATCACCAAATTCAGACAATAAATACAATTGTTAAGCTTGTAAAGGCATGATGACGAGGTAGCAGCAACAATTGTTAATCATACTCTGGTTTGATTCAGCGCCACTCTCCCTCTGTCCCTCTATGTCTCCTTGAAATTATGAATGAAAGGCTTTTAGTAACAAGGCGGGGTCCAGGACAGTGAGTTTTCATCTAATTTTAAATAAACATGGCCTTGGCTTTCAGAATATTAAAACCTACTGCCATCAACCCACTTCAGCTAGTTTTAAGCAGCTTCGAATCACACATCAAAATATAACATTGAGGGCCTAATTCACAAAGAATGAACTGCGGCCGCTGATAGCACCTTGAATTGCACTTCCCTTGCACCCGCAGTTTGCTCTGTCTTAACGTCCTATTCACAAAGGATATTGCGCTAAAGATATACCAACGCAAACACGCCCACAAAGTTTGGCAGCTGAGTGCAGTTTGCCCCTGATTTGCCCCTGATTGCAATTAGCCACACATGGCAAAGTATAAATGCTGGCTTTGCGCCAAGTGGCAGAACAATGGCAGACTTTGTTTGGCAAAGTACTGAATACTGTATCCCCTCATGTAGTGATGTCTGCTGGTGAGTCAGTCTAACAGTGTGGGATGGGTGGAGGCTGTGGATTTGACCCAGTTTGACCACTTTATCACTATTCCCTCTCACTTGTAGCTGTTTTTTCGTTATCTTTTGAATTTCATATGAATTATGGAACCGTTTTTGTTCACGTTTGTTTCCCCCGTTTCGTAAAATAAATTATTGAAAGTTGCTTTTGAAGTGCGTTTTGCGAGAGGAGCGCCCAGTTTGCACCAGCTTTCTAAAGACGTTATTTACTTCACTCAAACTGCGTGTGGCTGTTAGCACTGGTGTTAGTGAATTAGACGTTGTTTATCAATGAGGCTCATTTGCATAGAAAGGGGCAATTTTTGTGCCAAATATATGCATATTACCTCATTTAAATACGTGCAAATAACACCGGAGCACCGAGACGCAATCTGCTCGGCAGCGCAGTTAGTGGAGCATTTCACCCTCTGCGTGTGCTTTGTGAATTAGACCGTATCTGTTTGCTCCATTTTTACCGGTTTAGCGGCCACAAAAGCCACGCAATCCTTTTGTGAATTCGGCCCTGAATGTTTTACTTTCTCTCAATATGAACCTGCCACACATCGTTAGCTGGGTTACATTCTCCACAATTCAATCGCCCAGTTCGAAATAAGAAAACCACGAGCTCCAAAGTGTAATTATTTCAGATTTACTGGCATGGTAAACAAAAGAGACAAAAAACGATGACTCCCCACATTTGCCATCGTCATTAAGTCCAAATATGTGTCCAATCCTCAATTATTTATAATCCTTTAGTCTGTCAGGGTCCACTGATCAAAAGAATACAAGGGTTTTTTATTAAACTGATCCAAGTTGTGAAGTTTGTTGTGTCAAGTCCTTTACTAACTGTACACTAACTTCATTCATCAAACTACGACAGTTCTACTAACATGAAACGTATTTGGCCTTCTTCCTGCACCGTGTTTTGGGGTGTGCTTGTTTTCGTTACCTTGCAGGCTACACATTAAGCATGTCCTCCTTTCTGTGTATTTTTTCACCCCAGGACAGCCCCTGGAGTACAGAATGTGCTGCGGCTCCATCAAGCACCTTTGCGGCCACCATACTACGAACTGAGAAGACCTTATTCTCAAAGCCACGGCTCGAGGGAAGTCATTATGTGATGTGATGTATTTTGCTTAATATCTTTAGTACAAAGCAAGATTGGTGTCATGAGAAAGGTAAGAATCCCCTCTTACCAGCAGAATATATGACTTTAGATGTGTTTCAGGGTCAATGAGCGAGTCACACTGTTCTCCTTGTTGTGCTCAGCCGCCATGTCAAAAGTTGAGAAGTTTGCGATGGCGACCATTGAGGGTGAGCAGTCTCCCTGATTCCACACTCAACTTTTGGACTGTTTTGCGCCAGTAATACACTGTATACTCCTGTACTATGCAGGGTGAACGCACCTGTGAATTCGGAATATTAAGTGTTCATTAAAGAAGTATGTGATTTGAGACAAACTGTAAGTGTCAGTTAGGAATGGAGCTCTAGCTTAAGGCCCCCTGTCCACCATAGCGTTTTTTCCCCAGCTGAAAATGCCAGGCGCTCTTCAGGAGTCGATGAGCTGGAAGCGCTTGGTTTGAGAGCACTTTGGAGATGTCATGTTTTTTCAACTGAGACGTTTTGGTTGCATCTGGTTGCTATGATACAGAATGTCCGCAGAAGTAAACATGTCAGCACAAGGTAGAGTACTTGCTTTGGATGAAGGAAGGGTGGGGCATGCAGGGAGAGAGGACGGTCATGCCGGTTTGTGTGGATTCATGAGAGGAAACATAATATGTATAGAGTATATTAAGAGATTTCTCCTCCATTGTTGTTGTTCAGCACCTTCACAGGTAGTATGTGACAGTTCGTCTCTCATTCACTGTGACTGAACGGCTGAAGTGGTGTTTTCACCCAATGTTGAACAGTAAAACGCCCAACTGGCAGCGCTCATTGCACCTTGTTGCACTGCTGCTGTTTGTAGCATAGCATAAATACACTTTGCTCTAATTGCAAAGCATTACAAATATATGCCAGCCTCACAAAAATAAAGCACTTTGGTGCACATGGTCCCTAATTTGTCCAAAAGATATTGACTATCAAATTTATCTTGTAATTTTTGTTCTTTATATCGTTACATGAGGATAAAAAATGTACATAGGAAAGATTTCTGCTGTTTATATTCTCTTGATGCAGGAGAAGTTAGGGTTTGGGTTGCTTATTGCATTTCAAAGACACTTTTTAAAGTCATTTTTAAGATTGCCTCCATTCTTTAATTTGCCCTCATTAAGAGACAACCAACCCCTTGATGGGGATGGGTGGCACAAGTGCACAGGATGTATTTGACAGTCCCTAACTTTTTAGCAGGATAATCTTCAGGAGAGTTAGGTAGCTCCATTCCTACCTGACACCTAAGGTTTCCATTGCATACTGAAAGGGAATCTATTAAGTAAACAGTTTTTGAGGGATTCCAATAAAAGAAGAAGGTGTGGAGACCCCGACTCCTGTGTTTTACACTCATGGTTTCTACTGGTTTACTGGTGTGTTTCATCCACTTCGTATTGCGCGCACACCCCGATCCAGTAAGTCACGTAAGAGTGAAAAATGTGACTTTCCTTCAGTCCAAAATTATCTCCACAGCAAGCTGTCCTCAGTGGTGGAGGGCTCTGCTCCAGCCTGATCATATTACACACAGTAAGTACTACAGCTCAGGAGCCTCGGAGGCTTCTGGGGGAAGAAGACTGTTTGGTCCCTGTAGCCGAGGATCCAAACGGAGGTTGGGGATTAAGAGGCCAGGATGCTGGGGCCATGGGAGAGCTGTGGGGTGGGTGGGAGCATGTGAAAGCATACTTATCAGAAAGCAGGGGGCTCTGGTGTCAAGGTCCCATCATCACCAGCAGCTGAGCATGAATGAATATGAGGCGACGTTCATGAATATTCTATCGAGTGTTATCTTTCTCTTTCAACTTTCCTTTTCCCCCTCTTTTCCAGCACTCTCAGATTTTCTCTCTTCTACTCTAATCTTCCACTTGCTCTTCCTCTTTTTATCTCCCTCCGTCTCCGTCTTGCTGTGGCGTGTCTCAGGACATCGGGTCCTTTACCACGAGGGGGTAACGAGCGCTCCCAGATCATATTTAAATCTAGCATGTCCCAAAGACTTCTGGAGTCTAACACAAGGCTTCAAAAAGACAAGGACTTTACCACACAGCTCTCACAGAGAAACACAAGTTAAGTCTTTGTTTTCTTTCTTTCCTTATATCCACCAGTGCAGAGATGTTGGCTATCCTCTCAGTGAATCTTGGCATCCATCTTCATGTGAGATAACCACAAGGATGGAAACCAATTGTGCTTTTTTTCACAGTAGTCACAGTAATTATGCCTTTTTCCCCCACAGTATGATTTTGCTCTTTGTTTTCCACGTCTTGAAGCGATGTCCCTACACCTTTATCTCCCTCTTCCCCATCTCTGTAAGATAAGCACACAGCCCGTGACAAATAGGAAAAACAGAAGAAGAAGTTACTTTATATTTATGATTGTCTAAACAAGCTTAGCTCAGCCAGGTGTGTGTTATTATTCTGAAACACCTGCTGTAATCACAAACTACGTGCAGTTCGGGGCTCATTCTGGCTCCGCTTTGGTTCTCATTGCCTCGTCGAGTCAGAAAAAGTGGTGGTGTTTGAGTCATAGGGCAGAGGTGCCCAATTCTGCTTGGCACAAGTGTCCAGCCAATGGTGCCACGGTCTGTGGGCCGTAAAATGAGCAGAAGGCCACGGCTTTCAATGTCTCTTCCACGGGACCCCTGGGCACAGCCGCAACAATAAGCCGCTTCAAATGGAAGTGCAATAGTAGGCGAAAAGGGCAACAGCTCTCTGGCAGACACACAGAATCAGACAGCGGCCCCTCCGGATCACTCTCTGCCTGATCGGTTCTGGAGTTGGCGGGGTCCGTACAAAAGGTCATTGTTTGGGAAGAAAAGAGGAAGAAAATGGTTTTCTTGTGTGTGGTTGCTTTTGCTCAGCGTTCTGATGCAGTTCATATTTCTAAAAAGATAATCTGGATGATGGTGGAAATTTAAAACAACTGCAGTGATAACAGAAAAACGGTTCCAATTCCAAATTGGCTCAAAGGTGGGCGATATATCGATTATACTTGGCACAAGCATAATACATCACACACACTCCCTCACCCATCCTGACAACTCTCTCCTGGGCGATAGTGTGTGAGCAGGAGAGGAGTGTGGTAGCAGCAAGTTAGTTAAAAAATACACAGAAAAGCTTGAGGTTATGCATACCGCCTGCATACCCCAAAACAGGGTGCAGGAAGAAGGCCAAATACTGTTTATGTTAGTACAACTGTCGTAGTTTGACGAAAGAAGTTAGCGTACAGTTAGTAAAGGACTTGACACAACAAACTTCACAACTTGGATTAGTTTCATAAAAAACCCTTGTATTGTTTTGATCGGTGGACCCTGACAGACTAAAGGATTATAAATAATCGAGGAATGGACACATATTTGGACTTAATGACTGCTGCAAATGTGGGGAGTCATCGTTAGTTACATTTTGTGACCATGGAGCACCATTGAGACTAAGTCAGTGTAGTTTGTTCCTTGTTCACGATAATTCTCACATTTAACGACGCTGCTGTAACAGTTTAACATTCTGCTAACTGCTAACATTGAACTGTTGACCAGAAGCTTCAAGTGCACAGAAAAAACACCAACACTTCCAGCTGAGACAAGTCGGCTACTTCAGAATAAAAGCATCAGTGGTTCCGTTTTGATTTACTTAATTATAACTTTTATGACTTTAACTGTTTAACACTACTTGGTTGTATCAGTGCTTTGATTAAATGTATTAGAAGTGCTAAATTTATTAACGTTATTAAAACAGGACTTTATTTAACTTTTTTACTTGCTCTGGTCTGAATCAGGGACTCATGTTGCTCCAAAGTTGTATAATTGCCTAGAGTTGGTTGGTGTTCTCACGGCAGCATTTACAAGAGGACCAGATCAAATGCCTTGTGTGAGAAAGCTGCTCTTGATTGGTCAGAATTTCCATGTGGGAAAAATCCAGGAAGTAAAGCAAACGTTGAAGAAGAGTACACTTTCAAGATAAATGTGACACTTTGTAATGTCACAATGGAGGGACAACTACGCAGGTTGATTTTAGCGCTGCTCATCGTGGACTATATTGCTGTCATTGTTCATTTTAGTCAAAGCATACAGTTTGAAAACGAGGCAAACGCGGCTCCAACTAGAAAACAATGTTTTGATGCATTGGATGTGCTGAATGTGCATATTAAGTTGACGTTTTTTACCCTTCATAAGATGCTTTAGTCTCATATAGAATGAGAGGAAAACTCAGTTGGAATAAGGTCACAGAGTCTGTTGTTGAGCATCAATACAACATTATACATTATGCAAGCATTGCGTAACACAATGCTTACATTCAATGAGCTTCAGAGGACCGTACAATAGCCTTGACCACAGTACGTTGTGTTTTTTAACCTCCCATCCAATTGTTGCAACAATATCACGTTATAGCACATAATAAAAGTGACAGTAAAAGTGATTAAATCTTTTGCCTGTAGGCTTGTTGTGCAACCCAAACTCCACAAAGCCCAAAGCCATACTTTTTGTTTTCCTGACTTTTCTTCTAGCATTTTAAAATTGTTAGAATTACTCTATAACCTCTGGTACTTTTGCTGTCTTTGTTAGCCCTTTTGAAAATCTGACACGCTTCACTAGCTTTTTAGAACACTCTGAGCTCTCTTTCTCAACCAACACACAAAAATGGATTTTTCACGTCACTCAAAAGTGTCCTGAGACCCTGCAACGTGAGTGATATCTGAAACCCCCCTAAAATCCTTGTCTGTGGGCATTGTCTGGTGCCGCAGTAGGGGTACCTGAAGAAGGGGAGCGAGTGAAAGGTTGTGAGTGGATGGATGAGTCTTTCACCTCCTTCAGTCTTGAGCAGCACAGTGGGACTATGAACCCTCCTGCCAGACACAGAAAAGCTGAACACCACAGATCCCATCAGGAGGTTCTGTCTATGAAATAAATCCTGGCAATCTCTGCATCACTGTCTCTTTCTTTTTTCTTTACTTTCTCTTCCCACACACACACACACACACACATCTCGCAAACAATAATCAACCATCCTGCTCTTTTTCTGTGTTGGCTGCTAAGCACAAAGAAGAGAGCAAACATGCCCCGGCCAAACCCAAATCAAAATCTAAGATAGGCACAGGAAAGGAGAGGTGTGTGTGTGTGTGTTAGTGTGTGTGTGTGTGCGCAGTGTGGGCATGTGGGAGGGTTATGGGTGAAAGATAATCATGAAGCAGCTGGGGGTAGAAATAGGTGATCTACAGTGTCAGATAGGAGCAGACGGGGAGCGGCAGTATGAGGAGGAGAGAAAAGCAAACAGTGGTGAAAGAGCAAATCTGTGGTAATAGTTTCAGCAGCTGAGCTGATTAAAATGGAAAAGAGATTCAGACCAGTCTTTGCTTTGCAAACAGCCGCTGCGGGGTGAACTTTATTATAGACAGTGTGACAGATTGACGAAGAAACAAAGAAAAATAACCTTAACCTTTTACAGGCTGGAAGGCAAAGTACAGATAATAAAAGCTGCAAATACACTCCCACTCGCTCTTTAACTTCAAAAAAACACTTAGCGGTGATGCTTTAGTGCCAGACCTTCATCAGTCTGATGGTTGGAGACACTGAGAAGCCATCTTAACCCCTTGAAACCTGGATTGGCATCAGTTTTGTTGTGGTGCCTTAAGACGCTTTTCACGAGCATTTAAACTTTGAAACCTGAGCAAATTTGGTTTAATTTCTTTGGGGACACAGGAATAAAAGCAATGAGCAATTTGGCAAGAAATGTCCCACAAATTGCAAGAAATTAGGAAGAGAAAATGAGTTTTTAAAAAAAAAAGAAAAAGAAAGAAAATGATTTAGTAATGTAAAAAAAAAAAAAACGGTTGCTCATTTCCTTTTTCCAGTGTTTTTGAAAGAAATCAAGCCAATTTTCTCAGATTTCAAAGAGTTAATTAGAGAGCGGCTGAAAGTCTGCACCAATCACATTCCTCATGACTGACAAAGAACAAGACTAGGTCTAAATCTAGTATATGTCTGGACCGTATATGAAATGCTAGAAGGCTTTAAATTTAAAGCAAGGACTTTTACTCTAAAACAGGAAGTGGCAACATTCACTCAGTCATAGACCTCTGTTCTTACAGCACGAGCCCTGCATCTTGTGGTCCAGTCACTCAGTCATAACCTCAGTTGCTGCGGTCCAGGTAAGTTCAGTGTATAAAAACATGGCGTTATGCTCCAATAGGGGGCAGCATTTCACCTTCAAACGCTAACTACTCACTGAGCTGCTGAAGCTAGGACAGCTGGTCATAAAACCACTGCTATCTTAAAACAGGTACATGTGGCAGCTTTAGCAAGAAAACAGCCACATCGACACCATTACTGTGTGTTGTCAATCGCGCTGAAGGAAAAGACAGAGATTAATTAAAGTCAGTAGGATCCGTCCTCTGGGACCATGAACATCTGCACATAATATTACAGCAATTCTTTTGATAGTTGTGGAGATATTTTACGTCTGGTCCAAAGAGGTGGACCGACTGACTCTACCATCCCTGAAGTCGTGCTGCTAGCGTGGCTAAAAGCTTTGAAATAAATAAAGGACAAACATACCCCAATGAACAGAGAGCTGCTAAAGAGATCATCAAGCATCATGTATAACAGAGTCATCTAATCTATTACCTTCTTTAGCTCCACTTTAACGTACCATAATTGATTTAAAAGCGGAATAACTCATCCGTGTTGTCCTTAATAGAGCAATTTAGCGACAGTAAACTGCAGCGACGCCCTGCAGAGACAACCATCCAACACGAGTGTGAAACACCTTCTCGAGGTGTAAATTGACCAATCCTTGTCTCAGCCTGTCTGGAAGCCCCAGAGAGCTTTTTCTGATGAGCTGATTTTTCTTCCTTGGTAGCCATGCAGAAAAGTTCGATATACTCAGCAGTTTCCAAAATGGCTTGTATCCACCGCGGGGCGGACTGAAATTGAAAGGGAGCACACAATGGCATGGAAGCAAAAGGTGGAGCGGGGTGAAACCAGAGCTTTGTGACAGCTGTGGCTGCGAGGACACACATGTGGGCACAAACTACGTGTGTGTGTGTGTGTGTGTGTGTAAATGTGTGTGCATAAGAGATGAATCTCCTGTCTAGCCCACTAATACGCTCCATGAAACTCCATTGAGCAGGGGCCCCTGGGAGCATTTCTTTCATTCTCCTGTAATTAACACTTTACCTGGTGATGAGCCGCCGCGGCTCTGATGCTAATTTAGCCCTGATGTATGCACACAGTGATACACATTATTCTGTTCTGAACGGAACGGCACGAAAATGCAATTACAGAGTAACTGATGATTGTGTTTCCAATCAGAAACAATTTGATGCAGTGAGCTCCATGTCTTTCATTTCTTTCAGTCAGATGCAGGTGCAGCAACAGAGTCAACAGTTTATAGACACAGTGCTTTCACCTCAGGCTTGTGTTTGATTCACACTTACAGTATTCTGTAAAAATACACTTTGCAGTTTTCTTTTCAATTGTTCATTTTGACCTTAAAAGACACACAGAAAAAGAAAAAATAAATATGAGAGAAAAAAAATATTTGAGAGAAAAAGTTTTCACACTGATAGCAAAAAATAATATTTGAGACTAAAAAAAGTTTTGAGAGAAAGTATTTTGTCATAGAATATAAAAAAATAATTTGAGATTTAAAACATTATATCTGAGAAAAAAAAACTCTCAAAAAACTTTTTTTTTACTCTCAAATATTTTTTTTTTTGCTATTAGTGTGAAAACATTTTCTCTCAAAACATTTTTCTTCTCTGTCTCAAAACCTAAGTCTTTGCTCTCGTGTCAGGATTTTGCTTTCACTGCGAAAATGATGTCATGGGCGGGGCCACGTTCCTATTGGCCAGCCTCAATGGAATTGACAGCTGGGTGAGGATCGTCTTGGGAGTCGAATTCAACTGAATCATTCATCATATGTGTGTCATCATCTTACCCAAACATTGGCGTTTCCTATCCCAAATAACACAGTACATCTATGCCGGTGAATCGACCATGATGGATGAATGATTCAGTTGAATTCGACTCCCAAGACGATCCTCACCCAGCTGTCAATTCCATTGAGGCTGGCCAATAGGAACGTGGCCCCGTCCATGACATTATTTTCGCAGCAAAAGCAAAATCCTGACACGAGAGCAAAGACTTAGGTTTGAGACAGAAGAAAAATGTTTTGAGAGAAACAATTTTTTTTGAGAGAAAATGTTTTCACACTGATAGCAAAAAAATAATATTTGAGAGTTAAAAAAAACGTTTTTTGAAAGTTTTTTTTACTCTCAAATATTTTTTTAAATCTCAAATTATTTTTTTTATATTCTATGATAAAATACTTTCTCTCAAACTTTTTTTTTCTCTCATATCATTTATTTTCTCACATGTAATAAAGACACAAATCTAACTCCATATCGGTGCTGGATTCTGACACACAAAAAAACCACACTCTCACACTACAGATGTGTTGTATGCACATCAAACGGTGCTGCAGAACTGGGCCCCTTGAGTGCCATTAGTTTTGTGGCACTGTTTTAGACTCTGCTAATCAGCTAAACCATCACTTGCTACAGTTAAGCTAATATGTAGCCGATTGGAGCCCTTCTTATGAAGGTAATAAGACATGGGGTGCTGAGTAGCTCACCTGTTGGAGCAGGCGCACCATGTACAAAGGTTACGTCCTTGCCGCAGCCGCTGTAGGTCTGATACCGACTGACAGCTCTTTGTTGCACGTCACCCCTTTCACCCCTCTCTCCTTCTTTCACGCCAACACTGTCGTGTCAAAACGGCAAAAAAGGCCCCAAAAATGAAAGTAATAAAACTATAACACAAAGCTCCATAGTCTGAACCAATATGGCAAAGTCTTTACCTTTCACAATAAAAGCCTTGGACATACACACTGCATCACTGCCTGTCAGAGGGAACGTATTCACATGCTCTGGTCTCTTCTTTAAGTTTGTATTCAACATAATACCTTACAGAGCTGGGCCATATAACGCCTATTTACGATATGTCAATTTATTTTAAAGCAAGATATATATTTAGACAACACCGTTTATATCAATATAGGGTCAAGTTGTGTTACATAACGCATACCAGTGTGCATCTTTCCTCTCTCACACTATCTGCACAGCCCCGCCCCCTCACTCACTCACAAGTTCTCCATCGACACAAACATTGGTCTATATGTTGCATATGATGCGCCTGGATGCAGGCAACAAACACAGTGACAACACAGCCATTTCATATACAATATGTATGTAATGCAGACAAAGTATCTCTCGCTCCTTCCGTCCCTCGGCCTCTCTGTTGACACCCTGCACATAAAGATTAATAGCCTTAATAAATAAAAATATTTAAATAATTTTCCAGCTCTAGATTCATATGAAAGGCCAACAGATGGAAAACTACTTTATAACTCCCCCCACAAAGAGTTTTAATTTTTTAATTTTAATCCCTGTCTTTGCCTTTTAGTTTGATCATCTTGGTCTGTTTTTATAAAAGTGCTTGGGACTTCTCAAATGTGGCTTTGACTTGCAACTAAACATGAAGCTCATTTCTCAGAGGATAGAAAGAAATACAATACCTCATTATCTTGATGAAATGTACTAAAACAAAGTTTTATGTAATACAAAAATGCATCTCATTATTTTGGCCGCCAGAAAAAAAAAAGAAAAAAGCTTGGCAAGTGGATTTTTATCTAAAAATTTCCCTTGGTCTGTGAGTCGAAAAGTTAATATCAGAGAGTTTTCGCTCTTTAAATGCAAACAGTCTCTTTTCGAAATAAACTTTAAAGGTTTCCTAAGGTCATAGGCTTTCCTTAGGTTTAGGCAACAAAAGTACGTAGTTAGGTTTAGAAAAAACATCATGGTTTGGCTTAAAATAAGTGTTTGTTTCTAACATAATGTAACGTCATGTGACATACTAGCACTGAATGCTGTTATTAAAGTGAAATTTCGGTTTATTTCAACCTGTCTCCTATCGTCCTAAATTTGTTTCAAGTGACTAGTGACATAAAAATAATAGTTAGCATGTTAGCCGTTAGCCTAGATACAGCCGGGGCGCATAGTAGCGTCAGACCTGTTAAAACGTAAGTGAACGGGCAACCTTCAAGTGCAAAGTTAGTCCACTAAACAAGCTTTTTCTCCACAAAGACTGCCTCATATCGTTAGGATAAATGTCAGAGAACATATAGAAAATGACATGTAAACGTGTTGTCTTACCTTACCGGTGTGCTGCCATGTTTGTTTACCATCTAGCTCTGCTTTCCAAAGCGCGGCCGAAATATATCTGGCCAGCTCTAGATAAAGCCCAGCTGGATACTACTCCAGGTGGAGGTGTCTCGTCCTCGGTCACATCCAGACCTTGAAAATAAGGCTGCAACCGGTCCCATTCCTTGCAACAGAGGCATTCCTCTTCTGTGGGCACTGGGGCACAGCATTCACAGGTACACCACCAATCTCCAGAGCTACGCAGCCTTGCAGCAGCCATTCCTCCTCTCTCGTCCTCTACCTGTTGCGCCTCTCTCTCTCCTCCGTTCTTCAATTTCACGAAGCTCTTCGTCAGTGTATTCTGGCTCAAATAAATAACGGCGGCCATCAAACTCTGCAAAATCAAATTCCTCCTCAGTCGAAGTCTGGCAAAAAGTCAGCCATTATTCTATAAATCTTTCATAAAATAAATGAATGAACTTTTCAGGCTACTGTCCGGTTCTGCCTTCCAGCTGTTGCTGCTTGTTCTCCCGAGATTTCAGGCACGGTATGAGATCGCTGCTTGTTCTTGCGATATTTCAGCCGTGCTTTGGAAAGCAGAGCTAGATGGTAAACAAACATGGCAGCACACCGGTAAGGTAAGACAACACATTTACATGTCATTTTCTATATGTTCTCTGACATTTATCCTAACGATATGAGGCGGTCTTTGTGGAGAAAAAGCTTGTTTAGTGGACTAACTTTGCACTTGAAGGTTGCCTGTTCACTTACGTTTTAACAGGTCTGATGCTACTATGCGCCCCGGCTGTATCTAGGCTAACGGCTAACATGCTAACTATTATTTTTATGTCACTAGTCACTTGAAACAAACTTAGGACGATAGGAGACAGGTAGAAATAACCAAAATTTCCCTTTAAAACAGCTATTGAATTCTGGTATCACATGCAACAAGAACAGCAGTCTCCTGGGTGAAAGTCAAGGAGTTTGTTTGACCTATCCACCTCCGCTCCCACCCAACCTTTAAAGACTTTCTTGCTCCTTATACTACAACAGTTGATCAGAGTGTCAAAAGATTACCAGCTTAGTACGCCGAGGGCCACTTACCAAGCCTCCCTGAATTGAATTAGGACAGAGAGAAAAAGAGTGAGTCAGCCCATTTTAGCTTAGTATCTGAAATTTAGATTTAAATGTAGTTTTTGAGTGATTCTGAACCCCATCTTATAAAAGCAATCTGTTTCATCTCACCAATTTGTTTTTGCCGGCGTTTTTGCAGTGTGATAAGGCACGGTGAAAGTGTAACCATCCAAAACAGCATCCAAACGTTTTGCGTTTAGAAAAGGTCATTGCTTGATAAATTGAACGCACCGTTCCTTGAAAAATAGTTTGCGAAAACAACGTATCCCTCACCATGCAGCTTTACAAAAACCCTTTTGTAACTTGAGAATATCAATTTTCCACTGTCTCGTCTCCATAACTACAACCACAATCTCATTCTTTTCAAAGTCTTTTCGGCCAGTAGAGAGACTATTTTATTCTGAATGTGAAATCAGTGCCATCATCTTTAGAGCTGTGCTTAGTCATGGAGAGAGCAGAGAGAAATGAGAGTTTAACAGCTTTTATCCCTTCATCTGTGCAGCTCCTTCACAACTTTCTGTGTTTATTCTTTTTCCTCTTGTACTTTCTTTTGGCTTTACTCCCACTCACTCTCCACCTCTCTGCTTCCTTGTCCTTAATCACACATTCACCCATTAATAAATATTAATGACACACAACAGTTAGAGCCAAATAGGTGTGTTTACCATAATGTTGTTTAATGCTGACACGCTGACCTGCATACATAAAATAATATTTGCCCTGCTCAAGAGGGCATGACCCATCCTAATTATAAAGTAAATCAGATTATCATTATGTGCATGCTGCGTTCATATTGAATATAAAACATCTAAATATAAGGACCCTGACCAGTGTCAGTGGTGTTACAGTGCGTTACTGTTTGAGCACCATGGACAGCAGCAGCTAACGACAGATCTAAGTGAGCTGCTGTAGGTGCTGATACCAAAAGGTCGACATGGATACAGTAGAAAATCACCCACACACTGGAATCAGAGCGCTCTGAAGCTTTTATTAGCATCGTTTTGACCCTCACTCTTTGCCTGAGGAAGACCTGTGCTGGGTTGAAACATCGCTAATAAAAGATAAAGTCTAGTGTGCTGCTGCTTTTCTGCTGTCTTCAAAACAGTATGTTTTACTTATTCTATTGTAGCAAGAAGGTGAAGAAAAATCATCTCAAGCTTGTTCACTTCTTGCAAGTTTAACTGTAATATCTCATTCATACCTGTGCAACTATAGAGGTATTTTTTTAAGCATCTGCTTGTACTTTTTTTAGTTCTTTCTGCCCCAGACCAAGAATTTTCCTAGTCGACCAACAGTCCTCATCAGGGTCCATCAGTGGACTAGTCTCCTGCATGTTTCTGATACTGCTGTAATGATGAAATGATATATTTTGGTGGTTTGAGTTGAAGGTGTGAGAAAGAATAGTATCAGTAACATTGTTAACACTGTGCTACATTACAGAGAAATACAAACCGTACTAATGAACCTTCATTGATATAGGCCTATATTTTATCTTCAAGTGCACGTCACACACTGAGCGAGCCGCCTGTTAATGACGCTGTGGGCTAATGGGCATGTAGCTACTTCCATGTTTCAGATGATACGTCATGTTTGTAGTCGACCAATGAAGATGAGTTTACATATCACCTTGGGTTCGTCCTTCACCTTCTCAAAATGATCCCACACTTTGGATTTCCTGCCCGACATGTTATTAACTAGCCTGTGGAATAACTGCAGGTACCAGCCCTGGAAATTAACCTGACTCCTGTCTGACTGCTGAGCGTGGACACTTCCTGTGTCTGTCCTTTCAAAGTAAACTCACACATGGTCCAGTCATATAGGTTTGGATTTATTTTGACAAGGTGCAGCTCCTGATAGACTAGGCCACTAAACAACCGATGAAATCTTACCAACTAATGACCTCTCTGGTCGACTAATGTTTGGTCGACTTTAAGACGGCAGCCTTACTTGTGATGTATTCAAATAGTCATTGGTTGCTATAATCATTCCTTTTCTCCTTATGCTCAGAACTGAGAAGCAAAATCCTCAACTCCAGGTAATTCTTACTTTCAGCCAAAACTAATATGAGGCTTCAGCATTCTGTTTTTAATTTATATATTCATGCAAAATGTGCTGTTTGTGTGTCCTTGGACTGAGCTGAGTTGTCTGTTTCAGTAACAGAAAACTGTCAATAACTGAATTTAGGAATACACTTCTGCACAGAACGAGGACGATGGATTTTGACTCGGTCTCACAGCAATCAATTACTCTGATAAAATTCTTATTAAATCTCATAACATCTTGTAAAATATATCAACACACGTCTGTAAGAGAAAACTGTAATGACAGAGTTGAAGAAATCTGAACCTATCCTTCAACTTCAACTTTAAATGGTCAGGTCACCACAAAAATAAAAAACACATAATTTCCTCTCACATGTAGCTCTTTTTATCGACCTCAATTGTTTCGGTGTGAGATGCTGAGTATTGGAGATATCGGCCGCAGAGAGGTCTGCCCTCTCTCCAATATAACTGAATTAGATGGCACCCAGCTTGAGGTTTCACCATGGGTCCTGGTGATGGAGAGTCCCAGGGCCAGAGGTGGGATGGACCTGAAGCTCTGCAGCGGGACTAGACCAAAGATTCCAGACAAGATGAAATGGATTTACAGTGGTGCAGTGTAAAGTTGCAGCGCTGTGAAGTGACTGGTCTGAGCTCGACTCAAGCATGTCAACGTTACAGATCAGAAGCACAGAGAGTCGTTGACTAGAGATGATACGCCGTCTCATCTAGTTGCATTGGTGTGAGCTGGCAGGTTTTTAGAACATTTCAGAACGGCACATTGCAAGTAGTTGCCTGTTTCAACTTGGCTTGTCACAAATCTTTGGTCTGAACTGGGCTTACGTTGTGGAGAAAAGTTGCAGCGATGTGAACTGGCCTATCTCAGCTCAGCTCAGGCCAGCTGATGGTATCACCTCAGCTTGTAGCAAAGTCAGCTGGTAGAAATAGCAGAGTTTTGGATGGAAAGGAAGGAATGAGAGGTGACCAAATGCTTTAAACGACTGAAGTCCCTCAGGGTGGACGGCTCAAAATTTTCAACCCTGGTGGTTTCTTCATGTTTGCGCCATTTCACTCGAGATGCAGCTGTAGCAAGTATCTGACTATCCTCATTCATATTTTAAGATGCTACAAGAGAGTTGTCGCTGCAAAGGACATGCTATCTTGTCTTGTTCCATTGGTGTAAACTGGTTGCAGATTTTTGGTCTTAACTGGGCTTTATATTCAAGAAAAGGCAGACTACTCTAAGGCAGACACTCGGCAAATCCCATCAAACCAATCTAGACTGATTAATAGCACTACAGGTAAGAGGAACAATATGTAGTTTTGATTTTGGGGTGAACTGTCCCTTTAAGATGTGTTTTCTTACCAGGTCACATCCAAATGACAGCAATGTCAGCCATCACACTCAAATCCATGAAAGCAATTGGCAAAGGCTTTAAAACAAAGCTAAAACCCTGTTCATCTGTAATCACACACCATTCCCCGCTTCCATACTTTTCATCTGCAGCATTCACAAGCATGAAAGTCACAACGTCGAGGTCAAGAGGCATCAGACGGTGTGAAAACCGAAGCCCTGTTCATAATGAAACTCTACTGAGAACCATCAAGGTCAAGACCAACACTCCAGCCCTGCCCTTTCCTCTCCACAGTCACCAACCAAGGTAAGTGCGTGTTTGCCTTAAGGCCAACTTCGGGGCATAAACACACAAATGCACACACACAATCTCACACAAACACACACATAGACATGCGTGCAGTCCCCAGATGGTCCTAGCAAGGTTGGGCGATGGAGTATGTGATAACAGTTCTGTCTGCTCCTTTGCCAAGACAGGTCAGAGCAGCAGAGCCTGAGCGCATGTTTCACTGCTTCACTTAATGACCTGCCATTCTACTCTACTTGATACCCATTTCCTTATATCGCCCTGCTCCCTCTGAAGTTTGTCATTGAGCTACCTGTGTTTATTTGTGTGTGTGTGTGTGTGTGTGTGTGTGTGTGTGTGTGAGAGAGAGAGAGAGACAGAGACAGAGAGTTTGTCTATGCATCAATCCACGCGTGACATTTGTGTGAAATACAGAGACAGTAAAACAGATGTGAGAGTGTCAGACAAAAACAGGCGAGACAATTGGTTTGTACAGATCGCCTCGATACCACAGCCTCCGCTATTACACAGGTCCTTTCACCTGTAGCTGTAATTAGTGGGAAAAACAAAGGAAACAGTGTTGAGATGGAGGCTGGGAGGAAGGGAGACAGGAAGGGAAATGATCACGATGTGCGAGAGACTTTTCTGTTTAACAAACGTTACAGTCGCCACAGGCAACCGGAGACTATTCCCAAAGGGCTTTTTTTTATTGTTTGAGTTTATGGGGCTCGGGTGGATGCGTGCAGATACCATATGTCGCCATGTGGATCGTGCTGTATTTTATAACCCTGCTCTTTGTTCTTTGCTCTCTCAGATGCTAACCTTAACCATTTTTATCATGTGATTTTATTACCTTCCCGCTCTAATCTGCAGCCATATGCTATATGTGCATTCGGGGGCAGATGCAACAGCTTGAATACCTGTACCATAAAATGTAACCTACTGCAGCAGCCGTGCAATACATAAGCCCTTGGTTAAGACTGTGTGAGACTCTGCAGTTTGTGCTGATGCAAAAATACACTTTCATTAGACACTGTATAGCTGTATCAATCCCTCTCTGACACACCGTCAACATTCATTCATATTACAGTATATGCTTCTTAATACAGTTAATTGAATGACCATGACTCCATGGGGTTTCATTATTTTGAACAGGTATTGATGTTGTTGGTCTTCAAGCACTCAAAAGCTCCACAGTGTCAATTCCCCCAGTGTCCTTTCTCATTAACATTCATCTTGTGCTCATATCATAATGTTTGTCATAGCTTGATGGCTGACAGCGCCAATTTAAATCTGCTTCAATTAATTTTTGGGCTCCCCGAGGGCAGCGCAACAAGCTGCAATCAACACTGACATGTTATTACCTCATAAAGTTGAAACAGATAATGTGTGGGTCAGGGGTGGGCACTCTGTGGCTCGTCTCCAGTGTCTCCCTGTGGCTTTGACAAAAAATGACATGGAAATGAAAAATGTTTTTGTTTTTTGTAGCAATTTAATTTTTATTATCATTGCTGCAAGCTTAAAGTGATTATTACATTTTCCAGTTGTAAAAAAGTGTAGCCTATACACAGAATAAAACATATTTTCACATTTCTTTAACTAAAGTGTGTGTCTTGAGTCTCAGCTAGCTATGGATTTCAAATCCAAAAAAGGGAAAATTCTTAGGGGAAATTGAGGACTTAAAGGTCCAGTGTGTAGGATTCAGGGGAATATACTGGCAGAGGTTCAATGTATTATAATAACTGTATTTTCTTTCATGTATAATCACCTGAAACAAAGAATCATTGTGCTTTCGATACCTTAGAATGAGTCATTTATATCTACATAGGGAGCGGGTCCTCGTCAACATAGATCACCATGTTGCACCACCATGTTTCTACCGTAGCACAGACCAAATAGTTCTACCAGTTTAAATCACCAGGGACCTCATTTAAAAACTCTGTGGAGACTCCACACCAATTTTTGCGTACATACAAATAAGGAAATGTACATACACCAAAAAATATTCTGATTTATAAAAACATACGGACACCTGCCAGTATGCAATTTACTTTAATAAATCCCAAATCAACTTGGAATTGTCCACATGTGGACCAGGCTCATATCCAGCCCTCTACATGCCCACATTCAACCATAAATAGTCAGTGCAGAGCACCTCATTCATGCCGTGCATAGACACAGCCTGCCGATCAATGGTTCCTTAAAGGGATAGTGCACCCAAAACTGAAAATTCAGCCATTATCTACTCACCCATATGCCGAGGGAGGCTCAGGTGAAGTTTTAGAGTCCTCACATCACTTGCAGAGATCCAAGGGGAGAGGAGGTAGCAACACAACTCCACCTAATGGAGGCTGACGGCGCCCCAGATTCAAACGTCCAAAAACACATCATTGAAACCACAAAATATCTCCAGCTCTGACTGCCTCTCTGGGCACCGAGCTCACGTGTGTGCTTGTGCGAGACCAGCGAAAGCACATGAACACACATGAAGGCAGTGCCCATGTCTCACGGTCTCGCACAAGCACACACGTGAGCGCGGTGCCCAGAGAGGCAGTCAGAGCTACAGGCTACAATGAGGCTAAAAACAGAGTTCAAATGAGGTTTTTCCAAACAACTTTTTATGTCGGGGCTTCGGGACACTTGGATCACTACGGACGAGCAGTATGGAGATATTTTGTGGTTTCAATGATGTGTTTTTGGACGTTTGAATCTGGGGCGCCGTCAGACTCCATTAGGTGGAGTTGTGTTGCTACCTCCTCTCCCCTTGGATCTCTGCAAGTGATGTGAGGACTCTAAAACTTCACCTGAGCCTCCCTCGGCATATGGGTGAGTAGATAATGGCTGAATTTTCATTTTTGGGTGCACTATCCCTTTAAGGTGGCAACAACTGAGAGGAAGAACAGAAAATGAATTTTCCTGACGCAGAAATCAAAGGTGCTTGTGGGTGAGCTGGAGGTTAGAAAGCACAAAGCCTATCATTTGGTGGGCAGTGGAGTCACAAACAAAAGAAAAGGCAGCAACATGTTGCTGCTGCTTTTAATACCATGAGTTCATCAAACAACAGGACATTACCTAGAATTAAAAATAAGAGGTCAGATCTGAAGGTAGACACTGAGAAAGAAAAGTAAAAAGAATTGCAGCATGACGTCTTTGCTTATTTACACAATGGTGGTGAAGATGTGTCAGGTAAAGACAGAGACCAGAGAAGCGAAGAACCACAGTGTCTCCAGTGCGCTCTGCTCACCTGACAGCACACTCATGTTCCCTGCACTGCATCCATTTTACACACAACAAACTGTTGTTGCTGTGTGCTGCAGTAATATAATGCTGTTTCATGTTATCTTGGATTTCTACAAACGATGAAGATAATTTCATCAGTGAGCCGAGTTAATGTGGTTAAGGTGAAAATAACTCAGGATATTAATGCTTATTATCGTGTACAGTATCGTGCTACCTGCCACAGCCTGGCATCAACAAACCAGTACATTACACCCAGTTAAAGTCTCTGCACTGGCTACCCGTTTGTTTTAGAATTGATTCTAAGATCCTTTGATTGGTTTACAAAGCTATTAACGGTCTTCCTATTTATCAGATTTGCTTTTATCCTACAGTATGAACCCCTGAGAATCCTCAGGTCGTCTGGAAGTGGCCTTTGAATTATTCCCAAAGTCCGGACAAAAACCCACGAAGAGGCATCTTTTTATTATTATGGTCCTCGTCTCTGGAACAGCCTTCGTGAGGACCTGAGAGCAGCAGAGAGGGTTGATATTTTTAGAAGCAAACTTAAAACCTACCTCTGTAATTTGGCTTTCAATTGAATTTTACTTATTTATTGATCTGCGTTTTATTTTCTATCTTTGCCCGTCCTGCTACTCTTCTGTTTGTTCTATTTTATTGTTTCTTTTTTGTAACCCACCTCTTATGTCTGTTCAACTTCATTGCTTTTACTCTTTTACTCCTAAAATCTCAGGTTTTACTCACTTTATTCTGTAGTACTCTTTCCTTTTACATATTTTTGGATTTTTAATCTACCTTTTTATGTATTTTTAAATCTTAATTTTACCTCTGGTGTTTCTTCATCACAGATTTGTAAGAGTTATGATGGTGTTCCCATTTTTAATAACTTCCGATGCTTAATGCTTTTGTTCTGAATATGTGAAGCACTTTGTGTTACATTGCGATGTATGAAAAGTGCTATACAAATAAAGTTTGATTGATTGATTAATTGATATGGAAAAGTTAGGGCTCCCTTACACAAATAACACTGCTGCATTTAAATGTTTATGAAGTGGATCAATGAGAAACGTGTTATATGAGGTGTAGTGAAATGTGTCATCATACATATTCCTCACATCTAATTACCACAATCTACCTTCAATTCACCACCTCACCATCTGTCGCCAATTTCCTGTCTCCAAAATGTGCGTAGCATGAGTTAGTTTCCCTTAACTTACACACACAGTGTACTGTAAACAGCCAGGGAAACAGGTGGGTGTAGCCCGTTCACCTGCAGACACCCTCTACTAAAACAAAAACAATCAGCTGAAAGTCAGTAAAGCTCATGTTTTTACTACCCAAAGTTTGTCACTACGAGGGATACATCACCAAGACCCTGTGAGAAATTATTTGCTTTTGAGTACAGATCATATGTTGTGTGAATATCAAAGTTGTTGCATCATGTGCATCTGTGAGTGCGCTGACTGTGTGGAGATAAAAATAGTTAAAAGAGGATAAAAGATGAGACCAGATGGTTAACATAAAGTGCCGAGAACAAGACAGCGATCCCTTTGGAATTAATTACATTTATGCATAATTCAGTCATAAAATGTGGTCTGATCTTCATCAAAGTCACAATAATAGACAGAAATATGCTATGTAAATAATAACATTCAAACAATCCTGTTCAGAGTTGGCATATTTATTACATAATCTCAATATCAAAACTTGAAGCGGGTAAAAGTACGTCAGTTCTTTCACAAATTCCCATCAATTAGCAGCAACTGTGGTTATGAGAGGTGTACAGAGACGTCTGTTGAGTCACTACAACATTATCTGTGTCTGTGTCTGGATAGACGTGGGGCTGGTTCACACAGGATTTCATGTATTTTATAAAGGACACTTCATGGAAATAAAATTGTTGTGCCTTCAAAGCATCAAATTGATCATCAATCTTTTTTTTTTTTACTTTTAATTTTGAACTGATTTACGTCTGTTTGAACCTCACCATTATGGAATACCATTTAAGTCAACATTGAATAAACAAATGAATAAATATACCTATGAAATAAATCCTGAAATGAATAAATGAGGAAATAAATGTATAAATAAATGTAAATAATGAGCCAATACCGATCAATAAATGCCACATCATCTCATTCACAACTATACCCGACGGAAATACAAGGTTTTTTAAATGTATGAAATGAACACATATGGCTGAAGACACTACAGGTGTCTAAATTTCACCTGATATATAATTTACAAGGGAATGAAACAAATCCAGCTGCCACACCAGGCTTTTGCCTCGCCACTCCTGCACAACGCCTCCATTTGAAGAAACAGACATGTCAATCATGGCTTTTTCCCTGGGAAATAACCAGCCGCTCTGGGTAGAAATATCTGTTTCCTTGGCTTTATTTATGTTTACCGGAATAAGAAATAAGATTTTCCTTTAAGTCCTAGTTAATGAAATCGGTTGTTCAAAACACCCTTAAGTCTTCTCCTTAATGTTTCCTTAAAATTTTCAATTAAGTATCTATGGCTTTCTCCTTGTCTTGGTCTTATACTTAAGGAATCCCAAAACTGTTGCAATTTTTTCACTAATAAACTAAAAGCCAACTTTGTGAGACAATAACAGGCGTCACAAGCATGAGTCCAAGCAAACAGACTATCTCCATGGGAACTTTTACCGCTGTACATCTTGCCTTAACAACAGAAAGCCTTTTAAGGGACTCTGTGCAAACGTGTCCCTCAGCTAAAGAGAAATCAAGCCTTCAGTGTCATGTTAAGAAAAAAACATAACATGTTTTGTACAACTGGCTGACGTTGACTTTTTTTTCCTCAGAGCATTTCTTCTATAGTTTGCTATCAGGATGTAAAGGGAACTTCAACACATACAACAAAATTATTTCTTAAATAGGTTTTCTAAATTTGAGTGTGCGCGTACCTTAACATAAAGTGTTACAGACTTTTTCTTTGGAAAAAGGTTACTTTGCTATTTTTGCACCATCCACTATTTACTATTTACTATTACTACCAAGAAACAAGATCATATCTCTCCTGTTTTAGCTTCTCTGCACTGGCTCCCTGTAAAATCCAGAATTGAATTTAAAATCCTACTGTTAACTTATAAAGCTCTAAATGGTCAAGCTCCGTCATATCTTAGAGAGCTCATAGTGCCATATTATCCCACCAGAACACTGCGCTCTGAGAACGCAGGGTTACTCGTGGTCCCTAAAGTCTCCAAAAGTAGATCAGGAGCCAGAGCCTTCAGCTATCAGGCTCCTCTCCTGTGGAATCATCTTCCTGTTACGGTCCGGGAGGCAGACACCGTCTCCACATTTAAGACTAGACTTAAGACTTTCCTCTTTGATAAAGCTTATAGTTAGGGCTGGCTCAGGCTTGCCCTGTACCAGCCCCTAGTTAGAGGCCACCATAAAGACATTAAAAGTCGAATGACAGAAGAAATGTTGATCTAATTGGCGGAAAAGGTCAAAAAATATAAGTGCAGAGGTGAGACTCAGCTAACTACCCAATATGGTAACTCGGACCAGCCCTCGCCAACACGTACAGGAAGTGCAGGCATGTCTACTGATGAAATTAAGACAGATATCTTATTGTCCTGCCTCAAGTGAGGGGAGTTCAAGTATCTTGGGATCTGTTCACAAGTGAGGGTAGAATGGAGCATGAGATAGATTGGCGGTTTGGTGCAGCTCCTGCAGTGATGCTGGCGCTGTGCCAGACTGTCGTGGTGAAGAGCTCTCGATTTACTGGTTCATCTGCGTCCCGACCCTCACCTATGGTCATGAGCTCTGGGTAGTGACCGAAAGAATGTGATCGCAGATACAAGCAGCTGAAATGAGTTTCCTTTGTGGGGTGTCTGGGTTCAGCCTTAGAGATAGGGGGAGGAGCTCGGACATCTGGAGGGAGCTCGGAGTAGAGCCGCTGCTGCTTCGTGTCAAAAGGGGTCAGTTGAGGTGGTTCAACATCTGATCAGGATCCTCCTGTTAGAGGTGTTCTGGGCACGTCCCACTGGTAGGAGGCCCTGGTGCAGACCCAGGACACACTGGAGGGATTACATATCTCATCTGGCCTGGGAACACCTCGGGGTCCTCCAGGAGGAGCTGGAAAGTGTTGCTGGGGAGAGGGACGTCTGGGGTGCTTTGCTCAGCCTGCTGCCCCCACAGTCCGGCCTCAGATAAGCAGATGAAAATGGATGGATGGATCTTATTTTCCCTAAGGGCAGATATTTCTAAGATTATAAGGGAAGAAATTAAAAGTGCCCTGGTGGAGGACTTGAACAGTTAACTTTAAACGGTTTGATTGAGCGGTAAATTATTATTGTATGCACACAGAGAGTCACTGCGGCTGCCAAAGGCTGCCTTTCCTCCCTAGTTTAACAGGGAATCTAAATAGCCTTATTTCCCCCTTATAAACATTACGCTGCGCTATTAAAGTCCACACAAGTGGCAAATTGCCTGTCCGCCTCCCATCATCAGTGCCGCTGGTGCTGCACCTCAGGCCTCATTGTGTTCCTCAGAGTTAATTGATTTGGAAGTCGTTTTTAGTCGACACCGAGCTGCATAAACAGGCTCAGCAGAGGGCAGGCAGGTCTGGGATCTGGTTAGACCAGATTACGTGCTGCTGTTGATAATAACCCAACTTGTTTTATTTATGTGTTTTTTCTCTTAAGTCCGTCTGGAGTGGACAACAAAGCCTCTGCTCTGCTGATCTACTGTACGTACAGTAATCTTTTAATTGGCTTGCCGCCATGGTCGACAGAGAAACAGCTACTTTCTTTGTAGAGGAAAGACTCCAGCAGCATTGTGTGGTTTCTCAGTATAAAGCAGGTCTGACAGAATTACAGCAGACAGAAAACAGATCTGTTCAAACAGGAGGAAACGGCTTTTCCGGGAAGAAATTTCATAATCTAGGATTGCTGTAGCCTTGAGCAATTTCATTAAATGAGTTTTTCCATTTAAATTACTGTCTATCAACAAGTCATTATACCAAACATTTCCACATGAAATTGCTCTCTGTACCTTTGTATCAAGAAGTGAATGCATATTTAAAGTGATTGCACGGCTCCCTCCGAGACATCTGTTTAGAAGAATAAACTTTTGCCTTCCCCTCCTTTTGACGTTTTTTGTTTTGATGTATTTGTTCTCTGTGATGACTAAAATACTATTTTCCATCTATTTCATCAGACAGACAGTTAAATGAATTGAACCATGCACGAAGGGACATGAAAGCTAAAAGGTAATCCAATTTCCATTTAATGTGATATTCTTAAATTCCCCTGCAGACCTTTTGGGGAAAGCCGTGATTAGAAGCTATGAACGCATGTCATTTCATTCCAGTATTTCATAAAATGAGACCTATTAATAGTCCTGGAGATTAGTCGCTTGCCCCACCAATGCTGTCTGCCACAGCCTGCAGAGATGGTTGTGGCAGGTATTAATGAAAAACATTCAGCATGTTTCAGCTTCCACTCAATCATCATATTTTGATTACATTTCAAGACAAAAATTGCCGACTGGCTGTCATCTAGACCTCAGGATGAGGCACAGATTTCAGTTCTGTATTTACAGCTGAAAATCGACCAACGTGGGCTGGGTATTATTCAAAAAAAAAAAAAAAAATAGAATATCAGTACCCTTAAACTTTAAGATACTCTATTGGTATTGTTTTATGGGTTAAAGCAATACAGATACCTATAGAGTACTTGATGCAAAACCCATAATGTGAATAGAGGGGCGAGCGGGAAACTGAAAAGCTTTAATTAATAGCCTGGACTGTTATTTGCTTCAATCAAGGAACGCAACTGGAATATATCTGAGACTGGCCAATCATAACGTAGACCTGGGTCCGACAACGACACAGCTGTGCTCCATTGACTTTAATGCAGTCGGTTCAGATTTCCTTCATTTTCAGGCTGGTGTTGTGGATGTGGAGCTAAATGTTGTGTCTGGGGCACGTCGTGTATTAATGATACTCGTTACCTGGAGAGGTTGGAAAAAGATATACGTTTCTTCCCTGTTCCAAAACCAAAATCAGACCCTGAAAAGTGTAGGGTTAGCTAGCTAGCTACTGAAGATATAGCCTACTGAATGTATACACATGCTGCTTTTGCTTTGTAATGATTATAACAGTGAAACAAAGAGCGACCCTGCTGTACAGGAACCAGTGAAGGGAAGCAGGGAAACTTTGCTCATATTCAACCAGCTGTGTGTCATCACAGTGTGTGCAGATGAACAGTGTTTGGCTTCCCTGGAGATCCCTGCCTGTCCAGTGGCGGAGGTCTGGGTTCGAAGCCAAACACAGTTCATCTGCACACACTGTGATGCCACACAGCTGGTTCAATATGAGCAAAGTTTCCCTTTATATTCATTGTGTTGTGTGGCGATCAGCAGTGATGTGGTGGTTCACTTTTACACTGTGATCTGTAGTCTATAGTTCGGCTTTAGCTTCTAACTATCTTTGTCTTTTTAACCTGTTGTTGCTGCTGAGTCAGTTTGACATCCTGGATATATCCTTCAAACACACACTGTAGACCCCTCTGTCTGCTGCTCTCTGACATCACTCTTTCATTTCTCCAGAAATATGATAATACAGTATTTCCTCAGGGAGTGCAGTTAGTTACAGTGTGGGCTCCATGCTTACTGCGACAGCCTGTCAGACCACCACAAAGGGGCGGGGCTTAGCAAAGGGTCAATTAAAGTCTTGTCTGGTGCTCATGGTTTCAATGAAATGAACTGAAATGAAGTTTTTTCACACCAATTTAATGGAACAAGTTACAAGAGGTATTTAAATCATTTCAAGTGTATGCTAGATGATATGATATGAGTTTCTGCTTCTGCTTTTTTATTGTGTTCATTCTCTATATTTACAGTTTTTATTGTTGTTATGTGTCTGTCATTTATGGCAGATTTTATTCTATTTGTGTTTTGTCGTTTTACTGTTTTTTATTGCTGTTTATAATTCTTGATAAGACATTACTATCATATATCTATATCCTTCTTACCCACTGAATGTGAACTCAGGGCATTACTGGAAATGAGCTTAATGCTCAGTCCATTTTCCCTGAATTAACAATGGTTTGATGATGATGATGATGATGATGATGTTGGTGTTATGTTGGTGTGCATGATCTAAACAACTCACAGCTCAAGCTGGTAGGCAGTGGCTCAGCGGGCTATAAGAGGTTTTATATCTAAAGAACCATAAATGAACCAGACATAGCATCTAATTAGGACCTTCCATCCATCCATCCATCCATCCATCCATCCATCCATCCATCCATTTTCAACCGCTTATCAGAAGCCAGGTCACAGGGGCAGCAGGCTGAGCAAAGTATTCCAGGCGTCCCTCTCCCCGGCAACGCTTTCCAGCTCCTCCTGAGGGACCCTAAGGCATTCCCAGGCCAGATGAGATATGTAATCCCTCCAGCCTGTTTTAGGTCTGCCCCAGGGCCTCCTACCAGTGGTACTGGCTGGGAACACCACTGACGGGAGGCGCCCAGGAGCAACCTGATCAGATGCTCAAACCACCAAATAATAACCAAATAAGTTTGATGGTAGCCATAATTTTGAATATTTTGATGGCATCTCGGCATGCTAACCTTCCAAATACACCATGCCCGACTTCACTAGACCTCTGCGAAAAAAGTATCGGATGCAGGCACCGTTTTAGACGTTTCAGTGTCACTTGGTACTGGGTTATTTTAGAACATACCTTAAAGGTTTCAGGTAACAATACCCAGCCCTACTACCAACACTGTCTCTCTCATATATACGCTCACATCTCACATTACATTCAAAACACAGCATCTTTTGCTACTTGAGATGCAGCTCTTTGCTCAAGCAGTGAATGTCACACAGCTTATCATCGTCATCAAAAGGAGACCTTTTGGGATTAGACATCAAGAATTTGTAAAGTAAGGAGTAGGACAAACAACATTAGTCACTAAAAAGAGGGAATTCCTCAAAGAGTGTGCACAGGCACACATACAGGTACACATACAGATCAGTACTGAGCCACTGCGGTGACATCTTTGATTTATACCCAGCTCTGAGAATAAGATGTAGACTGCTGGCAGCTATGCAGTGGAGCTGACCTTTCTTCATGCACTACACAAACTCGAATTTCTTTATAAAAAGCATTCACCCAGTTTGTGTTGTAGGTCTAAGTGAAAAAAGCAAGGTTATATAGAGCTAAGAGAATGCAATTTATAATGTTTCCTTTCTTTCAGGCAGAAAAGCCTTCGCAAAAAAATCCCACTCTTCTGATCAGAATAGAGGTCTGTAAGGTGACGCAGCATGGAAGGAGGAAGGAAGCACACGGCTTTTGAACAACAGTGGCCGTGATCAAATGATTTTACCTCTGAACAGAAGACAAGGTCCATTTCTGTGATGTTTTGGATTTAAATTCACAGGTTTAACGAGAACCTGTACAGACATTCACACGTCAGAACTTTGGTGATCTAATCATGCAGTTTGTCAAATACTTTGGTTTATGAGCAAATACCTGCAAAACTACCTGCAATACTCCACCATGGCCGTACCCACAAAGATCACCAACCCACTCATCTGATCACCGTCATTGCTTGTGGGTGGATGGAAAAGTGGGTGATCTTGTCGTTACCAGTGTTCGGCAGTAATGCGTTGAATCGACACCATATCCATGCCATAGGCTCTGCATTGATGTAGAACCTACATCGTACCCTGATGTGCACCTCCCAGGAAATGTAACTACACATCCTCCTGTCTGTCTCTGTAAGCTGAAACCATTTCCCTCAGTGGAAACAAAGCTTTGATTTACTTTAATTTCACAGATATGAAACAGTAAATTGTGAAGACAATAAAGCCTCCACTAAAATAGCATTTTAAGTCTTGTGTGTGATTTATCCTGGCTTCATATGAGCAGAGGAAAAGTCTGCTAGCTGCTAGGCTAATTTATACAATGTAAAATGCCATAGGCTTGTGCTAATAATGTTAGCATGTTGTATTTGTGGGGAAAATGTGTCCAGATAAAGACAAGTGTTTGTCTGTGAATGCTGCGAGTTATGGTGAAGCTGACTGGCGTACTTTGTAGCTATTAAGCCTTGTTTAATGTGTGTTTAACGTGTGTTTTGAATTAACTAAACTTTACAGCACTTCAGGGCTTCAGTGACTAGAAATGTTTCTATTATTTTATTAATTTTTGTCAGGAAGTAACAAGAACATTGTTATGCAAGTCTAAGATTCCTCCACTGTGAAAAACACAATCTCAAACCTCTTGAAAGAGACGCTAAGACTGACAGCACAACAACGTGAAGCTCATGGAAATACACCCCATCAAAGGTGAGTCATCTGATGCTGCACAGGATGACTGTAGCCCTGCTAGGGGTGGGAAAAAGATTGATTTTTAAATGCATCAAGATTCTGTTTTGAACGACGTGAGCATCGATGTGGAAAACTCATAATCCATTTCAATTCTATTTTTATATTTATTTTTCAAATGACCATAACTCCTTGACCATTCACGCTATCTACGTTATTCCAGTGGATTCTGAAAGCTGAGAAGCGGAGCTTTCCAGTGATATACATTACAGTACATTACGGTACATTACAGTAGTGACGTCATTACCTGTGAAGGAGGGGAGGGAAGCGGGCACAGCAGGAGGAGAGCGACAGCTGACGAGGAGAGTGCAAGTTGGAGTAATTTAGTGGAGTTTGGGTGGCGTTTTCTTTGTAAATAATATTTAGTGTTGTCAATAATAGTATTTGTGTTTTTTTGAGAGCTTTTGAGTTTTTTATGACGTGTTTTCGTCATGTTTTCACCATAGTTCATAGTTTTGCCATCGTTCGTCTTTTTTGCAATAGTTGTTGTTTTTATAGTTCATAGATAGTTATAGTCAGTTCAGACGTTGCGCTAGACTTTTTCGTCGCCGGCCATTTTGACCAACAGGGTCATAAAAATCCGGTCATAATCTATTTTTACTGGTCATTTTAATTTTTGTTTTTAAATGATAATAAAGATATTCAAATACATTTAGTTTTCATTCGTTTGTTTTTAATAAATCCAACAAGCAAGTTATAAAGTGTGCATTAATAAGGACATGAACGGAAAGATGAACAGACATCCACACACTGCAGCGCTTCAGTCTACACGCGAGCCGCGGGCGCTTCTGTCAAGCTGCATAGAGCGGATCGTACCAAACAGGAAGTCGGACACAGAAAAGACGAGAAAATCCGGCCAATTTTCAAAATAAAATAACAGCATGCACTGAGGAACGTGAGGAGAAAATACCGTGTTTATAATTTAAAATAACACAACAGTGCATAACCGAACACATTTTTCAATACCATAATCACTTCATTACAATTTTAATTTTGTGTCACCGAGCCTACAGACATAACTACATAAATAAAATGGCCAGAACAATATGCCCTATTCATTCAGTGTTTATCCAACACGCTCAATACATGGACATGCAATGTCAAATTGTCATTAACTTATTACGTTATAAAAAACAATTAAAATATGGCCTTACCCATGTTTAAAATGACCTGTTGAAGTGAAAAATGAGTACTGATGGGAACAGACAAGTGGAGCCGATGTTTAACCGGCGTGGAGAGCGCAGGAGAAATGTGCTGCCTGTGTGGACAGTCAAGCACCTGCGAATACACTCGTAGGACTTCTGCGGCACTACCGCATCTGGTGTGTCCAGGCCATTATGTCAACAACGCTACATGAAGCAGATGAATGACTTTTTCTCTGCAGTGTGAAAACGGCACCCACTTAAACCACTGACTGTGCACTCTGCCGCCAAGTGGCCAGGGGTGGTAATTGCAACTGGTCAAAATGACCGACGGCCTTCAGATTTTCCAGTCATTGTTGTAAAAAAACGGTCAATGACCGAGAATATCCGGTTAACGCGACCCCTGAGTCAGTTATAGTTTTGTAAATACTGGAGGAGAAATGTCAAGGAGGTCGACAAGGGACAGGAGAGTCCCGTTGAGATTTGTGGATGAGGAGGATGGAGGAGACTGATGGAGTGTAGTCACCTCAACCACAGTAAGTAATAGGCCTACAGTTTGTATGCACTGGATATGTATTCCCAGCTTTATTACAAAAATGTTTTTCAATATCTAGTGTAAATTTTCTTATTGGCTCATTTTATAATCAAAATCGTTGCCCTCAGAATCGGAACTGAATCAAATCCTGAGGTGCCTAGAGATTCCCACCCCTAAGCCCTGCACTGCCTACACAATCAAACTGGATTTTAATAGTTGACAGCAGGTTAGAATGGTCAAAGAACGTACGAAGCTTGTGGCTGGATATGTCGTTGATGAAATGTTGCTCATCTCCAAGATGGACTTCATGTCTTTCATATAGATCCTTGGAAAAATAACAGTCACAGGCAACAGAGGAATATGCAAGCTAATTAGCATTAGCTGCACTTTGTGGAGATAACCCTGATTTTCACAGAGAAGCACACATGCAAGTCTGACTTTTGAGGAGAAAGGATGCAATTACAAGTGTTGTGGGGTGTAATGGAAAAGTAATGTATCAAGTATTGTGATGACTTCCTGTTGAAATAATAAAAGTATTGAGTATTGAGTAATCAATTACATTTTGAGTCTAAAAAGCGCAGTACTGATCATTACGACAAAAAAAAAAAAAAAAAAAAACGGTCAGAAAGCTGAATCGAACCCTGAAACGGACACTGGAGAGCTAGGACTGCCTTCAATTCCAAATATCTCCTGTGCAGCCGCACTGCGTTAAACAGTGCCCATCCATCATGATGCCAGCTAGTTAGTTTCATTTTCACTTTCATCTCTATAGATTTTTATTTTAATTGCAAGATTATCCTGGCGGAGGCCGACGCTGTGTTTACCCTGTGTTTACTTTGTTCACTGAGACAGACGAAAATTGAAAAGACTCTGTTGATTAAAGCTCAGCCTTGGGAGGAGAAGAGATACGGGAAGAGATGAAGAGACTGAAAGCAAAATAAAAGAGAGTAGGTGATGGAGATGAGAGAGGAGGAGCAGGTACTGCCTACTGCGCCCAGGATGGGATTAGCATTATGTCCCTGTGCTGTTCAACACAAACAGGAAGTGACCTTATCCAATTTAAACAATGTAATTACTATGTATATACATATACCTGTGTTCTTTGGTAATTACAGTGGATCCTATGGGCTCAATTTAACAGCAGCACAAACTCATAGTGTAATAATATGGTATTATCTTATACCACACATTTAGCTTATGTTTATGTGCTGCTGAGAAACATTTCTATAATTCAAACCCCAACATGAGGCAAACTACTGAAGTGAGGCAAGTGAGGAGTCACAGAGAAAGGAAGATGGTCATGATTACATGTTTATGGTGTAAGTTTCCCTTAAACATTGTCAACATTCATTCATTCAGATGTGTCATCATCATTTTAGCCTCTTCTGTATTCCCAGATTGCAGTGAGGATCACTCACTGCAACATTACATCCAGATTCACATATATCAGTGCTTTACATGTCATTTATGTTACTGTGCACTGGCATGTTTTTGAAGCTACTGTTACCCAATTCTTACTTCTTGGACTTTGATATTTCTAAAACAAACAGCCCTGGCCCCAGCAAATGTTAGCAAGCTGATACATTAAACTAAGATAAAAAGCATGAGCAAAACATTTCAGATATTGTTCAAATTTCTTCTCCAGCGTCCTCCCACAGTCCAAAGACATGCAGGTTAAATTAATTGATGTCTCTAAATTAACCGTAGGTGTGAATGGTTGTCTGCGTCTATGTGTCAACTTAAACATTAAACAGCCAACTAACAGTCCACTTCTTATCTTTAACCAGAAACTAAATTAAATTTCGAACATATACAAAAGAAAGTGAAGCGAAGCTTAAAGAGACTGCCTTCATGGCAACACACCTAACCTTGGAAACAGCAATTACCTGCTAAACACCTTTGTCACTGTGATAATGTTAGCATGCTGAAATTAGCATTTATGCTGAAATACAGCAGTGTAAGCAATCGTTTGTCAAATATTGGCAGTAACGCCCCACCTGGTTGCAAATTGCCAAGCAGAAAAGAAAAGCTGCCAGATCTTGTGACTGTTAGTCCCTTTAAGTGCCCAACGGCTGTGATTGATTAGAGACAACACTACCCTGTCAAAATTTGTGCACTATGCAAGTAAGTACATAGTGTATGCTGTCAGCTTCATGTAAAGCCCAGTTCAGACCAAAGATTTGCGACAAGAGCAGCTGAAATAGGCAACTACTTGTAAAGTGCCATTCTGCAACGTTCCAAAAATCTGCTGGTTCACACCAATGCAACTAGATGAGACGGCGTATCATCTCTAGTCAACGACTCTCTGTGCTTCTGATCTGTAACGCTGACAGGAAGTGACCACCATGAGACGGCGTATCATCTCTAGTCAACAACTCTCTGTGCTTCGTTCTGATTTGCAGCTTTTCAGACTTATTTTGTGGCTGAATATAATTTGTAGCTTCTTAAAATCTGAATGAGGATAGTGATAGTGAGATACTGGCTACAGTGATGAAACAAAACCAGCATCAGATGGACTGTATTCATAATCAATACGCCGGCACAATGCAAGGGCGGAAACAGAGGGCTCGGCAGGGACGGAGCACCTGCTGCAGCAAGCAAACACGCCGTCTGTGGTCATTTTGACTTGACCAGTGGACTTCACTACAAGCTGATTGGCTGTGAAACAGGTGACGTGCTTTATGTTCTAAAACGAGGCACCAGCAATTTGACCAGCTGAGTTGCAGGTGACGCCATCAGCCGACCTGAGTGGAGCTCAGACGGCCAGTTCACACCGCTGCAAGTTTTCTCTGCAACGTTCTGAAATGGTTTTGTCTTGTCGCGAATCTTTGGTCTGAACTGGACTTAAGAATAGACACAGCAATAGTCATGTTTTAAACATGAAGCCTCAGTCAAGTGTGTCGTACTCTGGATTTTAGATGCACCTAACCACCGTCCTAAGAGGGTTCATTATCTAGCACTCTGTTGTCAAGTAATTTATAATTAAGTACTATATACTTAAGTCTCTGATTGACAAATAATCACAAACTACTTGTTGCAACTCACTGGTACTAAATTTGTGATTATTGGTGATGTATCCGGTTTCAAGCATATGCTGTCTATTTTTCCTGCCTGCTCAACACACACTGTTTCTCCATGCACAGGGCTCAGTTCATTTTATTCTGCGTAGCATGAGCAGGTTTGGGTCGATGGCTGCTCTGTGCTCACATGATTGTGATTCATTAGTGACCAAACCAGTGTTCCCAGGATTTACGGAAGGGAAAAACATGAGCAGCATGCTGACCTGAGTTAAACCTGCAAAACAGTGTTTATACAGAGTTTAGACACATCCCCCCAGAGGTGTGTTTAATACACACCTCTGGGGGGATGTGTCTAAATACTAAATCACACCTTCAGTAGTGCATTTACATATGGGTGATAAGTGAGTCAGTTTATCATGTTCCATGTCTGCGGCGGCGCTTTCAGTAAATCCAACCTCCCAGTTTGAGTCAGAACCCATCTTTTCCTGGCTTTCTGCCATCCCCCTGCCCTTTCGCTCTGAGACCCATCTCTCTGTAGCCTTTGCACTGAGACAAATAGCTCCTGTAAATTACCTGAGAACACTCTGCCCGTGATTGTCTGTTTACACTGTGTGCGCTCAAACTCCTGAGGCAGCTGTAATAGATGCACGGTGTGTTGAACCTCACAGCAATTTGGACCAAGGAAATATATATTTTTGTGTCGTCCATGAAGGAGTAATATTGCTTTTATTTGTTTTTCAATTATAGATAATGGGGGGCGAAAATTGAGCTCACACATTTTGTTTGTGTGAAAGACTCACAAGAGAGAGACGCAGGCGAAAGCATGAAAGCTAAAAATAATCACTGAAACTGAATATGCTTGAGAGGAAAATCATCTCAACTGACTCACACTGGAAAGACTTCCTTAATCCAAATTCATGTATATCACCCAGTTTCAAGGCAATAAGGTAAATGAATAGTCTATTTAGTCTATTGTCCTGTACGTTCAGTATCGAATGATTTCACCTTCAGGTACAGTATCTGAACGCATGCCTGAGCTCATGGCTCAACACTTGTCATTTACCTTGACATGTGGTTTGATGCAATCTGTAGGATAATATTGCACCACTCTCTTTATACAAGGGAAGCATAATAAACTGTGTAATGTTCTCAGGAACACAAGCTGCCTCTGTGCCACATCTCCTCCCTCTCAACTTCAATGCAACCATCACATCATGTGAAAACCGTCCTGAATATGGAAATAAAAGGTTCTGATTTTTTATTTTCCAATCAAAGACTGACTTCTACATTGCAACCTTTAGCTCTACATGGTGGGCAATACATCAGCTGAGTCCTCTGCAGCGCCTCTGGTTCAATTCCCACCCCTGGCCCTTTGCTGCGTGTCATCCCCCCTCTCCTGTCACTCTTCAGCTTCACCATAATTAAGGCAAAAAGCCCTAAAAACAACCCCTAAAAAACAGTTCCTACATACTTAATTAATGGCTTGTTATTTTATGCATGTGCATTTTCTAATTGATATTCAACACTTCACTTCTGTCCTCAGACAAAAACAATTTACATGATTACTCTCCCTCACTGAGCTGTTTATCATCTTACATTGTGTTTGATGCTGTGACCTTACAGACACAGATTTATTGTATGATGTGTTTTGTTTACTAGGGCTGCACCGTACATTGTTTCAGCGTCAAAACACTGCAGTGGGTGCACATGCGATTGCATGGTGTGCGATGTCAAGTAAGGCAAATTGATTTAAACACATCATGCTACAACTTAAATGCTGCTTGATACAAAAGAAAAACTTGTTAATGTGATGAGGCATGGTGGTGTTTGTAATGGGAAATCAGACTCTCCTGCATGTGCGTGTGGAAAAGTACCATAACCAGGCCAGGATGTGCCGCACACATAGTGAAGCGATGTCAGCAGAAAGTGTCGAGATAAGCTCAGGTTCCAAAATAACAACTGTAAAAAGGGTCGTGTTTTGTGTTTGCTGTGCAAAAAAACACACAAGGCAACTGTTTTTAATTCAACGTTATCACAACATCTCCCGACCATTCTCCACATCAGAGTTGCTGCCCTGTTAAAAGCTAGTTACCAGTCACGAGCCATGGAGAAGCTCATTGAGTTAAAGAAACCCAAAGTGTTACAACTACAGTTGGGAGCCACAAGACTGGAAAGGTAATGTTAACATTAACCGGCAAGAGCAGTACGGTTGGGCCTGTTTAAAATGTTTCAAACCAGTTTGATATGACGGGCCAGACCAGACTGGACCGGAAAGCTGAACCTTATGCACTTGACTCAGCAGTCACTCCTGAGGAAATCCTAATTACACCATGTCTTCACAACAAACAAGCCTCTGACTGTTATCACACTGTGTCGCGTAACATCAGAGCTCTCTTTCCACATTGGACCCATTAAATATGCACTTCTATCGCATCATGTAAACTAGCCAGTCAAATATCAGCTGTGCACTCGAGATCAGACCGGAGATGTAACCACTTACAAGATGGGTGAGTAGCACATGTGCTATCCTCTGATGTTTGTAATGTTACTTTTTAAACAGAAAACACATTCAAAATGTGGCACTTACTTAAAATTACATACAATACAGCCAACAGCAGGTAGGTTTTTATCAGAGGTGGTCATCTACCTGAGCAAGTAACCCCTCAAGCCAGCTGAAACCTCAATTTTACTTTGTGAAATCAGTCGTTCTTTGTCGATTGTGATGCTTTCAAACCGAGCCACGGGTAGCTTATAATAGGAAAAACTGTCTGACAAAAGTTCAGCTCTGAATGGTGGACTACGTCGCCTGCAGCCAGTAAGGACACCTCTGTCATCGGCTTCAGACCCAAAATGTTACCATATTGGTGCAGTTTCAGTTTTCTTGAGAGACTAACTCTGCCACATGTCTCCTTGATACCCAAAAAACACATTACTTTCTGCTAAACAAACATGGCGTGTGCTGCTTGGCCTGTCCTCTACTGAAATTTGCTAGCAGACGCTGTTGTCTCTGTTGGTCCATTTATAATCCAACAACATTATATTCATCACATTGTTACACCGCTGATTACTGATGCAATATGAGTTGGATTTAGCACCCTGACGCCGTTGGCACAGGCTGTTGATGTAGGCCACCTCTTAATTTACAAGAAGGTGTCATAATGCCTAAAATCAAACCAGTTTCAGCTTGTACACTGGACTGGACACAACTCTGAAGTGATGTCTGTCTGAACAACATCCAAAGCACACCCCACTAGTAAACATCCACAACCTGAAAATGAGCACGCTAGAGGAAGGCATCGACATAAAGGAGCCCACTTATTTTAGATTAAGCATCATGTGATGTTAATAACACATGTTAGGTTTTTGATTTTAGCCTGGGTTAATGGAACAGTCTTATTTGAATACAGTGGTGTCATGATGAGTCAACCATTCTATTAAATACTTAATTTTCTCCTCCTCCCACTCAGAGAAGTCTTCATTTTTATTTTCTGTGCAGATGCACTCCCCCACACAATCACAACAATAAATCTAGAATGATTAATTATTTCCAAATAGAGCTATTCCAGTCATCTGGTGAAAATTCCTGTACTTTTAAAACGGCAATTTAACAGTCTGACGTGCTTTAAATGTGAATAATCACATTTTAAAGTCAGTTCTAAAATACATAGGAAACCAATTCAATGACACGATAGGACGTGTGACATTATCTCTTTGTGAAAGCCTCACACCTTGATTCTGAAACAGCTGAAGGCATGAAAGTTGCTTTTCAGTGGGGAAAGAGCACAAAGAGCTGCAGTTGTCAAGTGTGGAAAAGATAAAAGCATGTTTGACCTTCTGCGTGTCACTGAAAGACAGGAAAGATTGTATTCTGAAGATGGTTCGAGGCTGCAGAAAACAGGCTTCGACATCTTTGTCGACCTGCTCTTAAAAGATACCGCTCAAGTCAAGAACGGGGTGTAACACACAGCTATAGGGACCATCATACTGAGTACAGTTTCACAGTGTGGACCAGTAAGTGTTCCTTCTTGTTGTTGTTGAGCCACAGATAGTTTTGACACATGTGCTCTTTAACAGGGCCGGAGTGGGACTCAGTTTCATGCCTCAGACCGGCCCACTTTAGATCACCACCTATTATATCCTTACATGTTAAGTCTACAATAGCGCACTGTTCTCTAAAGCCTTGTAATTCAGTGTATTTTTCTAAAATATTTCCAATTCAGTGCAAGTAAGGGTTGCTTCACAATGTAGATTTATTTCAACATGAGTGCACATCTCCAACATTCTTTACAACACAACATCTTTTTCAACAATATCAGAATCTATATTCTTTTCAAATAAGCGTTCACAGATATCTAAACCTTAAAAACAAAATAAAAGAATAAATAATAAATATTAAATGTGAAAAAATAAAAAATAAAATACTCTCTTCATGGCAAAGGCCTGTGGCAGGGGGCATCTTGACAACTGTACTGTCAGATACAAGTCAGCGGTCCTAAAATGTGTGTTTCTCTTCTATAATACACATTCTCCATCTCGGAGGCACCGTCTTTCCACGATACGGGCTTCCTTCACCTTTCAAACGGGGCAGAGCTCCGTGGGAAACAGTAGGAGAGAGACACAGCCCGAGGGGGAACCGGGATCTGACACCACACCGGAGGAAGAAGAATGCGCTACGGTGTCACTTTGGGTTGTGTGCACGCATGACATGTGTCTACATTGACAGTAATGGGTTTGTGCGTGCAAAAGACGCTACATCTGAACGCTCCCCATGCACACACACGTCAGGGTGCGTCTGCAAAAAAGAAAAGGAAAAGAGCTGCCAGTGGAGGCAGCCCAGGGACAGCGTCATTAGGGATGATGGATTGGGTGTCGTCTGCATAACAGCGATAAGAAACATTGTGATGGTGCGTTATGTGACCCAGTAGGAGTATATACAGAGAAAAGTAATGGACCCAGAATGCAACCTTGTGGGGCTCCTCAGAAGAAAAAAACTGGCTGCATTTAAAGTTCGAGTAAAGAAAAATTTAATATGTGTAAAGACTCTGTTAAGCCACAACATTTTTTACACCTACTAGGGGTGTAATGATCCATCAATCTGGATCAATATATCAATTCAATGATCAGTGATCCAATATCATTGATGTAAAGAGGAAACATCGATTTATATTGTCTTCTTTAGGCAGCTTTTATTTTGAAAGTCTGTGTCCCTGTCAAACAGCAGCAGGCAGACGCATGCAGCCAAGAAAAAGAAGATAAAGATAATAATACTTACTCAGGAATAAATCAGCAGTGTGGAAATATTTTGGATTTCGGAGAAAATACCGGTCAATAGACAGAGCACATGCCATATGTTAACAGTGCTGTTAGGACATAAAACAGGACGTAACGTTACCTGCCTGAAGGAGTGTCTCATCCTGATAACTTTTCACTACAGCAACATGAGCTGCTGTTTCAACAACATTAGGCTGAAAAACATGCATGCAGAGACGAGGCAACTTGCGACCACCAAAATTAAGGCTGGCAGGAAGTTATTTAAACCTTAGCTTCAGCCTTATTTACAGACCTTAATTTACCTTTTGAAGTCATTTACAGTGAGAGGGAAATTTACCCAGGCTGGGTATTTTTTTAAAGGTGCTTCACACCTGCTCTGTTTGATTTGGTTCAATTGAACTCAAGTATGTTTGCCCCTGAGTGCTGATCATTTTGGCAGGTGTGAACACAGCAATCACACTCAGGTGCACACAAAAACAACAGGACCGAAATACAGTCTGTAGGAGGCTTAAGATGGTAATAATGAATCTGGTCTACTGTATCAATGCAGTACTGTATGTATGCTGTCGTGATGACTGGTCCATCTACGTCCCAACCCTCATCTATGGTCATGAGCTCTGGGTAGTGACTGAAAGAATGAGATGACAGATACAAGCAGCCGAAATGAATTTCCTCTGTAGGGTGTCTGGGCTCAGCCTTAGAGATAGGGGGAGGAGCTTGGACATCTGGAGGGAGCTCGGAGTAGAGCCGCTGCTCCTTCGCGTCAAAAAGGTTCAGTTGAGGTGGTTCGGGCATCTGATCAGGATCCTCCTGGGCGCCTCCTGTTAGAGGTGTTCCGGGCACGTCCCACTGGTAGGAGGCCCCGGGGCAGACCCAGAACACGCTGGAGGGATTATATATCTCATCTGGTCTGGGAACACCTTGGGGTCCTCCAGGAGGAGCTGGAAAGCATTGCTAGGGAGAGGGACGTCTGGGGTGCTTTGCTTGGCCTGCTGCCCCCACCATCCAGCCTCAGAAATGCAGATGAAAATGGATGGATGGATGGATGGATGAAAAGTGGCACTTATAACAAGAACACCTTGGCATACCACTGATGTATTGCTGTATAAGACATCGTCATTTTGAAACAATGACATCACTGTATTCTGATACTGGCTCCTCATATTAGCCCCAACAGCTTATAAAACTCTGTATTTTGCTACAGCAACAGTAAATGCCAATAGGTGATCTGTGCCTCCTTCAGTGGCTCCGTCATTGATAATGCAACAGGAGTTTTTAGATTTCTTTGGGCATGAGAACCCACTGTAAGGGAGAAGGGAGCATCTGGTTGTGTTCTGCTCATTCGGGGAAGTGTTTTATTCATGATGTCAAGCCAAGACCAACCACATCGACTGCATGTTTGTGAGTGTGTCTCTTTATGTGATCTCACAAAATAGCCCTTCTTTCATCATCGTACATGAGTGGTAGTTTATAGTTTTTATTTGATATGTTTCAGCCAATGAAACTCAAGTAAAACGCTCTCGCATTACGTATTCCAGTGGTGCAGACAGTCCTGTATATTTGTGTGGGTAAATATGCTCTGCTGTTGAGCTGCACACTAACTTGAAGGCAGCGGGTGGGTGGCCTCCAGCGTTCACTCTGAATTCATGAATTCAGGGAAAACAACACAGGCACAGACACACACACACACACACACACACACACACATACACACAGAGCCAAACAGAGAAAAGAAATAATGTTTGCATTTATGTACTGTACACTGTATAGAAAAAAGAAAGAGTTAAGAAAACAAACCTAAACATATGTGCACAGAAAGAATCTGATAACACAACACACCTGCAAGCAGAGAAGTTTTTTGGGAAGTACTGTTTGGACTTCTTTATTTACCCACAGATGCAAACTCCCACATGGAGTCTCCAGAGACTGTGGATGATTCCTTTTTGACATTTACAGCACTGTGTTTTTATGTTGCTGCTGTTGCTGATCAATAGCAGGGGCAGTACTCGCCTGTAGCTCTCTCCCTGTCAGCCTGGTCAATATCATGAATAGTCAAGATACAGTAAGAAGAACTATAAAAATCATGGAGCTGGAGATATAAATGCAGAACACACTGTCACTTCAGGGTCATTAAAGACAACAGAAAGACTTAGGACAATGGGAGTCATATTGGGTGACACTTATATCACAGCGTCCGCCGCGTTATGTCTTTATCTTATCCTGTTTTCATCTTCTCTTAATATACTTATTTTTAAAGCATTCTTGTGGGTGTATTTTAATTTAGCATGAGTGTTTTTGATTGTGTGTCTGCGTGATGCCTGAGACAGCAGCAGCAGTCAAACCCTGTCTCCTAGAAATCAAGTTTACCAAGTTTGTTTTCATGATGATATTGTGTAACAACGCAGCCTGGGAACCAGACAAATCTCCAAGCTCATTGTTTTATTTGCTCTGGAAGATGTGTCGGGTCCATAGTTGTAAGAAATAATGGATGTAGCTACCGGGACGTCACCCATTAGTTTGTGGACTATATCCAGTCAATGGCAGGGAAGGGTTGGGTCACGAGTGATGGAAAATATCGTCAATCGTGGGGAGAGAGTCGAGCAAGAAGTGACATGATGAGTAAAGTGATATTTGGACGAGAGGCTGGAGCTGTAGAGGAGCAAGGGGTGGATCAGACACGCCCTAAATTATGTGTAACTTTCAGACTTAATGAAATGTAAACGGGTAAGTTTTTTTTGTACCAGGCTGTAAACATGTTCATTTCTGCTGTAAAGCTGGCCATTGTAACATGGTGGTCTGTGGGAAATGACTCGCTCCTAGAGCCAGCCTCAAGTGGCCATTAAAAGAACTGCAGTTTTTGGCATGTTGACTTTATTTTTCAGCTTTGGAGGTTGCTGCTTCGTCTGGTCCCCAAAAAAAATCCACCCACCCAGCCGAGCCCAGGGTCAGGCCAGTCACAACCATGTATCTGATACAGTGTGTGTTTCATACAATGTCGAAAACTTGCGGAGCAGGACTCCTTCACACACATGTTGATGCTACATCATTACAGCTCATCTCTACAGGCTGTAGTCTGTTTACATTTGTCAGCTGCTCAGCACAGCATCACATGACTGGTTGCTCTGATTGGTTACAAGTACTTCACATTGTGTCTGGAGGCATTCTGCTCTACAGCCGTTAATAACGCTGCCCAGAAAATTGAAAATGAACTGAGAGGTTTCAGACTGATTTGCTTGTGCGATCATGTTCAAAGACGTTTCTTTGAATGAATGAAATACTAATAATGGTAATGCATTTTATTTATAGACACCTTTCAAACCACTCAAGGACACTTAACAAGACACCGTTAAAAAACAAGCAGCAGTGTATCCATAGATCATAAAATCAAACAATTATGTAATATACAATAAAAGTTTTTAAAAAATGACCAGACAAAAATCGCAGTTATAAATATGAGGTATAAAATCATCATCAGTGCAAGTGTCAATATGTGTGTCACCATTAAATCAGACCGAATATGCCAGCTTGAAAAGGTGTGTTTTCAGACGGGATGTGAAGACGGAGTCAATATTACAAATGTCGTGGAGGAGAGAGTTCCAGAGGCGGGCAGCAGAGCGGCTGAAGACTAGAACTCATGGTAGTCAAGTGGACAGATGGTGATGTGAGTCGGGTTGCAGAAGAGGATCTAAGAGTACGAGAGGGTGCGTAGATATGAAGGAGTTCTGACAAGTATGAAAGGGCTCGATTATGAAGGGCCTACCATGCAGAAACAGGACGGAGGTGGTCGGGGCGAATGGCAGGCATACAATGTGCAAAGCTGTGACACCAGAATCACGGGTTTGCATCCAGACTCCTGTCTGTGGTCAGGTTCAGACAAGAAAAGCACTTTGTTCAAGCAAGCAAATGTAATCTCATTAAGCTCTCTAATAGCCTGTCTGAGATTACTTTTATTATGGAGGAAACCGTTACCCCCCTTACCTTGTTCATGGCCGTGTGACACATCATCTTTTGTGGAGATGGAAAAGACTAAATTCTCTATACTGGGCTCAACAGACAAATTTAATGGTAATTGGCAGCCCTGATCAATTATGTTAAGAGCCTGACGACCTGGGTGAGACTTTGGCAGAACATTAAAAATCTTCCAAGAGCTTATGATGTACTGCAATGACCCGCACATATACGCAGCACAGTCTCTTCTATCATAATTATTTTCTGTCTATTTTACACTAATGCACCTCACTCATTATCATTATGTGATTTTGTTATTAGTGTCATTGATGTCGTCATAATTTCTCAACCTTGGATGAGAAGCTCAACAGATCTTGGGGGTGGGGGTTGATCGATGTTACATCACTGCAAGATTATCTACCTTGACATGGAACGAATGAAAAATGTTGTCAGGTAACGTTTTCCTGATAAATTCAGTATCAACATTTTTGCAACTGGCCAGATGCATTAATTAGCAACATGTCCTCATTATATTAACAGAGAATGTATTTGCTTGGCATTACGTTTCCCTCAAAAATGTATTTGCTGTTTCACATTAGTTACACATACAACGGACTTCTAGGACACAGAGCCGAGCAGCAGCAGCAGCATCGTGTGAAGGGACTGGTTTCCCTCCTTGGACACAAAGCACGCTCAGACAGTGATGTGCTACAAGTGAAAAACCAGCAGCATCCACTTTGAGGCTGACCTGTTACCCCTGCATCATCTCAGTGTGTGGGGCAGTGCATGTCAGAAGCAGAGAACATGAGGTGCTTTTTAATGGATCGCTCCGACCAAAAAAAAAACACCCTGCCGAGTAACTGAAATATACTGAGGTGTAGCAGGTTTTTTTCAGCAGCAGTAAGGTAATAAATATGGCGCCCTGAGGTTTTTACAGAATGTCATGTTGTTTCACAAGTTCCTCCCCACTGGACGGACTGGATTAAAGAGATATTTCACTTTTGGCAAATCATTTCAAATTACACCACGACTGTGGTCAGCAGAGCCAAAACAAAAGTGAAGAATGCCGTTGTCCTTGTTGTAAACCATAACTTTCTGTTCTGTTCTTGCTGTTATGTTCTCGCAGTAAATCCTTTGACTGCTGTGAAGTCTGATCCCAGGTTTCATGTCAGTGGATTGATTACCTGCTCCAGAAATGTTTTTTTCTCTGCCAGAAACAAGCATCATATTGGCTTCAGACGTTACAGTGTGCAGTGGTTTGCTGGAGGATCTTATCAAAATCTTTACACGTATATCCCTGTGTGGAAGTGTCAGACATTTGGTAAAGATATTTAGTGTGACTGGAGGTATTGTGTCGTGGAGAAGTGGGTTTATCCCCCTTTTTATCTCATATTCTGTTTTCATGCCTTTAGTTTGGTTCTTAAAAATAAAATAATATAAAATAAAAATAATTTCTTGTCGCCTTTTCGTTCTCGTTCAGGTCATGTTCACAGAGAGTTTCTACAAGGCCTAGATTAAAAGATCAATCTCGTAATTTAAGAAACAGTATCGGACTATTTAAATGAGGATCAATTTCAATCAGATGAATCGATTATTTTAACCCAGTCCCATTTTTATACGCACGACAATTTTGCACGAAAAACACGGACTTGATATGCAAAGGCCGTCAGTATTGTTACTTTCTTATTGACGCCTGCAGTAACTCACTGATGCTTTTAAAGGAAATGGCCACTTTACTGACCCTCATGCTGACAAGAAGTCCAGTGTAGTTTTTTAATCCACAAAACTCGTTCGGGGTATCGGAGGATAACATCTAGCCGGATTTTTCCGTACACTTGAAGTGCATGGAACCCACGTCCAAAATCATTTTGAAAATGTAATAAAACTCCACCAATGCATTTCAAAAACGTCAGAACAGCTCGTCCTCGTGTGAGACTCAAGAACGTTCAGAGACGTTCTTGTTCTCGAGTCTCGTGAGTTGCCATGTAACAGAGCACGGTGAGAAATGATGCTATAAAAGTGGAGTAAATTACGTCTTTTCAAGTCAATTTTGCATGCCGTAGCTTCAGGGCACTTGGATTACGATGGATGAGCTGTTCTGACATTTTTGAAATGCATTAGCGGAGTTTCATTACATTTTCAAAATCCAGCTAGCTGTTATCCTCCGATACCCCGAACGAGTTTTGTGGATTAAAAAACTACACTGGACATCTTGTCGGCATGAGGGTCAGTAAGTACTGTCTGTATTTTCATTCTAAAGTGGCCATTTCCTTTAAGCCCACCAGACATAAGATGGATTAAATGGTGGTGAACATTCAATTATTGACACACACATTCACACACTGATGTCCGAGGCTACCATATAAGGTGCCATCTGCTACTCAGTAACCATTCACATGCTTCGACACGGGATCGATCCTGCCACTGGTGGACGACCCACTCTACTTCTGAGCCGCAGTTAAAAGTTATTCAAATCTTGCTAAAATCTTATAGGCTATCTACTGTCAAAAAACCATCAAGGAAAATGTATCAGAGTTTGTTTGAACTGCAACCTCGGCTAACCTCAGCTGCTTTTGTTGCTCTTTGACTGGAACTATTTTGCTGTTTTCAAAGTGCTTCTTCTCTTCTGTGTCTGGTTTTCTTCGCTTAATTCAATGTGCAATTTGGCTTCATTGGTGTGAACATAAAAGACTGCAGCAAGTTTGTATGAGTTTTTATAAAGCAGCGTGGCTGGCTGGGTTTCTTCTTTGAAAACTTTTTGGTCAGAACACTGTCTTTAGGCACTTTCTGTTGTTACAGTTTAGAGTCAGATTTGTAAACCTCCCGCTGCCTTCATACGGACCATCCTGCGCTCTGGTTGCTCTGGCTCAGCTGATTGATGCCAGCTCTGGCCGGCAGCATGGTGACAGAAAAATACCCGCAACAAGAATGCGGGAGGAGTTTTTTGTTGTTTAAGCTTCTAGCTCTAAAACTTTTTTCTGTACCTATCTGTCTCCAACTCAAATCTGTAAACAGCTATCGTAGTTACATTTCTGCTGCCCCATGAAACAGCAAAGCACCTTCAGCGGGGATCCTTGGAGGAGTGATGGCAGTGACCAAGAGCCTTCAGGCTTGGAACAGTATTACTGTTACAGAGCTGCCATGTACTCAATCTGGCTTCTCCCTGAACAACTACTCTGCTCCTCAGGCCAGTCATTTTCCGAGCTGGGGTTGTGTCGATATTGACCTCCCACAGGTACACGTCTCTCCTTTCATCATTCCCTCTTTATAGCCTGCAGGAGTAAAAAATAAAAAAAAAATAGGCACACTTCCTTCAGTGCCTGGATTCATAACCTCTCTGCTGTCAGTCAGAACTTATGGTGTGCGTTTGTTTGTTAGCGTGTGTGTGTGTGTGTGTGTGTGTGTGTGTCTGAGTGACTTTCCTCCTAAAATGTGTGCAAGTGGGAGAGATTACCATAAAAGTGAGTTGTAACTTCTTTCAAGGTTTCAGAAGTGAATAATGAAAGTACAAATCACACGTTCTACATGACTGACTTTTATAAGTGCCTCTGCAGGCGTTGATTACACCTCTAAAAACTCATCTCTGTTCATCAAGATTACATATTAAGTTACATAGCTAGTTTTCTTTTCCATGAATAAATCCCTTCATACCTTAACGTGATGTAACTCTACACATTTGACTCATTTAGAACGTATGGATCTATGAATATGCAAATCATCGTCACCCCTCAGCCGCTGGCCTGCAGCTTGAGCGTACCTGCTCACCTTCAACTCTGCACTAACACACAAACCTCTGTAATACAGAACATGAGCCATCGGCTGCGTAATCAAATGACAAGGGCTGTAAATCACAAGTTGCATCATTATACAACATGATTAACAATTTTCTAGACAATAATGTGATAACTGCTGATATAACACAGTCTGTCACAATCCAGTTTTGATTCGATTCAGTTCAGGGTCCTGCGATCAATAAGAGACAATATCAGTAACCTACATCACTGTTGCCATTAACAGCCCTCAACTTGTCCAAAATATTGCAGCCAGAGTTCTTACAAGAAGTCTTACAACATTCCCCCTATTCTTGTCTCATTGCACTGGTTAACTGTGGTGCTCAGAACCATGGGTGCAGATCTGATGACAAGTTTGGGGGGGACACAGTCAGTTGTGATTTTTTTTTTAATTGCAAGCGTGCAAATCATGCCCACAGAGCGCTTGAGATTGCCAGCATATTTCACGATTTCATAGAGGCTCATCACCATCACCAAGTCATTCAAAAAGCACTACAAAGAGAATCATATTCTTACCTTTACTGTTTATTTCTCTTAAACAGCCAGTAGTACATGGAACCAGCCATCACCCTCCTTTTCACTGCTTCGCTGTTAGTTAATGCTACTTCTAGTTTCAGGGTCTCAGGCATGTTATATCCACTCACGTTCTCATCTCTCGCCTCTCACGGATTCCCATTTCTCCTCATCATCTTCCCTTTCTCCCAGTATAGAGGACTACTGTATACATTTGTTCAATTTCAATCATTTAAGCTATTTAGAATTGGGGGGGGCAATTAGTGTTTTTCAGAATTTGGGGGGGACATGTCCCCCTCATCCCCCCCAGGATCTGCACCCATGCTCAGAACTAATTCTAAAATTCTATTGCTTGTTTGTTAAAATGCCTTCTGATGAGAGGGTTTTGTTTGTTAACTCGCTGATTCTCAAATTTTTATTCATTGTCCCTTTTTCTTTGTTTCAGTTTTCAGCTGCATTGAACTTACTCCAATCTTGTGATTGCTCGTTGTATTTTGGTTTTATGTCTTACTTTGTAAGCTTGTATTTGAAAAGCTAAAAAGCTAAAAGGTTATTATTATCATTATTATTATTATTATCAATTAGGGCTGCAACGATTAGTCAGCATTTCAATGACTAATCGACTACTAAAGGGATAGTACACCCAAAAATGAAAACTCAGCCATTATCTACTCACCCATATGCCGAGGGAGGCTCAGGTGAAATTTTAGAGTCCTCACATCACTTGCAGAGATCGGCGGGGGGAGCGGCTAGCACACCTAATGGCAGACAGCGCCCCAGACTAACGTCCAAGAACACAAAATTGAAACCACAAAATACCTCCAACATGCTCATCCGTAGTGATCCAAGTGTGCTGAAGCCCCGACATAAAAAGTTGTTTCAAAAAACTTCATATGAACTCTGTTTTTAGCCTCATTGTAGCCTGTAGCCTGTAGCTCTGACTGCTTCTCTGTGCACTGCGCTCACGTGTGTGCGCTTGCACGAGACCAGCGAAAGCATGAGCTTTGCTTACCCGTGTTTACATTACATGACACGTGCACCGCAGGGAGAGACAACAGTAACCACATATCCGAGACCAACGCCATTGTCCGCCTGACCTACGGTAGAAATTAATGACTTACTCCTCTGAAAGCCTGCCATCTGGCCTCTGCCTTTTCTTCCAGTTGATCTTGGGGAAGTAAAAAAATGTCTCCAGAACACCACGAGTCAGTAGTGCTGGAAACTCAGTTTTCCATGGTCTCTGAAGAGCAGCAGTCTCGTCTGTACTGATGTCCAGATTCTCAAGTGCAGGCATCGCCAATTCCCAGTCTGAGCAGCAAAGACTTTCCTCATCCGCTGGCATTGCTTTGCATTTGAAACAACTACACCAGCAGGTTTCCAGTGCTCGACTCCGGTATTCTGCGGCTGGCTGAGGGTTAGGCTCATGAGCTGCGGCGGCTGCTTCGTCCAGTAGCCTGAGTTCCGTCCGTATACTCGGGCTCAAACAAATACGGCTCAACCAAGAAATGCTGTTCCTCCTCAATTTCAAAGTCTTCAGACATGTTGGGCTGTCCTTTGCTAAAAGACCGTAGTGCAAATGATCTTTTAGCTCTGTGGTTACTGTCGTCTCCCCCTGCGGTGCACGTGTCACGTGATGTAAACACGGGTGAGCATGAAAGCTCATGCTGTTGCTGGTCTCGCGCACAAGCACACATGAGCGCGGAGCACAGAGAGGCAGTCAGAGCTACAGGCTACAATGAGGCTAAAAACAGAGTTCATATGATGATGATTATGTCGGGGCTTCAGGACACTTGGATCACTACGGATGAGCAGTATGGAGGTACTTTGTGGATTCAATTTTGTGTTCTTGGACGTTAGTCTGGGGCGCCATCAGCCATCAGGTGTGCTGGCCAACCCCAACCCCCCCCCTCCCCCGCCGATCTCCGCAAGTGATGTGAGGACTCTAAAACTTCACCAGGGCCTCCCTCGGCATATGGGTGAGTAGATAATGGCTGAGTTTTCATTTTTGGGTGCACTATCCCTTTAAAATAATCAGTGACTATTTTAGTAGTCGACTAATTAGTCTGAGTCTTTTTCCATTGAAAAGTACTATAAAAGTACCCAAAATACTCTTATTGCAGCTTCTTACATTCAAATATTGGCAGCTTTACACACTCTCTCATGACGGTGACCTAAAACCCTTTGGTGTGAGTATGAAACAAGACATTAGATGACATAATTTTGGGCTCTGGGAGAGACAGACCGACATATTTCAACATTTTAACACAGTTTTAGATAAAAATGATTTGTCGACTAATCAAAGAAATAATCGACAGATTAGTCAACAATGAAAATAATCGTTTGTTGCAGCCCTATTATCAATAATAAAATTCTTCATTATCTTTTCTTGAGCTAACATTATCTGCCTGGTGCTGGGTCGATAGCACTAATTGAATGTTTAGGAGGGCAATGCAATCGAATGACACATACATGCCATGGGAATTTCAAAATAAAGGAACATCTTAAAAATTACAATATGTATCACTGTTTTCTCTTTGTATCAATAATATTCATCATTAAATTGATACATCAATACAGACAGATGTATCGTTACACCCCTACAAACAAGACTGTCCAGCTCCAGAATATGACCAAATAGGTCATGTTTACAAGCAGATATTACGACTCATATTTCAAACTATTGTTAAGTGGTGACCTCTAGTGGCCACAGTAATTATGACCGGAGCAAAAGAGGAAGTCACTTCAGGCGGGCAGGACAGAGGTGTGATGGATGGGCCAATCGAGCATGAGACTGGTGTTAATGTCCCACGTGAAACCAAAAGTCAACGTTGAGTTATGTTAACAAAACATAGCATGTTGATGTATGTAACCTGACATGTGTAACGTTACCTTTGCAGCAAATGTACGTATTTCAAGACAAACCATGATCTTTTTCTTAATCTAACCAAGGAGTTTTGGCGCAAATGCGAACGTTTCACAGTGTTTCGCTCACTACACTTTGGACATTTTTACCCAATATGAATAGGTCTAACAGCCTATCACACATCACAGGTAAACAAAACCACAGTCAGTCAAGTCTTCTGTGTCTTTCTCTGCGTCTGTTGTGTCTCACTACCTGTCTGCAGGAGCGCGGAGCTGTCCTCCACACACACAGTGGACAGAAGTGTAACTTCCAAGCAGGGCCCACAGTGGTGTGAATGAAACAGACTTTAAGATATATTTTACTGGAGTCAATGACCCATAAGTGCAACAAAAGGGAAAAAGTATATGATCAATTTATCAAACATTTGCTGAAGAAGCAGAACACAGACATGTAGACGGGGCATCTCTGGGCCACTCTGCCTGCAGTATCTTGCTGCAGCTTTCTCTTCAACTACACTCTGTTTGTCTGACATGGCCACAGACCCTGTTGTGTTAAAGTTCTGATAATGAACTTGTGTTTTCCTCCAAAGTTGAGGAAGGGTTGACATAAAAGCTAACACCAAATCAACTGTTAGGTGGTTTGGATATTTCAAAAGCAAAGAAGCACAGATTAAGACAGATGCGAAACATGCTGTCAGTCAGAAAAACACAACAAATTCAGAGTTAAGGATGTAATGAAGGTTGTATGAATTCTGGATGACCACCAGTTTGATCACCTGACAGAGTACCATCCCCGTAACCACACCATTATTGTAATACATTACATTAAATTTCAATGTGACAACTATGACCATTACTTTAGTTTTTATTGACTCTCTTGTATGACAGACTTTCATTGACGAGTGGATCTTCAAGAGTTTAAAAATAAATAGAAATTTCGACCGGCCTTTGTGAGCTACATGTATTCTAATGTGTCGATCCTGTGAGCTCCGGCAACACTAAACCCCTGAGCTTGCCTGAGAAGGACTAGATGCACAAACGTGCTATTTTTAAATATCCCATGGAGAGAGACTCTCATTCTTAACGTCACCAGTTTTGACGGAGCAGTGAGTGACAACAACCCCGCCCACATTTAAGAGGACTGTTTGTGGTGGAAACACTAGGGTCTAGGTACCATGTCTGAAGGGTTACTGTTGGTTCTCAAAGTACCATACCGGAAGTGTTTGGTGGAAATGGGGCTAAAAGTTCAGAGGTAAAAATGCTCAGCAACAGTGTCGACTGCTTATTTTGCTGATGACATGTCTTTAACCATATTAGAACACTATTAAACTATTAAAACACATTCCCTCTAGATCTAACATCCTCTACCTCTGATCCACTAAATGTTCCTCAGAGAAGAACTACAAAGTACGCTGATGCTGCTTTCTGTGTCACTGGCCCTCGCCTGTGGAACAGCCCTCCAGAGGACGTCAGACTCTCTGATTCAGCAGACAGCTTCAAACGAAATCTTAAAACCGATCTCTTTAGACTTGCCTTTATGTAGCTTTTATTTAATTAACTGGTCTCAAACCTAATTCATGTCTTTAATGTGTGTGAGTGTGAGATTGTGTATTGTTTACTGTATGTATTTTCTCACTGTATTTTGTGAAGAACTTTGAGTTGCAATTACTGTATGAAATGTGCTATACAAATACAGCTATTACTATTATTATTATTATTATTACTATACTGACATGTTTACAAGGACAAGGTTAAAACCCTAGTTTCACTTGAATGGGCCTTAAAGAGTCCCACACATAGTGTAAAGTGTGCATTGAGCATAATGCATGTCATTTTAATGTGGCCTTTGTGCATCGTCGGCACATTCTGAAAGCATGCAGCTCGTTATTCCTCAATGGATGTTTAATTCATAAAGGGCTGACTGAATTATCTAATTCTGTTTCCTAAAAAACTAGAAGCGGTTCTTGATGCGGAGCTGGTGCAAGACTGTCATAAAGACTAATAAATCAGGGAATAGAAAATGTCACATGCATGCATTACATAAAATATCTCTGTCTGTGCTCAGGAGTTGTGTAACTGCACAGCCTTGTATTTTAAAGGTTGTAGGTAGACACTTTGTCAAGAGAGGTCACTCGTGCTTTCAATATTTGCTACGTGGTTGGACCAACAAAACAGGTAACCTAACCAAATCAACCTGACATCACTATTGCTAACACAACAGAAACAAGCAACAGCTCTGACCCTTCATACCTGCCAACATTAGGCTGTGAAACAGAGGGAGGTTTTCTGGGGTATTGTCAAATGGCCTACCATCAGCGCCCCTGCCCCCATACAACCCTACATCACAGATGAACATCATACATACAAGGAAGACAGAGCAAGATGATGAAGCCCAGTGTCACTGTGTAATTCTTGGTATTTTTGACAAAATGGGCTACGTGTTTTCAGTTGCAAGTCAAAGCTACATTTGAGATGTCTCAAGCAGTTTTATAAAAACGGACTGTGATCAAAATAAAATGCAAAGACAGGGATTTTATTCCCATGTTTAGAAATATGTAGCTGCACAACAGTTACACCTCCAAAACACTAGTTGGCGGTGGAGGTTTCTGTGAAGTGCTGTAAAGTTTAGTGGATTCAAAACACACATTAGACACACATTAAACACACAGTAAACACACATTAAACATGGCTTAATAGAGACAGTTTCAAACACAAGTACACAAATCAGCTTCACTATAACTCGCAGCATTCACAGACAAACACTTGTCTTTATCTGGACACATTTTCCCCACAAATACAACATGCTAACGTTATTAGCACAAGCCTATGGCATTTTACATTGTATAAATTAGCCCAGCAGCTAGCAGACTTTTCCTCTACTCATATGAAGCCAGGGACAACAGCAACATTTAACAAAGGTAACGTTACAAAATTCAGCTCCATTACAGCTCACAAGGTTCACTGACAAAACAACTGTCTTATACTAAACACGTTTTCCAAACAAATACAACATGCTAACATTATTAGTACAAACCTATGGCATTTTACATTGTATAAATTAGCCTAGCAGCTAGCAGACTTCCTCTCCTCATATGAAGCCAGGCACAATAGCAACATTTAACAAAGGTAACGTTACAAAATTCAGCTCCATTACAGCTCACAAGGTTCACTGACAAAACAACTGTCTTATACTGAACATGTTTTCCAAACAAATACAACATGCTAACATTATTAGCACAAACCTTTGGCATTTTACATTGTATAAATTAGCCTAGCAGCTAGCAGACTTTTCCTCTACTCATATGAAGCCAGGATAAATCACACACAAGACTTAAAATGCTATTTTAGTGGAGGCTTTATTGTCTTCACAATTTATTGTTTCTTATCTGTGAAATTAAAGTAAATCAAAGCTTTGTTTCCACTGAGGGAAATGGTTTCAGCTTACAGAGACAGACAGGAGGTCTGCGTTGTTGTGACATGCGGTTACATTTCTGAGGAGGTGCATGTCAGGCTACGTCTCTAAAAAGTGTTGCTGGAGAACTTATGAGTGAGTGAGCGGGGCTTTCTGTGTGTTTGTTTAGAGTTGAACTCCCCTTTAAGAAAAGCAAATAATGAAAGTGAGTCTGTTGTAACAGCAAAACTGCAAACATTATCTGTATCTGGATCCTTGCCACCATGAAGAGATATTTATGTGAACTTTCTTCCCGTCTAAATCTAATATGTGGGCAGCCAACACAGCACATTTGCACACTGTGCATAATTTGTGCAGAACAATGTAGATCTGCAGACCTGATCTGCAAACAATATATTACTCGACAAAGATGCTGTATATTCACTTCCTGTTGTTTCCTCAGTGTGATTTGTTGTGTTGTGTTCGCTTGTTGCATCATTCCAGCACTCTTGTTGCTGTATTGCACTCCAGCTCCCAAATATCACCACAGCAATTATTTACTTTTAATTACATCATTTTAAAGTAATCAAATACATCATCATCAACAGCTCATCAGTATTTAATTGTTATCGGCTATTCCAAATATCACAGGCTTGCAGTTATCAATTAGGGATACCAAATCACCTTTAAGAACTTTTTCTAGTTTTTTACTAGTGGCCACAAATGCCACTTTTATGAACAGAAAGTACAAACAAAACACGAACCTTGGTGTAACATCCATCTCAGTGACATCTTCCTTTCATATATAATCACTCACAGACAGCATAATATCTCACTAATGAGCCCACCACTGCTGTTCATGAAAAAATAAATACAAAGATAATTAATGCCCACATTCGGTGCCCTTGAAATGAGGTTCACAGCAGCTGTTTTGATAAGAGCCGAGCAGAATGAGCGAGAAAGGCTCTCTAGTGTTTCACTGAGGGGAACCGAGGCACCAGAAAGACACTTTAGAGGCGATATGGTGTTTTAAAAGAAAAGCACCAAAGGGAGCGGGGGAGCCCAAAAAAAAAAAAAAAAAAGTTCCCAAAGAAACTAAGCCTCATTAAGAAGAAGAAGTTAGTAAACCAAGATGTCACTTGGCGAGAAAGTTTAATGGGCATTAAAGTGACAGAGCATCATTTGCAAAGATAAAAGGATATTTGCATGAAAACACAGAATTTTCTCGTTGATTTTTCCCCTCATCTCGCAACCAGCTCTAAATACTTATCAGCTGTTGTCAACACAGACACATAAAGCATAAGGAGCCATTATCATCATACAACAACAAAGCCAGAAACAAGAATGACTTGGCGAGCAAATAAGATAAGCAACACAACTAAGATTGGAAGATGAAATGCGACATAGCGAGATCAGTTTTAAAAAAATGCTGAAAATCAAACACCTCTGAAAGCTGTTTAAAAAATTGCTTAATTGGGTGGAAGAGAAACAAAACTGTAAAAGGACACATGGTCCCATGGCTTACAGAATTAGAGCCCCCCGCTGTGCATTTGATCTTCTCTAATTTCAGAAAACTCATCAAGTTGTTTAGTCATAGCTCCGCTCTGGGCGCTACAAAGAAAGAGCGTTTGAGTAAAACCCCCTCTGAGCGAGTAGGAGGATCAGCTCCCCACGTTTTAAGGCTGTCTTATAGATTAAAAAAAAACCAAGCACAGTCATGACGATGGCATGTGGCGTGCTGATTTGCATTCGTAATCTCATGTTCACGTTTACTTATCTCTTCCTATCCCAAAATTACTTTCATCAGCCAAAAATGAGATACCACAATCAGCTGCACATGACGAGGTTGGAGTGAGTCACTCGTGTGCAAGTCCCAAGTCTTACAATTCAAGTCTCAAGCACCATGTTACTGTGGCAAGAATCAAGCAAGACAAGTCGTATAAAATTCTGATGAGGTGGCTAACACTTGACCAGCCAGTAGGGGTGTGGGAAAAAATCGATACAGCATAGCATCACAATATTTTTTATTATAAAAATTAATAATATTACAAATATTATTAATTAAACTTTAGGTAACCTACTAGAATAATATACGATAAGATACGATGAGACGACGAGACAAGATAAGATTCCTTTGGCTGCAATAAAAATGGCTAAGGTGATATGATTAGACTGAAAACTTTATCTAATCAAATAAAACATATTTCTTTTAGGGACTTGAGTTACAGATATAAAAAGGTAATATAATGTAATACAATTTAATATTAATTTATTAGTATATTTTAGTAGACACTTAAAACAAATTCTTTTAGACTTGCATTTTTGTTGCTTTTATTTAACTAATTGGTATCAAACCTGATTCGTATTTGTATGTGTGTGTGTGTGTGACTGAATCTTATTCACTCTATTTTTTACTGTCTTCTATGTGTATTTTCTCATTTATATTATGTAAAATTATGTTACAATATAAATTAATATTAATATATATTATTACATAATTATATACATCACAATTCTCAGCATATCACAACTTATTCAAAATCGTAATCATATTTTATCGTAACTGAAGCATCGTGATAATAGTGTGTCATGGATCCACTTACACACACTTTCACGTACCTTTCTTTGTGGGTTTTGTGGTGATGGATGTGATTGGATGTTGTAGCATGTCATGTCACTCATCTTTGAGCTGCAGCCCTTCCTACAGTCGTCATCATCATCATCATCATCTTTGAATTAGAACTTTAATATTTTTGGATTAGCCCCCTCCATGGTAGCTGCCTCATGTGTTGGCCTCTGTTGGTCTGCCGTGACCTAACAGGTTGCCAGGTTTCTCACAATCCCACTTTGGAGAGTGCTCCAGCATCTGCTGGTTTGACTGGGGCTGATCTGAAACCATCTGTTCAGCCAACTTTAAACTGAGGTGGAGCAAAAACACTGGGAGCAGCAGATGTCTCTGTTCATCCGTGAAGTGGTGAGTTTAAGTGTAAAGGAGTCATTAGACCAAGCAGTGCTAACAGAGCGTTAGCAAACCAGTAATCCACCAGTGTTGCTGTTTCCAGCATTTGCTCATTACACAAAGCAACAATAGGCACTAGCCAATTGAGAAGACTCCGGTACTGTTTTACACATTACAACAGTAATCAGAGAACACACCTTTAAATCTTCTCCTTAAGGCACCCTTAAACTGTTCAATTAAGTATTTATGGTTTTCTCCTTGTCTTGGTGTTACACTTAAGGAATCCCTAGGCCGTTGCAAAAAAGACCTTAGCAACCAAAACAAGGTAAAAAAAAAAAAAAAAAAAAAAACAACTTCTGACACCTGACTCCATCTTAACTGCAACATGACAGAGTTTATGGTGACAAATGAAAAAATCACACACACACACACACAGAAGAGTGTTCTGTGACCAGGAGAACCCAGTGGATACACGTTTGATTTTACTCTTTAGATTTGACTGAATTAATTTTCGTCGCTTCTTCTTACAGTTGTTTTCTGATATATGGGGATCAAAATTTACTTTGTAGTTTGTGCTTTCTGTGATTGCATTCCTCCAGAAGTGTAATCTTTTCCTGCTCTGACTAGTGTGGTTTTCTTCTCTTCTTGTCTTCTGCCATCGCTTCACTATGTAGCCATGAGCCATGTTTGTGAGATGATAACAGGCATCACAAGTGTGAGTCCAAGCAAACAGATCATTTAAATGGACACTTTTTGTGGACAGTGAAATTTAAGGTGCGCTCATGGATTCACGTCAACTCATGCATTGAGTAACATTACAAGTTAACGTTCCACCTTAAAAGTTGCCGGCAGTCGGCCCAGTGAATGAAGTTATTTTTTCTCAGACTCCAGCTGCTGTGAGAGGCAGCAAAACATCCTTTCATTTTACAGTTACAGTTTACTAATAAAACTTAAGGAGAAAACTTAGGTGTTTTGTGCAACCGGTCCCTGCACTTTAGCAGACACAGAGGAAAATATCTGTATCCATAAATATCTGTACAGAAGAACTTCATCAATTTTACTGTTACTGTTTGAAAAAGCAGTCTTGAGTGAAACCATCTGTACATGATAATATCTGTATGCAGGTTGAGACCCATCTTAATCAAGATCACCTAAACAAGGTGAATGCTTAATACAGCTCATCTGATTTTAAAATGCATGTGAGCTCCTCGTAGCGTCTTCGGGCCCTTCTTATAAGCTACTGTCAGCCAATGACAGAAGTGTGAGATTCCATCTGGCCTCTGAGGCTGCCTAAGGGAGAAAAGTCTGCTCAAAATTATAGGCCAAATAGGGAAAAAATGACAGCCAAGTCTGGTATCAGTCTGGGGTTGTATTTCCTGGAGAAAAGCCCAACTCTCCTCGGATTCAGCTTCTCATATATTACATTTTTTTCCCCCGAACCAATTCCACCTCTTTGCCCCCATGTGCACCTGCAGATAGATTCAGCATGGTGTCTCCTCCAATGTGCCATTGTTCTCTGGTGTGACTCTATTATTACACAGCATTTTTTCTCCATAGTTTTACTGTCAGGGCCCCTTTCCTAAAGTTTAATCCCACAGCTCTGTTCTTCCTCTTATCCACATTTTTCCCTCAGCCTCGCCACTTTCACCTCGGCCCTGTATAAGCCATTTTTACATTGCATGTTGTCTCAACTTTTCTCTGCGCTAAATTAAATTGTGGAGGAAACAAAGTTGGTGATAAAGGCGTGCAAGTCTCTGTATCCTCTCTCAACCACTCCTTTCTCTCTGTGCTCGCCTCAATCCCTCATTTTACTCCTTTCACCTCTCGTTCTCAGCCATCCCTAGCTTTGACCTCCTTTCTCGCCTGCAAAGCTCCAACGGCTTCCTCATGCTCTGTTCTTCCTCCGCCCCTACACGCACGCACTTTTTATATGTCTCCAGAGCTACAGCGTGTCAGCTGTGGGAGCTGCTCTGATTCCATCTCCCAAATAAATGACTGTGAGGAGATAAAGAGAAGGGAAAGGCAGAACGATTGTGCGGTTGGAGAGAGGGGCTCTCGTTCCTCGGAGATAAGCGGGAACATTGAGTGTGTGGGTGTGTTTGTGTGAGTGTGTGTGTCTAAGGAGAAGAGGCGGCGGAGAGGAAGCTCCTGAGGGCACCACAACGTGTCACCTTATCAGCCACCAACACTCAGGCTTCACTGAAGACCACCCCTCACTGCTTCTACTTGATCTGCAGCGATAGGCCAAACAGTGCTCTCTCTCAAACAGCCAAAGGTAATCATGTGAGGAATCATATCGCCATCAGCCCGTGAACTTCCTGAGATGAAACTGACGCTCATTGCATTCAGGCAGGGAGAAATGTTTTGTGGCACAGTCGTCTTCCTTTAAAGGGTAACTTCGGCATTTCTCAACCTGGACCCTGATGTCCCACATTTTTTTGTCTAAGTGACTTAAGGGAACAACAATTTTATAAGTTTAAACATTAAAATATGAAACCAACATATTACTAGCAAAGACAAACTGGAATTAAAAATAAATTATTTACAGTACACAACATTGATGACAGGCTAAATGTTACCCATGAACACTCAGTCCCTGTGCGTGACCTGTAACAGCGAGTCAAACTTGTTAGCTCACAGTAACGCACTGTTGAAACATTTTGGCATATTACCTGTATTATTATTCCATGTGTAAGAGCATTGTTGTGATTTTCTACGAAATGGACTTCATGTTTAGTTGCAAGTCAAAGCCACATTTAATACGTTTAGCACAGGACACAAAATTATAACATGAGTATAAAAGTATCAAGTAGGTCTACATCCACTGTAGTTTGAAAATCTTTGTGAGGGAGTTAAAAAGTCATTTTCCTTTCAAATGAATCTCGTGCGGGATAATTATTTTAATGTTTTTATTTATTTAGGTTATTAATCTTATTTATGCACAGAGCATAAACAGAGTGGCCGAGGGAGGGAAGGAGCGAGAGAAACTTTGTCTGCTTTATATATGTCTTACATATGAAACATCTGTGTTGTCGCTGCGTTTTGTTTAGACACATCTGTCGCCAGCATCCAGGCACTCTGTTACGGAACCACAAGTCTAGGTATTGGGGTGTTTCACTGGGTGTCCCCCAGGGGTCAGTCTTGGGTCCACTTCTCTTCATCATCTACCTCCTCCCCCTGGGCACAATCCTCTGTCACCGTGGGGTCCATTTTCACTGCTACGCCGATGACACACAGGTCTACATCTCCTCCAAACCCACCACTGCCGTCCCTCCACCTCCCTCACCACCTGTCCTGAAGACATCCTGAGCTGCATGAGCAGGAACTTCCTGAAGCTTAACGGCAGTAAAACAGAGGCCCTGCTCATTGGCTCCAAATCCACCCTCACCAAGTCACAACACAGCCCAGCTCCACCCATCATCATCGAAGGATTCCCTGTACCCTTCTCCTCCCAAGTCAAGAGCCTCGGCGTCATTCTGGACAGCACCCTCTCATTTGCACCTCATATTCAAAACATCACCCGGACTGCATTCTTCCACCTCTGCAACATCTCCAGACTCCACCCATCACTGTCCCAATCCAGCACTGAAATCCTGGTTCACTCATTTGTCACATCCCGCATCGACTACTGCAACGCCCTCCTCACCGGCCTCCCCACCAAACTCATCAACTCATCACCCCAGCTCTCATCCAACTTCACTGGCTCCCTGTACAATACCGCATCCACTACAATGACCTTCTCCTCACCTACAGAGCTCTCCACAACCTAGCCCCCACTTACCTCTGTGACCTCCTTCAGGAATACACCCCTCCCGCACCCTCGGCTCAACCTCTGCTGGACTCCTCACCATCCCCACCTCTCGCCTCAGTACCATGGGTGCCCGAGCCTTCAGCTGCTCGGCACCCAGACTCTGTTATTTGAATGGAGTCTGGTGGGTAATTTTAGCGTATTGCACATTTTCACATCTAACTGTGTGAATTAAGGATTTATTTTAACCAAACCAGAGTTGGTGATTGTTAAACAGTGGAAAAACAAACCAAAACTTTGAATGAAGTTTGCTTTGTGATGATAAAAGTCTGGTTGGTTTGGCCGTAGAGATTTTAGGGTGTTTCTAGTTAAACAAAAATAATTTTTACTCTTTAACAAAAAGGTCAACCTCTGCAGGGATCCTTCCACAATGTTGTCAGACACTAAAAACAACAATTCGAGCCTGTCAGTGGCAAAAACACACACTTTTAGTGGATCTAAATTGGTGGTGCACTATCACTCATTACTGTTACATTGCTGCCTGTTATGGGGCTGCTGGCTGCAGCACTCTCACTCAATACTGGACTAATGTCAAAAAAACTGTTGTTGCCATTAGTCAGTCAGACACAAAATCATGGGAAAATAGAGCCCAGGTTGAAAAATAACTAAGCTACTCTTTAAGAATGAAACTACAAGTGGAAAGCTGTTTGATTTTCTCTCATGAAGCTCCTAAAAACAGAGCTGTACTGCACGGGTCAGCGGCGATGTTGAATTTTGGATGAATCCGCGATAATGAATAATTGCATTTTCCCTTCAAGAGACTCAGACTTGTTTTTATGAAGGGAGCTTAATGTGAATAATGGATCTCTATGCTCCATCTATTCACCAGACACTCTTTTTCCCTATACACACACACACACACACACACACACACACAACCTCTTTCCAGCTCCCCAAAGTTCCTCGCTTGCTTTGCCGTAACAGTTTGGTAATTAGGACCAACAGCTGCGATTTCTGACACAACTAGTCAGCATGTCACAGCCGAGCAGATCCCCCACACTTCCTTTCACCCGTTCACTTTACAGTCTGCTGCCGGCGCTCCCTTTCTTCCTCTGCTCCCTCTTACCATGACAAATTGGTATCGGAAGATGAATGCTTAATGTTTTGTTTTTCTCCATGTTTTCCGTCTCAGCCTATCACTTCACTCCAGAAGTATTGTCTGGTTCCTTTTAATCGCTGCAGTTGACTGAATATTTAGTGACATCCATGAGGGGATGTGCGATGTGCCGAGACAAAAACATGTTAGACAGTGGGTTTGTCTACGAGACCTCACAAGTTATGCCAGGCGTACTACTTGTTACTTGTGTTCGTAATTAGTGAGAGAAGCTGACAGAGGGGACTAGTTTCTAATACCCTTGTTTGTGGAAACCTGTTCATATTTTCATGCTTCTGTCCTGAATAAACATTAGTTAGTGAAATGAGTAAATACAGCAACAGACGGTGTCTATACAGTGGAGAATAGGTATAATTAAACAAGACTAAGGCCAAAATCACTTCCTCTTAGTATACAGTGCACCATAATTACTGTGTGCCATTGCATTTGAGTGCCCCCCAAAATTCCACAGTATAACAAATGAAGTATGTTACGAACAACTTTATGCTAACAATCTCACAATGCAATGCATCCCATTTAATAGATGCAACAATGACCTTTGTACAACTCTACAAGTGTACGAAATCTTGCTGAGCGCTCATTCTCCAGTAAAACCACTGTTAGGATGTACTTAAGCAACCCAACAGACCCTTTTAGGGCAGAGACTCTCCCCCACAGGGCTGTAGGCGACATAGGAGTCTTAAAATGTCTTGTTGTGTTACTGGGAGCCAGAATAGAAGGAGTCATGGCTCAAAACCAGCCGCCACTGCCCGTCAACAAAAACAAAGACAGCTATGGTTAAATGTGATAAGACCAAAGGACTGGACGGAGGCCATCATCAAAAATGCTCACATGTGCAGCGCACACTTCATATCAGGTTAGGGAAAAAGTATTTCCTGTTGTAGGGATGAATAAGGTTATGTGTATTAAGGGTTATCATGTCCACCTCATCAGAAACTGGGGAGGGATTAAGAGGAAGATTGGATTTCTCTGAAACGCTAACTTTTTAGCACATTAGCTAACGTTAGCTTCCATAGCAAAACAAACAAGTGTGGTCCTCCTTTGTAAGATTGGCTTCCTGTGACATCATCCATCCACTGAGTGAGAGCATACGGGTCGGCCAGTCTGGTCCCGTTGGTCAGTGTTTACTTATTCAAGTAACACTGGCGGTCCCGGAGAGTGAGTGACCTGACATGGTGCGTTGGTAAATTCAGTCTGACGCTCTACACTAAAATGAGAGCCCTGTTGGTGGAAGAAACACAGCGTTATATTTCTACATGAATGAACCAACGGTTAAAGGATAACTTCGGTATTTTTCAACCTGGGCCCTATTTCCCCATGTGTATGTGTGCGTATGATTCATAGGTACAACTCGTTCTAAAATTGGTTCAGTACTGAGGGAGGCGGATGCAGCCGGCAGCTGCGAAACGAGCTAAAACGGTAACAGGGGCAAATGCGTCCCATATAAGTTTGCGCATTAAAAGTGCTTTTTTTCGCCACTGACCGGTTCAGATCGCCAGTGCTGTCTCTGTAGATAGCATACTAAGCGTTTCCCTTACCTCTGGGTTGTGTGTGACGTCATCTCGCGAGAGCTTTGCTTGTTGCCGGAAGAAAACAGAGGAGCCATGCTGAGCGCCACTCAGAGTGTTGTGGCTAGTTGTGCTACAAATGGATGCTAACACTCCTGTCCAGACACTGCGCCTTGCAGACCATCGGGTCTGCAGTGCTCACTTCTCCCAAGATGACTACTGCCAGCCGAAGAAGAGAAGACATCCAATCCCGAAACACCTCTTCCTCAAGAAAACGGCTGTCCCACGAGTAGAGAGAGCTACAGACACAGTGGAGCAAAGCTCTCGCGAGATGATGTCACAACACCGAAGGAAGTGAAGGGTAAGGGAAACACTCAGTATGCTATTTACAGAGATAGCAGAATGAGTATTTCTGAACGCACCACTCACATCATCTTCCTCCATTACCTAAAAGAAGCCAAAATAACTTGCTAGCTAGTGCTTGCTAATGTCTGTGTAGAACTAGCCTCGCGTCACCAGGCTCTTCACGTAAAGTGAATTCACCAAATTCAACAAAGTAAAAGTGTTCACCAAAGTAAAACTTTAAATTCTGGTGCACCATCGATTTGGGGTGATGAGGGGTGTAAGAAAATTGATTAACTTAATGGCTTGGGGCTTTTCTTGTAAATTATATTCTTTAAATTAAAAAGTTTCACTGCATTTTTATTAGCTTGGTGCTTTTATTTTGACGGAAATGCGCATCCATCGAATTCCGGATCCTGTCTCACTCGCCCTGGTTCGGGTTCCTTACCAAAACGGCCACTAACGGCCCCAGACTAGTGGAGAACTGTTTTGTCTCCAGCTAAGCCCCGCCCACCACAAAACATCATACTGTTCACTAACCATAAAAGGATCTATAGCCAGAACAAATGTTGGCATTGTACATTTCTGCAAACCATGTGTTCATGCAGCGGATACGTTGCAACTTCACGTTTCATTACCTTTCAACAGCGCTGTGGTTATGTTTGGTCCTGTTTGAGCACAATTAAACACTTGGTTATGGTTTGGAAGAGATCATGTTTGGGCTTAAATAACCTACATTAATGGACTGAATCAAGAGTAAAAGAGGGAGAAAGAAAAAAAGGCGGACTGCAACTAAGACTGAAGGAACAATACAGTGGAGAAGCGGGGGACAGAGACAGAGATAGAGGGATAAAGATAGAGATCAAGCGCACGTGAGAGAAGGCGGCTTCAAGGCTACTTTATTGGCAGTGTTTGCCTCAGCCTCCCCAGCAGTGGGAGAGATGTGCTAACCATGCAGAGAAGAGCGGTGATCATTATCTGCACCGCATCACTATGGACCACCGTGCGCACTAGATGCACCGAGGGGCACAGCCCACTCTGCCAAACCTGTCACATACGAATCAACAGAATACTGAAATAAGGAGGAGAAGAAGGAGGAGTGGGGAGAGGAAACACGTCCTTAGCTTGCAATAAATATTTGAATATAAAAAACATATAAAATATATTTTTTACAGTAGAGATTCAGGTTTTTAATCGAGCTCAAGCCCACACTGCTGCTTTGGGTCAGGCTTGGACTTCAGTTCATCAGGTAGATCCCACCAATGGACAGTTTGCACACTCGTGCCAGGATCAGCCCTCACACAACTTCAACATGACAAAGCAGAGATAATGACCTTGTTGGTGCTGTTGAGTGGAACCGAGAAGTTAGCTGTGAAAGCTGTGATTGGTCAGGGTCCAACATGTCGTCTGCCATGTGTGCCTGCCAAGTCACGGCAAGAAGTTATTACTCTGTGATCGCCTAATGTGACACTGTGCCCATCTTGAAAGGAAAAAATGTGGTGTAGTCTGACCTCGGCAACACTTTCTAGAAACGGGCTGAAGACTATCTGGACCACAGTCTATTTAGTAACAACTTTTGGTTGGTTCACCACCAGTTCATTGATGGTTTTTTTAAGCTTTACAAATGAAGATAACTTTTGCTGGTGACTTACTGACACGAGACAAGATGAGATTTTATTGCCATTGCACAAAGCACAGGCACTGAGACAATGACATGTAGTTTAGCATCTCATCAGAAGTGCAAAAAGCAGAGTAGTGCAGAGTAATGTACGGCCTATACACATCAAATATGGAATACAGAATGTGGAATAAACAGCAAGGGGTATGAATACGCTGGAACTATACAGTATGAGCAGTGTTAATGACATTATTAGCATTTTAAGTGCAGTGTTGGTGGTCATTTATCTGATGGCTTATAATGTCATTTTGGACAATTCTGCAAAACCTCAAATTATGTTCAGTAACAGTTTTCTTTCCAGCAAATTCTCACATTTTCCAGTATCTCTGCATGGTTATTATGGCAAATAAAATATGGTAACAATTTGGTTAGCAGGGTTTCTCACACATTTGTTTATTTGTGTTGATCTGTATTTTTATATTTTGACTTTTGATCCGCTCCCGTTTGCCTTGATAAAGTTAACACATTGCGCTGTCATTTCAAACTTAACACTTCCTGTATCTGTTTCAAATTAAAAGCCCCTTATAACTTCAGTTGAGAGAATCCCTCAATTTTCAAAACAGGCTTTTATTGTGAAACATCTGCAGGAACTTGCTGTGGAGGGTTCAGTGACTTGTATGTTTGCGTACGGTACTTCAAATGTAGCTCCTGCCCTCTAGTGGCACTTTTACATTACTACATCAACATTTCAGACACAGTGACTGAAATAACGGTAAAAGTAATAAAAATAGGACAAGAATAACTCGATGACATCACCGGGGATGATTGTTGTGGACCATCATGTAGTCTGTCATGTCTGTCAGCCAAGTCACGGCACGATTTTATGACTCCACAATCTCATAATCTGACATAGTGACCATTGGTTGTGTGAACCAGGCATAAGGCGCTTTTCTTTAGGCAGTTGCATGCGCTCTCTCCTCATTAGGAACAATTGAAAAAAGACGCCAGTGCTAAAAAAAAAAAGGGGACACGGGCTCTTACTGATTAAAAAGTGGTACTGTAAGAAAAGACTCAGCCTGAACAGCATTACTTTTGAACTGTGGAGGATCTTTCCCATAAATTACATTGTTCATTCACGTCCTGACAGGTGACCTTTTCAGCTCCTTAGTCTCCAACAAGACAGAAGACAAATTAAGCGATTAATGCTAATGGCATGCCGTCATAATAGGAGCTCTGAAAGTGAGTTAAAGCAACTGTGCAAGAGAGTTTCTTTAAAATTAAACTGTCAACAACACTCAGCTGTCATTCAAAGTATCCCTGCAGTTCCTTCTGCTCTGCCTGATGTCTCTCTTTCCCGTCTGTTAGCAAAGTTTCCTCCATGCGTTCTCCGCAGCAGGTGCAGCGAAGCAGGTGACCTTTAAGTGACTTCTCTATTTGCAAACCAACCGCACAGTCTTGCCTGTCCCCACGGACACAGTAGAGTTCTCTACTGCAGCATAAAAGGCCCATTTTATTCTATGTTATCTCTCTGCTCAAACACAGGAGGAATAATAAGCAGCATTTATGTTCTCATAGGTAAATACTGTAAAATTATACCGCATTGTGTGAGGACGGCCATTAGAGTAAAACTCTGCAGCCTCTGCTATCTGCTTTCAAATAGTAATTACGTGAATACATTACTTCCCCTTTGTGTCACAGAAAAAGGCAGAACAAACCTTTTATAATCCATCATTAAAGCCAACTTCAAATACAAACAGGGAGGTATAATAATGAGAACGCTTTCAAGTTATGTTTTAACAAATTGAAAAAGTTTTTTCCAGTAATGTAAGGCATTAACAAATTAATTCCTGTTATTTTTCTTAATCTTTGAAAACTGCAGCCAGATGAATTACTGTGTGTTTATTTGTATGTGCACCTACAACTCATTCTCCTCTCTGTTTGGTTCTTCATTAGACAGAGAAAGGCCAATTATCTCCAACAGGCTTCCTGAGGAGTGACCCCAAGAGACTGAGTGGGGAGTGCTAACAATTACCCAACCTCCAAGATAAGAATTTGATCCATTTGCTCTGAAGTATTTGGCAGCCGGCACATCCACTGTGCACTCTGAAACCCTCCAAAGAGAGAGTCTCTCTGCTCCTCTTTTTTTTTTTTTTTTGGACTGAAAATCTGTCTTCCTGTTGACTGTGGAGAGAGATGTGAATCAGAGAGGGGAGAAAGATGGGCTTTTATGAGCTGCAAGTGTGGGGGAAAGACGCCTGGATGACTTTTTTAACCTTGGGCACATCATGTTCACTCACTTGTCACTGCTTTAGTGGGTGTGAAGCAGCGCACAACTATCCTATCAACAGGGGTTTGAGTGGCATGAAATAGAGATAAAAAGCAGTGCGACTCAGCAGGAAGTGATGCACGGCACAAATAAACTGAACCAAGGACAGAGTCGCTCTGTTTTTCTGCTGATATTAAGTGCAGGGTCCAATAAAAACTGTTATATTGCAAAGGTGTGCTGAGTGCGCTCATGGTCATGTGTGTTTCCTCGCGTGTACATGTGACTGTCATTCATTGGCAAACTCCAATTACTATAACTGAGTACGTATTTAGTGGAAGCTGCAAATAAACCCAGCGCCCTGATTGATTTTCCCACAAAAGAAACAATCAGCAAGCCATCGATGGAGAGAAGCTTTGGTGTGCGTGTGTGTGTGTGTGTGTGTGTGTGAGTGTGGGAAGAGTGATGGGATTAATGTATGCAATAATTGGGGTGACAGAGGGTCAACGCTGGATTCTTAATGAGGCTCTTGGTTGTGGGGACAAGGTGTCCTCTCATGAATGACACACGTGACCCAGCATGTTTTATTTTCACTATGAAGCTGCGCAGAGTTCAGGCAGCATCTGTGGGAAACACATAGAGCGTGTTGTTTTTTTGCTATGGGGATCAAAATGAATGGAAAGAGTTTGATATTCTAGTGGGAGAAATGTGAGCTCACACACTACAGCCTCGTACAAAATAAAGACAAATTGGGTTTCACTTGTAGCATGGCAAAATATTTATTTTATCTTTATTTTATTTAGGAAGTTTTTATAGATGAAATTAAAATTCATTTTTGCTGAGAAAACCATATACTTGGCGTTCGTTTTGACTTGTGTACTTAAAATTACAATTACAGAATAAAATAAAATATATATATGAAATAATTATTAAATAAAATTTAATTCACATTTAATTCAATATTCTTGTTTATTATATATACATATACATTTTATTTTTAATATTTTGTATCTTAAGTACTAGTGTTAAACACTGTGGCATAATGCGCAGTCTATGTTTTATCTCAATGTACAGTTTAATTTCTATTTTATTTTATTGCTTTATATTTATATACTTCTATTTAATACTCATATTCTTACTTCTTATAATTCTCTGTTCTTCACACTGGAGCCAACAAATCACAATTTCCCATTGGAGATCAATTAAGTATTTCTGATTCTGTAAATAATAAAATAATAAAATAATAAAATAAAATATTAAAGTGATCGTATGATAGATTTTAAATGTGTTCAAATAAAATGGCCAACACTGTCTCTCTATCTCTATCTCTGTCTGGAGAGATGGCAGCTAACGGCACAACAGACAATGTTAACTGGCGATAAAAATCATTTTAAAAAAAAATTAAGTCAATAAAAATCTGGCAAACTTAATGACAATCAGTTACTATGGAAACACATAAAGCCAGCTCAACTTATATGTGCTTTTTGAATAAGGTATTCCATATTTGTCCACAAACATCAACACGCCAGTTACCTCGTGAAAAAATCCTCCGTAGCTCTGAAAATTACCCACAATCCTCCCCATTTACTACTTCACACAGATAGTTTTGACAGCAGGTGGCACTGTCGCTCTCTCAAACTGAATACAGTCTGACTTTAAAGCAACTGAACTGCATAGATATGTCTTACACCTACAAAATGAATGGTAAGAGGGCACACAAAAGAACACCATAATCAAATTCAGCTGGATTTAACCCAGACCTTATTAACTATGTTACATACTCATGAATTTTGAGGCTTTTACGTGCCTAAAAAAAAGAGGGTTGTTAACTTGTGGTTAATGAGACTACAGAGGTTGTCGCAGAACACAGTTTTACAGCCTTGCTTAGTTGGTGACGTTGAAATCATGCGACCATAGTGTAGTTCCTTTGTAGCATAACATGAGCTTTTTACTTCTAGCGATTGCATTTATGCTACAAAAGTAGTGTTCACTTATGAAGATTATCTTGCTAAACAAAACTTCTGTTTGTCACAGAGCTTATTTTCTGCAATAATCCAAAATCCAATGGAAAAATCCTGTTGTCTTTTTGACGAGGGAACCGCCAGAGCGATGCTAACTTGCAGGTTGGCCAACAACAAACACCATCACCACACCAGTGGAAAGAACATGACATGACATATAACGTCTAGTGGGAATCAGTTCCAACGTTAGCTAGCTAGGATAACAAGCCACAACTCGGCTTCTTCTCCGGAGCCTTTGTGCTCCACTGTCTCTCAGATTAACTCATATCACAGCGGTGCCTGGACAGCATGACGTGTGTGGTTGTGCTGCTGCCGTGGTCCTGCCAGATGCCTCCTGCTGCTGCCATCATTAGTCATTAGTCATACTTCTACTGTTATTATACACATATGACTATTGTCACACATGTATACTGCCAGATATTAATACATACTTTCAACATATTGTACCACAGTAGCCAGAACTATAACTATAATATTATTACTTTCAATAATGTTGTTGTAAGATACTGTCATTACCTGCATATCTCTCTCTCTCTCTCTCTCTCTCTCTCTCTCTCTCTCTCTCTCTGTCTCATTGTGTCATATGGATTACTGTTAATTTATCATGTTGATCTGTTCTGTACGACATCTATTGCACGTCTGTCCGTCCTGGAAGAGGGATCCCTCCTCAGTTGCTCTTCCTGAGGTTTCTACCGTTTTTCCCCCGTTAAAGGGTTTTTTTGGGGAGTTTTTCCTGATCAGCTGTGAGGGTCATAAGGACAGAGGGATGTCGTATGCTGTAAAGCCCTGTGAGGCAAATTGTGATTTGTGATATTGGACTGTATAAATAAAATTGAAAATTGACTTGAATTGAACTTTGCAAGTGGCAGTTGGTTAGCCTAGCTAGCTAGCTTCGTTTCTCTTTGTGATATACGAACTCAACAGCACTCGGGTCCTACATTTTGAATGTTGTAAAGCGACAGATGATTGGAATCATGTTACATAGCAAAAACTTCTTAAGTAGGCTGAAGAGCTACGACATGCTCTAGTCTTCTCTAGTCAGTAGCACACCGCTAATGTTCAAGATTCAAGATTCAAGATTTATTGTCCCACAAAGTGGGAAGTTTGTCCTGGTCTCTTCACCCATTCTGCAGCCATAAAAAATACAACACAGTCTTTCTAAACAATAACAGTGACATAACATGGCAATAAGGATCATTTAATGTCCATCTTATATGGCAGTTGATCTCATACTCTGCTCAAAGGGTAAGGAGCTCCTGCACGTCATTATCTCATTTTGCTGACATTTTTCGGCGCTACTCTTATTGTTCGAGTTAGCTGCTAACGGCTTCTAGCTGCTTTCTAAATCACCTAATGATGGATTGCAAATGGATGGATGGATGGATTGGATTGGAGCACATCGAGAGGAGCCAGTTGAGGTGGTTCGGGCATCTAGTAAGGATGCCTTCCAGACGCCTCCCTTGGGAGGTGTTTCGGGCATGTCCAACCGGGAGAAGACCTCGGGACCCCCCCAGGACACGCTGGAGGGACTACATCGCCCGGCTGGCCTGGGAACGCCTCAGGGTTCCCTCGGAAGAGCTGACCGAAGTGGCTGGGGAGAGGACTGTCTGGGCTTCTTTGCTGAGGCTGCTGCTCCCGCGACCCAGCTCCGGATAAGCGGAGGACGACGAGTACGAGTATGAGTACCATGGAATGCACACATAACACTCGTCCCATCCTGCTCATTCACACTTTTTACACAGACAGTGATTCAGCTCTGTCACTACTTTCGCTGTTGGCTTGCGACAGAACAGCAAGGCAGGATAAAGACGCAACACTGCCACCTTGCGCAGGCAGAGAGGAAGGGGCTGTAGTCAACCACTGGCATGGAAAACACAGTTAGAGGCCTGTAGCGTAGGTGCTTTACCCACAAATAGCCTGCGTCGTAAAATGGTTTTATGTTATTTTGAAAAAATGGGAAATTATACCAACCGTGCCATTATATTTTATTCCCTTACGCTAGTGAGGAGAATTCAAATTTCAGTCCGACTGTAAAAATGTATCCTTCCCCTGATCTCCACCTGCAGATTAAAATCAATAGTCATGAAATCAGTGACCTCGGTGACACCTCAGCAGCCATCATGCCTGTGCTCTGTGAGCTTTGAAACACGCAGGGTCACTGAAGGCTTCGGCACCTGATCACATTAAGACCTGCTTCCTCCTTCTTTGCAAACCTGTTAGCATTCAAACTGAGGCAGAATATCTGAGGTACAGCATGAAATATGCAGCTGTAGCTTCCACTCTAAGTAGATATTATAGCCCATGCTCGCTTACTCTCTTCTTTCCTCTCTCCCTCCCTCCTGTATCACATACCAACACATATCGTCGCCTCTAAGTCTCCACACTCCCTGCTGTTTTCACAGTCTATTCTATCAGTCCCGCCTCTCCCGCAATATCAAAATGGAAATGACGGACAGGCAATCTATATGGAAATGGTATACAGGTGTACCAACACAGTGTGCTCAGGGAACATGGACATCCCTGGTCTTAATCTGTGGTTCCCGTGCACAACAATACATTCTCTATGGAGATGCCTGTGCTGTTGTTTGGCTTTGATGCATTCATTAGTTTGAGGTTTGGTTTTTTTTAGCCTGTCACTGAATGGGAACAGAACAACACACAACATGGCAATTATTGGTGCTGTGGCTTTGCATTGTGCGACTCAAACAACAGCTTTTATAAATAGAATCCACTATTTATCCAAGTGTGTTTAACTGTTGTTATAACTTGTAATGTCCAAGGAGTAAAACAAATACACAGACAATAATACTACAGTTTTATCCACATAGTTTCTAACATCTCACTGGCACATATTTAAATGATGTCATTTTGGCAATGTCTTAATGGCACTGGACTGGAGAGTTATGAGAGTTAATACTTCTGTGTCCAATCGATGCTGTATCTATGGTATAGGCTCTGCTTCAATGTAGAGCCTACGCCGTACTCTACGCTGTAGCCTGATGTGAACCTCAGAAGCAATGCGTATATTGACTTTATTTCACAGATCAGAAACAATAAATTGTGAAGACAATAAAGCCTCCACAAAAATAGCATTTTAAGTCTTGTGTGTGATTTATCCTGGCTTCATATGAGCAGAGGAAATCTCCAGTCGTCTCTAGGCTAATTTATACAATGTAAAATGCCATAGGCTTGTGCTAATAACGTTAGCATGTTGTATTTGTTTGGAAAACGTGTTTAGTATAAGACAGTTGTTTTGTCAGTGAACCTTGTGAGCTGTAATGGAGCTGAATTTTGTAACGTTACCTTTGTTAAATGTTGCTGTTGTCCCTGGCTTCATATGAGTAGAGGAAAAGTCTGCTAGCTGCTGGGCTAATTTATACAATGTAAAATGCCATAGGCTTGTGCTAATAATGTTAGCATGTTGTATTTGTGGGGAAAATGTGTCCAGATAAAGACAAGTGTTTGTCTGTGAATGCTGCAAGTTATAGTGAAGCTGATTTGTGTACTTGTGTTGGAAACTGTCTCTATTAAGCCATGTTTAATGTGTGTTTACTGTGTGTTTAATGTGTGTTTTGAATCAACTAAACTTTACAGCACTTCACAGAAACCTCCGCCGCCGACTAGTGTTTTGGAGGTGTAACTGCAGAGTGACACAGACACACCACCACCACACAAGTATAAATGCTTACAACGGTGTAAGCCACATGCTCTGTACAGAGCTGAAGTATAAATCCTGCTTTAGTTCCATCAGATGTTCACCTTCAAGCTCTCAACTCCCTGTGACAGCAGTGGGATGGGAAAAGGCAATAAGTTCCTTTTACCAATGTTTTGGACATTTGTGATGTGTTAATTGGATCATAGATGCCATGTATAAGGTTTGGACCTAACAAAATTTAAATGATGGACTGTTTGAAGGCCAGATTATGCAAACTTCGCACAGAGCCTGCACACCACGGTGGTGCAGTGGTTAGCATTGTCACCGTGTTCTTGGTTCGAACCTGGGGTGGGGGAGCCCGTCTGTGCGGGGGTTACAGTTCAACATGCTGAATCAATTGGAAAGCCCAAACAAGGGCCGACAGGGACTGATTAGTGTCAACATAAAAGGACAGTGAAAAAATTAGAATGACAGACATTCCCTGATGGCCCGAAACTGACCGACGGCCAAGTCAGCCTGGTGTATCAGGGCCCTAATGACAGATAAGATGAAATAAAAATTATAACAGTTGAATTATCAAGCAATTTGATGCATGAATCAAAAAGTGAGGGGATGGGTTGTAGCTATAATACACACAATATAAAACGCATTTATTTTTACAGTAAAACACACATAAATATCTCTTATTATCGCTAAACGTCATCATGTTTTTCTTTGCTGGCAGTGTGCATGCTGATTATCATTTCAGCATACTGTAAGCACAGATAAGGCTATGTTGTGTATCCACATCAAAAGACGACTCACTGACAGATTATTAAAACACACTTTCGCCTTAATCAAACAACGCGTCAAACCCTACGGGTGAGACATAATCATAAGGCTTTTACAGTATGTTGTATTATTGCTACAACTGTGTCTAGTAAGACGGAAGCTGCATGTTATTACATCTGCACCTCTGCTGCAATGACGCAGAGTTTGGTGCAGAAGTTGTGTGGAAATCAGACATGATGTGATGTAGGTGTAAATTCACAGAGTGTTTTGTCGAGACAGAACAGGTGGTTCCAATCTGCAAATTAAACTGCATATTATTTAGTCCTGATGTTGTGTGTTTAATCTCCCCTTCGGTCTGCCCAACTGTTTCCAGTACTAGTAATAAAATGGAAACGACATGGAAATAATGAAAATAGAGTGTCATAAAACAATTTCATGTTATTTCTAACAAAAAATTAAGCAAAAAGTATACATCAGTGGAAAACCTAGCTAAATTGAATCCTGAGGGCCCTAAAGCTTTTCTGCAGTGTCACCAGGAAATTAACATGATAAAGAGTTCTTCTTCCTACTTACATAACCCACTTCCTCCCACTGACTTTGCACACAGCAGACTTTATTACATTCACCTCCAAATAAAGCTATGCAATATTGGTTTCCAGAGAAAGACTGGGAGAAATTTGGGGAGACAGAGTGCGAGAAAGAGTCAGAGAGGATTAGGCAATGAGGTAGGTTGTGGAAAAGGAAGGTAAGAGAGACGCAGAGGAGGCTGGAGCCCGCTTATTCTTGACACATTCAATATGCTGCTGTGAGTACACACTGTTCCATGCCAAGTTTTGTTTTCCCCTCTGAGACCCACCGTGCTGCCTCCAACCTAGCCTGCTTCCTCTAACACACTGCTTTAGAAAGGTCAGAGCGGACTCCACAGTACAGCTTCCTACAGCTGGACTGCTGATAAGTATGAAGACGTAGCTACAGGTCCCAGGTGAGTTTCTGGCATTATTGAACCGTAAAGCTCGGATGGAGTGCACGGCGAGATCAAAGAGAGTGAGTCCAACGAGGGCCAAGCGGTGCCTCGACTTGGGGCTCAGGGTGAAGCTCATGACCAGAAAGGTGCCGCCCGAAATCCCCAACCAATAAAGAGGTTTGATGTTGGTGTGTGGAGACTCAAGGTTGTTATTGTCACCCCATTAAATCCTTTCAGGTTCTCTGGAGCGAGGACACTAATCTTTAACCTCTTAACATCAGTTTTTTACCCTTTTTTTTCTTCAGTAACGTTGTTAAATCATCTAATTCCAGACTGTGTGGCAGTGTCAAATCAAGTACATCCTGTGTGGGCTTGTTCATAGCCTCGGTACAGATCAAAGGGCAACCTCCAGGGCTGAAAAGTGAAGCCGATGCATTGCCAAAAACTGCAGTTCCTCTAGTGGCCACTTGAGGCTCCAATAGCAAGTCGATCCCTGTAGACCCTCATGTTAAAATGTCCTGCTTTACAGAACAAATACATACGTTAACAGACTGGTACAAAAAATGGTTTTGGTCTCTGCAGCTCATTTCACCGTTGATGACAATTGAAATTATAAAATAACTCACCTATTTAAATGTTCTCAAGGCTTAAAGTTAAGGCATAATTAAGGGAATAGCCTCTTTAAGCGGTAAGTCACTGCCACAGTGACAGTGTCGGTTAGGTAACATAATCACCCCTAATTTAATAGTTAGTTAAAGGAGCTATATGTAAGAAATCTAAAGCAAACTGTCGTAAAATCCTCCTAACGTGTCACAGAGACTAAGGAATAATGTTCATATAACATACTGATCTCACCGACAACAATAATACAGCCAGAATATTCGTATTTAAAAATTTTTTTTACAGTACGCAAATCATATTTATGTTTTGAATTTGTGTTCTGACCTGTTGCGCCACCCACCGCCGTCTACCAGTCACGCAGTCAGTAGAGTCTCAGCATCCCGGTTGCCAGTAGTTACGACTGAGCTACAATGGCTGACGGTGCGACTACACCCAAACAACCTCATTATGATTCCCAAGACAAAACTCGAGGCAAAGCGAGGGTCTATACAGGAGATGCTTTTGAATGGTGGAGACGGCTGAAAGTGGCTACTCTTCTTCTCGAAAGGTAAGCTTTAGCCAAAGTTGGCTAACTAGCATCATAGCTACACGGGGATGGACATTTCAAATACTTTCAACTGTTATTCATTTTCGATCATACATTGTAGCCCATGTGCAGGTGGGTCATCGACCCGACTGATTTTTTTGAGAAACAAACGTTAGCAGCACGGCAAGCGGCATTAGCAATGTCCCGGTACGTAGCATTACCAGCCGGCTCCTCCTCCGCTGTATCCCGGCAGCAGCGTTAGCAGCAGAGAAGCCAGACTTGCTCGAACAGGGGGCGGACATGACTCATGACAGTATTTTGAATTTGAGTGCAGTAACCGTTTTGGCCACACTCTTACGTACGCCGTCTATAATAACATGTCGGGCAGGAAATCCAAAGTGTGGGATCATTTTGAGAAGGTGAAGGACGAACCCAAGGTGATATGTAAACTCATCTTCATTGGTCGACTACAAACATGACGTATCATGTGAAACATGGAAGTAGCTACATGCCCATTAGCCTACAGCGTCATTAACAGGCGGCTCGCTCAGTGTGTGACGTGCACTTGGAGATAAAATATAGGCCTATATTAATGAAGGTTCATTAGTACGGTTTGTATTTCTCTGTAATGTAGCACAGTGTTAACAATGTTACTGATACTATTCTTTCTCACACCTTCAACTCAAATCACCAAAATATATCATTTCATCATTACAGCAATATCAGAAACATGCAGGAGACTAGTCCACTGATGGACCCGATGAGGACTGTTGGTCCACTGATGGACCCGATGAGGACTGTCGGTCAGCTAGGAAAATTCTTTGTTGGGAGCAGCCCTAAGTAGCTGTGCTTTTTCACTGTGTTTCAAGTTCATGAAACTTAATTTAGTTTAGTTTATTTGACAAAAATTCAAGTCCAGCAATAAAAAAATACAGGCATATATGACGCTGTCAGGGATGACACGATAAAGTCCAGGACTTGTTTCCACTGTGGTCCCTGCTGTTCCATCAGATCCTCCACTGCACAACAAGATGGAGACAGATGTACAACAGCGCAGCAACCAAACCACAGATATACATGCCAATAAAAAAACAACAACAACAACCTTTCAGAAACCTGATTTCAATGTGCAAAATGACCATGACCTCATTCGCAGATGCTACCTGGCAGCCTCTGTTTGACCATTTTCTTCAAGGCTTGTGGGTTCTGCACCTTGATTACTGCAAGATGCACTTTGTTCCACTCTGTAGTGCCGGCACTCACAAAAGAAACCTTATCCAACATGGTTTTAAATCTATAAAGGCTCTACTAAGCTACCCCAGCTCTGGCATTGTGATTATGGACCTCTTTTAACTCTTAAAATAATTGTTGATGCAACTAGGGGCATTATCATTTAGGATTTTATGGACTATTTTAAGATGGATATCACATACTCTATCCTTAACTGGCAGCCATTGCAAAGAACTGAGACTCTAATGTTTCGGCAGCCTAAAAAAGTCTTGCTCAGGGTTTGGATTTACTACAAGACCCTCTGCGGAGTCAGAGGTTCTGTCCGGTAAGAACATTCTGTTTCAATGGTTTTAAGCCAGTTTTCCACTTGGGGAAATAAGCATTAGCATTTTCACAGTTAGCCAGAGCTGTAAATGCACAGTGCTAACCCAGCTAGCAGCTAGCGTTAGGGTAAGCTTCACCCTCTCATCCAAATATGGTCACTTCCTGCTCTAAAAATCCAAGATGGTGCCAAACACCAGGGTTCAAACGGGATTCTACAAACCAATGGGCAAAGTCGCAATGGTTATGTCCATTATTTTATATAGCCCAGGGTCTAGACCTTAGAATCATCCGCATTTCCGTTTCCCTTTTCCACAATTCAAATGAGTCTGGTGCTCACGGACAGTTGTTGGAAAAACAACCAGCCAATCAGAACTTTGCAGAGTGGAAAGAGAATGACATCCATCCTGTGTCGGTGCCATAAAAATAGCTACATCCAACAAAAGAATGTACTCAACATGTCTCAATGTAAACCTCCTGGCATTTTCTGTTTTCCTGGAAACCTTTGATTCCCTAATAGAATATCAAATAAAGTTCTGTGGGTTCGAGCAATATTTGGCTGCACAGCGTGAGCTTAATGACTGGCCGACCGGCAGCTGCTGCTTGTCGAGAGGTTTAACTCAGCATGTAGAGAGGCAAAAAGCAAAAGGAGTGTCAGTGTGTTGAGTGTGTGCGAGTGGTGCAGACGCTCATATGAACATCAAGAATAAAGATTTGTTGTGTAAATATGTTTTATGGTGTGAAGATGTTGCCTGGAAGGAGCATAAATGAAACGGATGGCAGTTTTAGTTTCCAACAGTAATCACTGGCTGAAATGTATTTATATTCACACATATGGTCTGTGTTGTTGCCATAGCAACAGGTCATTCTGCCAGAAGAAAGGAGGCATAAAAAAGTGGTTATATATCTGACAAACTTCATTTCCTCCTATTTCTCTCTATTCTCATGTCTCAGTGTCAACAATAGCCTCTTTCTTTCTTTTGGCTCGGTCTGCTCTCACTCTAAAATAACACACATCTGACTATCTTCTGCTTGATCTTATCTCAAGCAGCTCATCTTGAGCCCCGTTTGCCTTCAGATCAGACTCCGCTGACGCTTTGTTCTTTGTGCTTCGCTCTCTTCACCGCTGACTGGATAATCAAAACTCTGGTCTTTTCTGGCTTTTAGGGACAACCGTCAAGAGAAAACGTTGCTTTTTGACAACACGGTCAATAATGAGGACGTTGTGTTTTGTCTGACTGGCGCCCCTTCTTTAAAGTAAAGCAGTCAAGGGTCACCTCTTCTGACTATGTCTGTCCTCCTAATGAGCAGAGTGGACACCAACCTTCCACTGCTGTTTGCTTTCAAATGGTTCAACCAATTATTCATGTTGCTTTTACTTTTGAGGACTATGGCACAGAGGAATACTACATCAAGCTGCTGCTTTCTGAGCGTCGTACACGTTGAGTTACAGGTATTAGTGTTGCAGGGTATACTGGTGCCAGCGGTAGACTGCAGTACTAAAACACCACGGTACATATGATACCATAATGCTGGAGTACCGTAGTACTACAGTACCTCACGGCACCACTACTGTGGGATAAGTTCAAAGTCCAATCACAAGAGGGTGAGTGTCCATGCACCGTCCAATAACAGCGCACGCTGGCCACCTGGCACTCAGTATGCTGCTGCAGTGGTTTGTATCCAGTGACATGTCAGGTATTAGCTGAGCTACTGAGTATCTTTGAGCAGTGAAAGTTACTATTTATTTATTTCTACTTGGAGGTTAGATTTGTTTATATATGCTACAGTGATTTGTTTTCCACAGAGCTCTACGGTGCGAGCATTTTACTCGCATTTGTGACTAAAAATAGTTTTGTGTGAGATAAAGAAATCATTCAGGAGCACGCTGTGTGAGTACAGATTTCAACCAGCAGCAGAAACTAAAGGTGAATCCTGCCGGTTGTGGGTTGAACGGGGGTCACAGACACAGACAGGAATACAGCGGAGCACTATGGCCGCTGTATTTGACGTATTCCTGTCAAATACGGCAGCCATAGTGCTCCACAGCGCAAGATAACGGCTTACCGGCGACAGAGAAGCCCGGCTCCAGGTCCAGTAATTTCCTCTTCTTGGTGTCATGACTGCCCAGTAGTACCTGAACAGCCGAGCCGTGGCGGCACACAGGTATGTGACGTGTCAGAGGAGAAACGGGCCGTCCGCATTTCTCTCTTTGTGGCAGGTAACGGCCCACAAACCTCACCGCACTTTAGGGACTGTTCTTTACTTATGAAGGGACTGTTCTTTACTTGTCAGGGGAGGAGGGGGGCTGGTTGATTTTTATTTTATTTATTTATTTTATTTTGATCCCCCCCATGTTAATCACTTATTGATGCTGTGTTACAGGGTACATGCAGGAATCCTGAGGTTAATTTCAATACCTTTTTAAGACTTTTTAAGACCTTCCAAAAAACCTTAAGACCTCATCGCCACTTCAAGCTGTCGTTAGCAGCAACACATCTTTAACTTACTAAACGGTTGTAGTTTGTAATTAAATCTATGGAGCACAAACATACAACAGAACTCAGATAAGATGAGAAGGAATAAAGCTTGAAAGAATAAATTAAACCAAAGGCAGGTTTATTAAAATACATCTTAGGTCATAATAAGTAACAAAGCTCTACAGCAGTCGCAGATGTGTTTGCTGGCTCAGCTGTCACGTTACCTGGTCGTGGCACTGGAGGACTGCAGAAACTTGAAATGGAGAGCTGCCGCTCTCAGTAGCTAACGGCAGCCTTATGGCTAGCCCCCTGCATGTGGGATTTAACTGCATTTATTCCCATCAAGGCTACACTTATCTTCTTTTTGCAGGATTTGCAATAGGCTTCCAGGTTGGTACCTTTGACTGTCTTTATCCAATCTTTAAACTCCAGCATCTCCAGCAAGGAGTCAGCGAACTTGCATTTCCCCATTTTTATTGTCTTTTGCTCCTCTGTTTGGCGCCTGGACGTGCACCGTTGCATGATGTTGCACAGGTACGTGCACGGGCCCGAGTGGCAGTCTGAGTGTGCCTACCTACACATCGTTGTTTGTAATAGTCGCGAGGAGGAAAATAAATTATACATTCATGGATACTTTTTGTCAAAGCTTGAATGCCAAGAAAATTTAATACTTTATAAAATCATGGTTAAGACTTTTTAATACTTTTTAAGGGCCTTAATTTTCCGACATTTGATTTATCAGCTTTTAATTCTTCTTAAGACCCCGCGGACACCCTGTTTTTGAAGTATGAATAAGTCAATAAATAATTTATTCCACTGAAATATCACTGATGTATTATAGAAAAGTGATTTATCTTTTTATAAATGACAAAAGGCACATCTGCCTCATTTTTGCTGTGGTATCATGATACTACTCAGAACCGTGATACTTTCACTGGTATCGTACTGTGGGTCCCAATTTTGTCGGGACTTGTCACCACTTGTTCTTCTTCAGTTGCTTCATTCCAGATGGCCATGTCGTTGTAAAAACATTTGTGTCTTGGAGTGATCAGATGAGATGGAGATGAAAAATAACAAGAGCCTCCTGGGCGTGCCCTCTTTACTAGTCGTTGTTTTCGGCACTTTTATTACTCTTCATGTGCACTGATTTGTTTAACCTGAGTATGATGATGGGCTCTGACGCCTGATCAACACGCTCAATCGGCTGAAGAAGCCACAGACGAGGGCAGACGAGTGTCAACAGTTTCAAGACACACCACAAAAATAAGTGCAACAGTCGCTCAGCGATGCCTCGACAGTGGCCAAAGATGTGTCAGGTCCTACACTATAAGGTATACAAAAGTAAGCTCAGCCAGAGGACGAACACTACAGGCGCTGGGCAAGAGATCATGCAAAAGACACCAGACTGTGCTTCCATGAACATGTATTCAAATAAATTGATGGAGCACACCAAAAAAAAAAGAAAAAAAAAAAGAGCATGAGTTTACAATAGCTGCAACTGCATACACACATGTACCCCCCCCCCCCCAAACAAACTTAGAAAACAAATCCAAAAATGCTTTTTATGCATTACAATTACAGATTTTAGGATAATTACGGAGCATTAGCTCAGGCAGAGCTCTGAAGCTTCACTTGCATTAACTAATTGGCTCAGCTGCGTCATTCATGCCTCATCCATTAGCTGTTTAATAACATCTAACAATCATATTTATGCAGGTGTACAGCATGGCTTTCATAACCTCTTCATTTTGTGCTACATGTTTGCCAGGCCTGTTTTTAATTTAGCCACACGTGCATGTCCATGTATGTGCCCGTGAGGTGAGCACTCTCAGCAGAATCCTTATCGCTGACAACAATCTAACTGTATAAACATGTAAACGCTAAATACTGTACCTTAGTGTCTCTGATACGTAGATGTGTTTTTGTTACTGCTCAGTCGTTGTGAAGCTTTTGACACGTCTGTGCTCTGTCCTTACGTGAAAAAAAAGTGTAAGAAAGTAGAAGATTACTGGAGGAAGTCCTGTGGTGTGTGACTCAGGTGGGAGGGTGTGACCCTTCTGTGGAGTCCAGTGATTTTGCCGCTCATCAGTCAGTGCCGGGATTTATTTTTTATTTTTTACAGCAGGAAACAAAATCAACTACATCTCTTGTTTTTCGGGTTATATAAACATTATACAGCCCAAATTCCAGAGAGGATTTACAAACCAAAACACTAAAAAAACACACTTCCCTTTCACAACAAGAGCAAAGCAGAGTGGCAGTGCCAGGAGCAAACTCAACATGTTTACTGTGTCTGTGTACCAGTAAAGAGGAAGGGACAGACTCTCCTACATATCTAAACAGGTCTGTTTACCTCAAAGTTTGTGGGCAGACTTTACCTTTCAGACACAAGTTAGCACATGCAAAGACTTCACAGCCAATCTTACCTTGTAGTCCTCTTGTCATCTGTCTTTGTATGTTTTAAAGCTGTTTCCCTTCAAACCAGTGTTAAATACTCACAAAGGAGGACTAGGAGAGAAGCTCACAATATGTTTTATACTTCCTTGTTTACAGTACCTTCACCTTCTCAAAATGATCCCACACTTTGGATTTCCTGCCCGACATGTTATTAACTAGCCTGTGGAATAACCGCAGGTACCAGCCCTGGAAATTAGGAACCGTCTGGAAAACACAAGGTCAGGTGCTGGGTGCTACTCCTGTGCCTCTTCTGTGCCAGCTTTCAAGAGCCTGGTGGCAGGTGGCGTCTGCATCTTTATAAGTGTGTAGGCCTATCGTCTGTGGGACAGGAGTAAAGCTCTGGGTAGCCCTGCACTGACATGATCAACCTTTCGGTATTTATCAGACTGAATATCTACAGAAGAAGGGAAAGATATCTGTCGGCTGTGTTTAAACGTAAAGACGTGCAAAGTTTTGCTGACTGCCGTTAAATAAGGTGATAACCATGTTGTTAATATGCTACTCAGTGTAGCAGAAGCCTTCAAAGCTACAGTATAACTATAATGCTGATAAGCACCTCTAACACCTGTTTAATAGAGTGATAACATTCAAAGGTGGGAAACAGCTCTGTAGTAAGAGTATGTTAAGGCACGCACCTTGTGACAGGATGTTACAAGTAACCAAGAGGGTTGCTGATCTGTCTCTGAAAGTGAACACAAGGAGGACAGGTAGGCTTTATGCACTGTATTTATGTATATTATTATTATTATCATTATCATTATTATTATTATTCAGAATAAAGAAATACAGAATATATATGAAGTTCAACTAAATGATGGGCTCTAATCACCAAAGTCATTTCACATTTCTCATACTTATGTGCACATGTAAATAAACATTATTTTCTCTCAGAACGAGTGTCCTGATTGAAATATATATACAGTGTATAATGAGGGCAAACTGTATAATACTGTATAAAAAATAAGAAATAACATGTACTGTATTTGTGGCCACAGCGTTTGCTGTGAATTTCTCAGTTGAGAAATAAATGCTGAATGTTACTCTGTGAATTATATTTTGTTTTTGAAAAACGGCCAACACAAGTAAAGACGAGCGGACAAGTAAGCAGTCATTGAAACACTGAAGAAAAATCCTGTTCCAAGGCAGAGATGTTCTGAGCAGTACAAAGACAAAGAGCTTGGGCACTTGAAAAGAAAAGAGTAATTTTACGAAGGGCGTCAGAGTGCCAGAGTGCCAGAGTAAATGTTCTTTTAGCATGGTTTTGAAGAGCATTTGCATTTTATGTAGTTACAATGAAACATCTTTAATGTTAAATCATGCAACCCTGCGTCCTCATATGATGACATCACATTTTGGGTTTACTTGACCTCATACTTCATTCTACTGAACTCAGACTTCTTGTCCTTGTTCATGGACACTTTTTGTGCCATCTAGTGGTAGAAAGAGCACAAAACACTAATCCATGTAAAAACAGCCATCTCTGCCAAGTCAGTCTGCAGCTGATCCCGACACAACAGTGGACAAACCTGATCACATGTTATTATTCACATATGATTAATAATGTTTGCAGTTTGGAGGAGTTTAAGTATCTCGGGATCTTGTTCACGAGTGAGGGTAGGATGGAGCGGGAGATTGACAGGCGGATTGGGGCGGCGTCAGCAGTGATGCAGGTGCCTAACCGGTCCGTTGTGGTGAAGAGGGAGCTCAGCCAGAAAGCGAAGCTCTCGATTTACCGGTCGATCTACATTCCAACCCTCACCTATGGTCACGAGCTCTGGGTAGTGACCAAAAGAACGAGATCGTGAGTACAAGCGGCTGAAATGAGTTTCCTCCGCAGGATGGCTGGGCTCAGCCTTAGAGATAGGGTGCGGAGCTCGGACATCCACGAGGGACTCGGAGTAGAGCCGCTGCTCCTCCACATCGAGAGGAGCAAGTTGAGGTGGTTTGGGCATCTGGTCAGGATGCCTTCCGGACGCCTCCCTTGGGAGGTGTTTTGGGCATTTCTAACCGGGAGGAGACCTCGGGGGCCGCCCCAGGACACACTGGAGGGATTACATCACCCGGCTGGCCTGGGAACGCCTTGTGGTTCCCGCAGAAGATCTGACGGAAGTGGCTGGGGAGAAGACTGTCTGGGCTTCTTTGCTGAGGCTGCTGCCCCCGCGACCTGGACCCGGATAAGTGGAGGACGATGAGTATGAGTACAAGTTCGAGTATAGCAACAAATTTGACTAATTTCAGCAACAGTAACAAGAGACGCTGTTAATTTGGAAGGACTTTTTTGAAGACATTGGGAGTTTATTGTTGTCTCGTTTAAGGTCTTTGGGACTTAATCATCGTTGAAAGTGCTTAGTTTTTTAAAACTTATCAGGTCCTACTGACCCCAAATAGCTAGAAGAAATTAAAAATGCAAACCTAACAAAAGTTCGGGTCTCAGAGGGATAGACTTCATTTTCCACATTTAAGGTCATTTTTATGTGCCATCTAGATGTAGCAAAAGCACAAGACAATAATCCATGTAAAAACAAGATGGCAGCCAGCTCTACCAAGTCAGTCTGCAGCTGATCCCGACACAAAAGTGGACCAGGTCCAAAACCTGATCACATTTTATGGTTTATGAATAAACATTTGTAGTTCCATATGGCAACAAAGTTGACCAATTTTACCATAAATAACAAGCTAAAATCATTAGCAAGTACTCGTTTGAGGACACTGGGACTATATTATTGTATTATCACAGTATTTCACAGAGGCCAATATGGTGTGACAGACTGTTCCTGAAGACAAAAAGGACGTTCGTAGACTGGAATACGGAGCAAGGAAAATTCATACATATTTAAAAACTGAATAAATCACATGACTTTTTCGATATGCTGTAATATTTGCTACTTTGTTTTGTACAGCCATGTTAATGCATTAAAATAAACAGTTTTGAGCAGTTCTACACTTGAATAGTGACCCTCATGCTCAGTTCAGACCAAAGATTTGTGACAAGACACTCTGAGACAAGCAGCTACTTGTGATGCGCCGCTCTGCAGCATTCTAAGAACCTGCCGGTTCACACCAATGCAACTAGAGGAGGCAGTATATCATCTCTAGTCAACAACTCTCTGTACTTCTGTTCTGATTTGCAGCTTTTCAGGTTTATTTTGTGGCTGAATATAATTTGTAGCTTCTTGAAATATGAATGAGGATAGTGATAGTGAGATACTAGCTACAGCTGCATTTGTAGTGGTGATGAAATGGTGAAAAACAATCAAATCGTCCGACACCAACACACCGTGAGAACAGAAACAGTTCATCATTAAATGCCCGAACATACTCGGGCGGAACGTACGCGAAACGGACTCAAAGCGGACATCCACAAGCCCTGTGCACGCAAAGCTCCGTGCACCAGTGACTGCTCGGCATGTATTTTTCACATCGCGGGGATTTTTCACAGACATTTTTACAGGAAACTACAACGCGGAAGTGCGCTCGACTATGAAAGCCTGAATGACCACGGACATTCCTCGCGGAGTAGTAGTCTCTGCATGTTTCTCCTGTTTGTAGAAGAGCATCAAACTAGCTGGTAGCCCATCTCACACCGCTGTAGCAATCCTATACTGCCCTCGTGCTATTAGGAGCTGAATTGCATGTCAAATAAAGGGGGGAAATTAAACGGCGAATAGTAATAGTCGCATTAAAAAATCGATTTTTTAAAAATAAAACGACTATTCGAAATTCGAAATTCGTGATCCCCATCCCTAGTTCAGACATTAAACAGTTTTATACTTCATTATAAACTTGAGACTATTGAAAATAAACCCACCATCCCCACACAAGAACATACTTTTCCTCAAACTACCTAATGTTCAAAGACAATGCTTAGTTCTTATACTTATTAGGTCCTACTAATTCCAAATAGCAGGGGGAAATTAGGAAAGCACACCAAACAAAAGCTCAGGTCTTAGAAGATTAAGTTGAGTAATCTGTTTCATCAAAAGCTGCTGTTTTGCTGCAATAAACAGCTCTAATAATGAGCCTGGCACTTTGTTACTTTGTTAGATACACTCACCCATTAGGTGGGTCCTAAAAATCTTTATGTCATAAAGCGCCTCATAAATTGTTTCTAGTTCAACCTAAAAGTCTGAAAACACAATTACTAACTCGCATCAAAGCTTTGTGTTGTGTGTGTCAAAACAGGGAGTCTAATGAGACTGGAGGGAGCGCGGTTCACCCGGAGATCATCTTTATTGTTTTATATTTTCAAAGTGTAACGCTGGAATTTGTACTGTGGTATACCCCAGAGATAAACAGTCTGGTGGAATGAGAACTTGAAAAAAACATGTTTTCAATTTGGTGTGTGTGTGTGTGTGTGTGTGTGTGTGTTAGAAAAAAAAGGGCAGTCCGACAGGTCTAATAGTCCCGTGGCTTTAAAAGGGAAATACAGTGGGAAGTTAAGTGGTACCAAAGTGGCAAATGGCTTCGATTCTGCCGCGGCTCCACTGAACGTGAAATAGCAGTAATTCTTACCATTCATATCCGTAATAGAAAGCAAAGCACGGCACGCTGAAGAGATGCCGCTCTATAAAAGCTTTTGTCTTTTATCTGCTGTAGAAGAAAATATCACAAAGTGGGCTTTAATCTTTAATTGCAACACTTTTGTCAGAATCAAATCTCTCGCTGGCAGAAAAACATCTATAAACAGAAAACTTTGCACTTTGACAAAAGGCACTATTGTATCTGGTATAATGAGGCTGTGTGAAATCCAGACTACCACCCCCCATTTTCATTTAGTTTACACTTGAGGATTGTGAGCTGCTGGAGCACTGTAAAGAAAATACTTTCCGAGGAGGCTTTCAGGTGGCGGTACTAGGCTAAAATTAAGCTTTATTTTTCTATATTCATATTTAATACAGTACATGCAGTGGATGCATTTGCCACTGCTTCTCTCACCCTTGACTAGTCAGTCTCTAACCTTTCCCCTCTACCTCAGCCAACACCAATTAAGGGAATAAGAAAGGAGGGCAGGAGAACTCGAGGAACATTTCAGAAATGTGATGTTCCATCAGATCTGTAGGAATAATACAGCGCAGGGTGAAACACTCTCAGGATATCTATACTGTGCGTGTGTGTGTATTAGTGCTGCAAACTAATGAGTACAGATCCAGACGGACAAGCTGCCAGCAGGGTTAAAGAGCACTTTGATTCTCCTTAATCAGTTGTTTCCTTCAGCTGCACGCTTGCCTAAATTGATTATTAGAAATACCGGAGAAGTACTGCAGATATTCCCTCCGTCTCCCGGCAGCTCGGTCCTGCTGGGAGCCTCTCTGACACCTGGCTTTTCCAGACAGATCGTGTTGTTCTGAATTCTAATTGTCAGAGAGGAAGCAGTTTGCAATCTATAGACCTCACGCCAACTGTGTCCGTTTACAACTGATGCCACAGCGGAGGCAGGAAGCAGCGCTGGGAGGAGCAATCACGTCCCACTGCTGTGTAGCAGGATGCTCCTCATACAAACATTTATCTTCACATCGATGGAAAACACATTAGAAATGAGGGTGTCTCAAGAATCTGCAGTCATGTCAAATCATCTGTTGCTGGAACCCGACATTTTTTCTAATTTATTTTTTCCAATTTACTAACAATATCATGTCAGATACTGTATTTTGCAACAGTAGGAAGCATCTCGCTGTAGTATTGCATTTTCACGCCACTAGATCATTTGTAACACTGACATAAAAATCAATGATCATGCTAACAGAGTAATCAGGCCTCATGTTATGATATATGAGACTTCGCCCTTGAACAACCTCTGTGGGCCTGATCCGTCACCGCTGTCAGAGGTGCTCATAGTACAATATATGACCTGATGACATCAACAAGAGGCACTGCAAAGATCATCATGTGTGCTGTCACAAAATATTAGCATGTGGTTCTGTAAGCTTGGTGACAAGGGGAAACTACCTACAGGGCTAGCTAATGAACCACTCTAACTGTCGAGCTAAGCGCTAATACGCTAGCCAGCCTGGAACATGCTAGTGCTGGGCAGTTACAAAAGCACTCCAAGTTTCTTTGTATTTTCTCTGAACCAGGTGGTTTACTCTCTCCTGGAATTCGTTTTTAGAAATGTACACCATTTCCTTCAATGAAAAGTTACTGAAAAAAAAAAAAAACTCTCTAACCGTCCTGCTAACTATAGGCTGACCAAACGTCCTCTTTTGCCCGGACACGTCCACTTTTCACGTCCTGTCCGGGGGCGTCCGGGGGGTGTTTATAAATTGATGATAATGTCCGGTTTTCCTTCTCATTTATTTGTCCAGTAAGACTTGAAAAGATAGCTATTATTTTACAAGTTGATTTTTCTAATACAGAAGAGACATTATTTCTATCATTATTTCATTCCAGAGATTTTACATTTATTCTACATTTATATTTATTTGTGTACAATTGAAACTTGTTAAAACATTATTATTTTAGGTATAATAAAAGCAAGTTGAGTAACCTCTGAGAAGCCTATCTAAATTTCTATCCATACATATAAACTTTAAATATATTAAAATTATAAGGCATCTTTGAGTAAACTGCGAGTATCATTTAAGTAGGCTTTGTCGTGGCCAGGGCGAGTGTCCTCTTTTTTGGAAATCAAAATATGGTCACCCTAGCTAACTACCAGCTAACTAGCTCAACTGGAAGTTGGTTATATAGTTGAGCAAACTGCAAAGTACTGTTCACACATTTTAAAAGGCATTGGTACCATTGTGCATTTACTGCTCGCTCATATAGCACTTCTGAGCTAGCTAACGTTAGCATAGGAGGACACTATTGATGTTTACACATCACGCTGTCATGAGCAGAAGCCTCTCATCCATTTTTTATTCATTTCTATTTTATGTTATTGATTTAACAGGGACAGTGCACAGCTACTTAGCTGCACCAGAGTTAGCTAGAAGCTAATTTTCATCTGTAGTCCCTGGGCAGGAGGGAACTGCCCATTGGTCCGACATCCCATTGTTCCGACCATATTAAACTCATTGTTCTGAAGTCCCGTTGCTCCGAAATCATCATGATGCCCTGTGGTTAAGGTCTGGTTAGGTTTAGGCACAAAAACCACTTGGTTAGGGTCAGGAAAAGATCATGGTGTGGGTTAAAATGAAAAAGAAAGTGACAAACACATAAGCTGTGAGCCTGCTCCGCCTCAAGCCTTTCCCAGCTGACCCAGAGCCGGTCGCAGCGCACCATCAAGGCAGAAATACGCCCGCCAGGAGCCGTTCAGCACCGCAGACCGTCAGATTAATGGGCTGTCGGACCAATGACATGGACCCGGGCAGGAAACTTCTCGGCTAAAAGACACTATTTTATAAAAAAACACAACATCTTCATGACACAGCGGCTTCAGCAATAACAATAGCAAGACAACACAACATCAAGTCACTGCAACAATAACAACAGCAACAATAAAACTACAACATTAAGATAAAACAAGATTTCATAATGTCAGATCAAGTGTCCAATTCATGTGTGATGGGAGCATGATTGGGTTGATTTTAGACATGATTTCATCTTAAATTCAAAACCAACAAAGCTGTTGTACTGTCTGATCTCACTTGGTACTTAGTTCCAATAGTTTGTAGCTCTAACAGAGAAGACGTCGTCGTCAACATCGTCCAAGATGTCCTCCTATTGTCTGAGCGCAGTTGTATGAGCTGTTTAATCGAGGAGTCCATGAGTGGAATATGGAAGTATAAAGAGAGCTGTTTACACTATTGGAGGCCCTGTTCATTGCTCAGTGGTGTGGTCGCAAGTCAAGCAGCTAATTTTCATATTAGCCCTGTGCTAACTTGAATAGGGATTAAGTGATTTAATCATGCAGCTCTTTTAGACTTTCAAAATGTTATTGGACCAAATGCATCAACACTCAAAACAAGTCATTTCAGGGGATCATCTTGTTCACAATAATACCAATTTAATCTTTAATATCATATGACAAATTTATATTGTACTACTTGTGATATTTTGACTTGTTGACACTGGCGTCATGCTGTTACCCATGGCAACAACAAGCATGACTGAAGGCAAAATTATTACACAACAAGGTCTGTGGATTAACTTGAGAACTTGGGTCATGATTTCTGTAAAGAGACATTGATGTTGAGTTTTTCAGATGTATTTTTCAGGCACTCTGAGCACCACAAGCTGAGTGACATCTAGTTCCATTATACTGGAGAGAAGGCTGATATCTCCAACACTCGGCAACTCACGCCAAAACAATCCACACTGACAAATGGCGCTACAGGTAGGAGGAAAAGTAAGGATTTTTGATTTTGGGATGATCTATCCTGTTAAATGTCCATTTGACTGACAGTTTTTGCTCAGTGTTTAGCTCAGTGTAGCCATCTACTGGGATCTGGCCTAGACATTGACTAGTAAACTGGCTAGTAGCCGATTGGCTTACAAACTGGCTAACATAGCAGCTAAGCTCAGCCGATTGTAGTGGGTGTTGTTGGTAATTATTTAAGTAAAAGTACACTGATGTGATTATATCTATCTCATATTGTTGATCTCACAGGCTCACTGGCAATTTAATGAAAACCAAAATCAACTGGTTCTTCATAAAGGAAAATGTGCATCACATTCCTGTAGGCTATGGTAAGGATTAAACATTATCTGCTGTGGCCATGTGATGAAAGCTTATGAAGCTGTTCTCACATTTAATCCCCTGCTCATTGTTCAACTTCATTGCTAACCCAGCCAATGCCGTCTCTGGCCCAACCCCAGATATCACAAAAGTTTAGGGAAGCTATCAAATGTCTGTGTACCCAATGTGGTGCATCAACTGCCTCTAAATACTCTGCACCACGTCCCCCCCAAAACAGAAACCTTTCTCCTTCTGTCTGGCTGGCTGCGCTCTGGGCTGAATGGCTGATGTATCATGGTTTCACCTCTGATGACAGGGAGGCAGCTGGAGGCAGCCGAAAGCCAGCAAAGCCCTAGGTTAAGGCAGGAGTGCTCCGACACAAAGAGCGACTTTTCTCTGGGGAGGTGCCACAAATGTTTGCCTCACAAATTAAGAATTCATTTAAAAGTGCTGGTGCAAAAACTCTCAGAACCAATTACCATTTCTGTCTGAGATACAGTCTCTGAAGGGCTGGGGGAGAGGAAGAGGAGGGGGGCCGCAGGCTCGATGGTTTTCTATTTTTAGATACTTAAAGTGTCCCCTTAGACAGGTATTTTGAAGAGCCTTGGGTGGATGTAGCTAGTAGAATCCTTTCTTCCTCCAACCTCCTTTTTTATTCTTCCTCCATTTTGTCCCTTCAGTTGCTCCCCAGCTGCTTCCTCCTCAGCTGTTTTATTGAATAATTATCTTGATTTGACTATTTCCTCTTCCCAGGGCACATCTACCATCTCAACAAAGCTGCATTGCATTTACATCACATTTTAGGCATTCGGCTGATGCTCATAGTAATACAGCGCTCCAAGTGAGCTGCTGCAGGACGACAAATCAATGTCAAACCTCTGCAGAGCTGAGCTTTCCATCAATCAGTCAATCAATCAATCAATCAATCATCATTTATTTCTCACATGAAGTCATACAGGGTACAACTCCAGTGAAATACAATCCTTTTTGCTTCGTCTTACATCTTAAACTAATGCTTTATAATCATCCGTGTTTCCTGATGGTTCTGGTGATTCATAGTTTCTGGTTGTGGAATGATTGAACTGTGTTTTGGGTACAGTTGCTTCTGTTGTTTTGCTAATTTAATCCACTACAGACTCAGCGGATTCACTGTCATCACTGACATTGACGGCAGTGTCCTGGAACGTGCTACAGATTCTGATTGGCTATATCTCTAACGTCACTGAGGGACGTGTCGTAGTCTGTTCACACATCCTGAGCCCAAACAGACAGCCACATGGTTGCTCCTTTCAAATACAGGCAGCCACTCTGTAGCCGCCTCTACACGGCATACAGCAGCAATCCATAGCAAGAAATGGACAGCACCTTGCATTCCCACTGTCACACCAGAACTTCAGCATATAGAGAAAGAGTCATGTGGTTGGATGGCACTTTCCATGATTTTGGCCAAGTTTTGTTGAAACAAAAGATATCAATGGGAACATGATGCGGTACGGATGCTGTCCAGTTTATTATCCAACATCTGTTCAACAGCTAGCAGTATGCTAGTTCAGCTGGCACCCATCCTCTCCATGTTTTCCTGATATTTACAATTGAAAACCTCGATCTGGCCAGCTAGCAGAGTCAGCAGGAGGAGAGCTTACACACTCCATCCATCCATTTTCAATCGCTCATCTGAAGCCGGGTTGCGGGGCAGCTGGCTGAGCAGAGTATTCCAGATGTCCCTCTCCCCAGCAACGCCTTCCAGCTCCTCCTAGGGCCCCAAGGCGGTCCCAGGCCAGATGAGATATGTGATCCCTCCAGAGTGTTCAGGGTCTGCCCCAGGGCCTCCTACCAGTGGGACGTGCCTGAAACAACTCCAGCGGGAGGCAGCAGGAAGATCCTGATCAGATGCCCAAACCACCTCAACTGAGCCCTTTCGACACGAAGGAGCAGCAGCTCTAATCTGAGCTCCCTCTGGATGTTCAAGCTCCTCCCCCTATCTCTAAGGCTGAGTCCAGACACCCTTCAGGGGAAACTGATTTCATTTGCAACCTCATTTTTTTGGTCATTACCCAGAGCTTTGCCTTCTGGCTCAGCTCCCTCTTCACCTCGATGGTCCAGCACAGCGCCCGCGTCACTACAAATGCTGCACCAAACCACCGAACCCCGAGATATTTGAACTCCCTCACTTGGGGCAGTGACTCACTCCCAACCCAGAGGGGGCAATCCACCATTTTCCAGCAGGGAACCATGGCCTCAGAGTGATTTCCTTATCCTGATGATTGACTCACAGTGACACAACATCAACAGCAAAAAGCATCATTAGGACATGAAAAATAAACTTAAGAGCATAAATTCAGCATAAATTTAGCGAAACTGGTAGAGAGCCGACTGGAAAAACATAAAAAACAAAAAGAGGTGCTTTTGGAAAGTCTATCCAACCCTGGGTTCTTAAAAGTATCTCTGCTATTTACTGAGATTAATTCTACATTTGATGTGCTAATTTCATTTGATCTTGAGTTTCATTTACCCGAATCATATCAAAACACACTTTCCGATCAAATGATGTGCACACCAGCCAGATAATTAATGTTAATCATACACAGCTGATATTGAATTATGCTAAACGCTGTATTTACATTTCAGAGTTTGAAAATCAACCGACATTTATTTAATTAAATGTGAGGTTATGGAATTAACCTCAGAAATAAAAATGCAAAACAGTGACAGAGGGCCAAACAATGTTGGAAAAGAAGACAAAAAAAAGAATTATCAGTGAAGCAGATTTGTTATCGTACGTGCTCTACTGCCTGAGTCCTGACCTGTGAATCTGCCCACTACACAGAGTTCGAGTTCAGTGATTCGTCTCACACTGTGACATCAAACAGCAGTTTCTTGGTTAAATAAAAAACAACTCAATTAGTCAATCAGCTTCCGGGTGGGACTAAAGGTGCGGACAGACCAACCCGACATCAAAGAACTAGCGGCCACGAAAGCCAACTGTCGCATCGTCTACGTCGCCTCACGTCGCCCTGTGTCAGTTGCATCTGAACACACTACACGGACTACATCCGACGGCCAAGTAGCACGTACGTTCTGCGCCTGCGTGAGAGAGAGCGGAGTGAGAGAGTGGTACATCCTGTCAGCCTGTCAGAGACTAGCGGAGGCTAACTGGCTGTGCTTCCCTCCGGTCATGCTGCGGCTAACGCTCTGCTAGCCGCTCCCAGCTAGCTCCGGTTTGTTATTCAGGTTAAAGTGTGAAGAAGCAGCGGGTCTGTGGGGCAGCTGAGTGAAGTGGAGCCTGAGGAGGAAGCACCGGTTAGCCCTGGTTTCACTACAGGCAGATTCACTCGCTACAGGGGCGAGGAAATAAAACCTGAACAGCCAATCAGAGTGATCTCTCTCACCGACAAGCTCTGCCGCCGATTCAACATGCTCAATTGGCCGAAAAGCCGCTGACGCCAAAGTGCCGACGGTGCGGGACACACCGCAAAAACTAGGGCGACAGACGCTCACTGACGGTCCGACTTTGGTCGACGGTTGACCGTCGGCTTGGTGTGTCAGGGCCTTAACACCATAATGGAATTGTTGTCAAGCGGTGCACCGAAACCAATGAAGAGTAAAAACAACAATGGCGAGCCCTGTAGACAAGACAGACTCTGCTATTACGGCTGATCTAAATTGTCATGTCTTGTCAATGTGGCCCGACATCATAGTTTGTTTTACTTCGCTCCAAAACAGGTTTGCTGGCGTGGCTACAGCTATGAGTGGATATGTTGGTCTCTAGCAGTGTTGGGGTAACATGTTACAGTAATAGATTACTTTTTAGTTGTAACAAAGTAATATAGTGTGTTACCAACAGGATTTCAGGTAAGATTCTTACATTTACAGTGTCACGTAACGCGTAACCACCTGAAATAACCTGATTATTATTTTCATTTTTCATTCATCCACACTGATCCACTTCCACCAGTGCGCCACCAGAAAGAAACATCCCCCATAGGCTGTTGTGTGTTGTCATGTCACTCATTATACACTACCTTATAGAGGGGTGGTGGTGATGGTGTGCGTTATCATGTCCAGTGTGTTTCTATTCATATACCGACATTGTATCCTGTTCTGCTTTTGTGTCCTAAGGCTGCCTGAAAGCAGCGGGGAGGTCGTCCCGGTGATCGACATGGATGATGTTAGTTTGTGATGGATGTTTGTATTCACATCCCCTACAACTGCAGAAAAACACCAGCACACAGTCCACTTGTTATCTATGACTCTCTCTCCAGTAGCTGACCGGGGGCCCACAGGTGTGTCTTCCAGCTCTAGTGTTTCAAGTTGCACTTCTCATAGTAACTGACTCACACACCATTCTGATTGTTGTGCTAACCTCAACATTTGTTTATTGTGTTTCATATTATAGGCCCACAAACACTGATCCATATCTCATAATTATCAGACTTTGATCCTCTGCCTGACCCTCCCTGTGTCCCAGGATATTCATTTATTTTAAAAGGTCTAGGCTGTTTAAATGTTCTATATCATCACGCTATAATTAATATAAGCAGGAGACTTTGATACAAAGTGGTAACCACTGTGTGTGAACACATGCTGGGTCGGATCTGCAGCACTGGATTTGAAATGAACTGTGAAACAACATGAGCCTCATCCATTAAAAATCAACATTAGTTCTTCTGAGGTCATTTTGGTGAAAGTAATGCAAAACTAGTGTAATGAGTACTTTACACAGAGAGTAATATTGTGATGTAACTTATTACTTTCAAATTAAGATAAGTAGCAATATGTAATACATTACATTTTGAGAGTAATTTGCCCAACACTGGTCTCTGGTGATTGGTTAGGATAAAGACAGGAATCATTTAGCGTGAACAAAATGTCAGAGTGAATATTGATATCAGGCAACATGATCCAATCTATTTGTGTTTAACCTCCACAAGAATCCAGAGTGCAATTTGAACAATACATTTAAAGGTTAACATTGTCTGCGGCACATAGCAGTGCAGTCCCATTACAGTGCCTCCACAACAGTGGAGCACTAAATCCTTCTTCAGTAGTGTCTGAGCAGCAGAGAGCCTGCACTGCTAACACCTCCCCACAATGTACCCATAGATGTCTGCAGCAGCCACCGTGGGGGGGGGGTAAAAGATGAAAATGATTCATGTGATGTTATGTTGTGCTCTGTAAATCAGCCAGTACAAGTAAACAAATTTATGTTTCTTACACAACACAGAATGTGACGAGTGGGGAGAAAAATATGAGTGAAAGGTTTTATTTTATCCTCTTTGTCCTTCAGGAGACTGAAAGGGACTGATTTATGGGTCTGCTGTTGGTCTCAATGAGGCCATGTGTGTGTGTGTGTGTGTGTGTTGATATACTGAAAATGTGTGTGTGTGTGTGTGTGTGTGTGTGTGTGTGTGTGTGTGTGTGTGTGTGTGTGTGTGTGTGTGTGCGTGTCAGCTACTGTACCAGACAGCTGGGCTAGCACCGCTCTGTTCTGGCCATTCAACCCAAACTGGCAGGCTCAACAGTGATTGATGGAGGTCAGAGTTCTGTGCAAATCAAACCAGACAGGAGAAAAGCACACATGTGAACAAGCCACAACACACACACTCAAACACCTGGATTATCCAGGCTGTACATCCTCCATCCACTCACATTCTCCACAGCACTCCACAGGAATCTCAGCTGCCACATTCATCCCAGCTCGCTCCTCTGTCGTTTCATCACGGCCGTCATTTGCGATGCCACGGGCCCCGGAGAGCGGAGTCCTCACCATCAAACTGGCCGTCACATTTAAATCTACTGTAAATGACCTGCCATCACCATTCAACCCCAGAGCTGGAGGAAAGGAGACACCATTCACTCTTTTATTTCCATTTAATGCTCTCAGTCTCATCCTTAACAGAGGAGTCGTGGTGACATGCTGATATTCACTGCCCCCCGCTGACTCTGCCTGGAACTACATCAGACTATGCTGCCTGCTCAAGCAGACAAAAGCCCTGCAATATGATACACCATGCACCCTTACACATTTAAGACGGAGCTGTGAGTTACTACTAACACTAGTGACATTAGGAATGTAGTGCACAGTAACACAGCAAACCAAGCACAGAGTGCAACAGGAGGTCTACCGCTCTCACACATTCAGATTTAATGCTTTTTAAGACCTTTTCGAGATCTCCTCGGAGTTTCACTTTCACCTGGGTGACAACAGCCACACTGCAGCTATTCAGATATTTACCCCCATCCCGCCAACGTGTTATTAGGGATTTCACTTCCCTCTGTGACTGGCTAGTACTCGTTATAAAAGAAGAAGAAGAAGAAGAAGAAGAAGAAGAAGAAGAAGAAGATATACTTTATTAATCCCAGAGGGGAAATTCTTTTTTCCCACTGTGTCGTCATACACACACAGCCCTGAAATACACACACATGCACAAACAGGACCTACACATGCACTAAATGGAGAGATGTCAAAGAGAAGGGGCTGCTCATGGATAGGTGCTGGCAGTTGGGGGTTTGCTGCCTTGCTCAGCAGTTCCCAGGGGGGCACACTGGCACCTCTCCAGCTACCAGTACACGCTCCAAATTTGGTACAGATAGCGACTTAAAATACCGATGCATCAGTTTCCAACCCAAGTCCCTGTGGACTGAGCTACTGCCGCCCCCTGACACGCTGACACATTGAGGTTGGAAGCAGTAGCAATCAGGGCACAAAGGTCATGGTCAGGGCCACTAATAGCCGATCTTTTAGCATGATATTTCCTGAGATTAAAGTGGTATAAATTTACAAGGGAGATTATTTCTGGTAACGGATGTCTCTGCTGGGGAAACATAGTGGCCCACCTCTGGTCTTCCCCCAGGTCGCCCTAATGAGTAAGCAGCTTCATTTGATCCCAGAATCACTTTAGCATTGTTAACGATGATAGCATCACCACCTGTGCTGACGCTGCTAACAGTGCTAACAGAGCAACAGTAGTTAAAAATGCTAAACGGGGGGTTATGCATGCAGTTCTTTTTTAAGTGCAATTTTTATAAATAATAATATGCATAGGCACTTTGTTTTTTATTCCATTTTAACTGCATATGTTGACTATGTATCAGAGGGCTGCATTGGGATTGGGTCCTGCCCAAATCTTGTGGGAGCGGGTGGTTTGAACTTTGCTGCAGGCGGGAACAGGCGGCTAAAAAACCACTGTGGGATCGAGATGTAGCCTATAGCGACAGGATGGAGTTAACAAATGTGGAAAAGAAGCTCAAACAAGGTCTGAAGGCGCACTGAGCCCTCTACTTCCCAGCGCTCTCAAAGCTGCCGCGTTTCATCTTCAGCATCCAGTGCGCCTTCAGAGCGGGCCTTTAGTGTCTGTGGGCGCATCTTGGAAGAGAGACGCACGGGATTGGGACTGCAGTCGGTCAGCAACATTCTCTTCCTCCACAGCAATATTATGGCCAAGTGATTCATTTGTTAAATTCATTCGTTAACTTTGTTTATTTTATGTTATTTATTAGTGTCACAGCCTACTCTGGTTGCTATTTGTTAATTACATAAAGAGGCGTGATGATGCCAGTGTTATTGAGCATGGGCTTTATCTTTATCTCATTAATGTTTCTTATTCAGGTCTCTCTTAGAAAAGAGACCTTAACCTCAATCACTGCGTGATTATATAAAGGTAGAATAGAATATGAAACAGCCTTTATCTCATTAAATACTAATTGAAGACAACGAAATAGGAGCGTTATTCCTGACCAGTGCGTCAAAGGACATGCAGGCCAGGGAAACGAAACAAACAACCCCATGAATCTCTTTATTAATAGCTATTAGGGGTGTAACGGTACACAAAAATCTCGGTTCGGTACGTACCTCGGTACACTAGTCACGGTTCGTTTTTTTTTTTCGGTACAGTAATGAAAAAAATAGACAACTATTAAATATCTTTTACTTATTGGTAACCTTATTAAAACATACCACCACAGCAGTTAACTCTTTTTACACAATTTTTAAATGAAACAAATATATATAAAATCCTGCTTTTTCACATTGTGTGAATGAAAATAGAAATATAAAAGTGAAAAATAAAATCCTGCTGTTTTTTTAACACATTTTTTGAATGAAAAATATAAATATACATTTCTGCTTTAACAGTTTTACTCAATTCAAATAAAAAGTATAGTGCAGCCGGTCAGCTTTAAAGCCTGCTCAGATTCAGTTTTACTAGGAACTTACTGAGCTTTCCCACTTTGTTAAAGTGCAGTAAACAAAACATGCTTATATCTAAAGTGCAGCTTAAACAATTTTACTCAACTCCAATGGCGTTGGTTATTTCTTTAGCACGATGGTCAGGGAAACACTCTTTCTTTTTAAACGACGACGATATTGTAGTTTGCACCAGATTGCTTTTTCTAGTCGTGCCGGTTAACGTTCAAACTCGGGTGGTGTCGCTTTAGATGCGTTAGCATGTTAGACATGTTTCCAAGTACATACCCGACTGCTGTTCTGCAGTGTCGGCACACTGCTTTTGTCTTGTCCACTTGTTTATTTCCATCTTCGTATTTTACCCTGAAACCAAAGTGTTCCCAAACAGAGGACTTAAGGTTTGCAGGTGGGTCTTCAGGTTCGTCAGGCTCACTTGCCATGTTGTCAAAATGCGAGAATGCGCTGCACAAAGTGAAAGCGGAGATTTACGGTTGGACTCGGTCCGTCACTCAATTATGTCCGTCGGGGAACTAGATATTTTAAATGGTTCGTCTTGCAAAAACAGAATTAAAATAAAACAAAATAAAATAAAATAATATCCTGCGCCCAATAATTCGGTACAGGGTCGTGCCAAACCGAAAGTCGCGTACCGAACAGTTCGACACAAACACATGTACCGTTACGTCCCAAATAGCTATAATAATATAATAAAATGACGTGTTTTCTCCTGCGGGACGGGAGAAGACACAAAATCAACGCATCTCTATTATTGTGTGGGCATAAATTCTCAGAGTTTTGCAGGAGCGGGTGGGAGTGGACAGAAATTCAGCGGGAGCAGGATGAAGAAAACAGTCCCGCGCAGGGCTCTACTATGTATCTGGAACTGTGTAGAATGTGAGTGGAATGGAGGCATTTCTTTATTCATTTTTATTACTATTCATTACTTATCTTTATATATGAGCCGTGTCCTTGAGTGCACCTGACTTTTGTTGTATGTCTGTACAATGACAGTCAGGAAATCTGATTTGATCTGATTGGCGGCAGGGCTCCAATTATTCCTATGGAAGTCCAAATCGCTCTATTTCTGCAGTATGAAATTACCCAGAGGACCAGCACTTCATCTGCGTCACTGGCTCATAGAGCAGGCGCACGAGAGTGACCGGCCACCGAGCACAGCCAAGGACGGCCGAGCATAGCCGAGCGGCCAGTTTCAGGTTTTGCGCCCCCTAGCTTGAACAGGATTAAAATCATTAAATTTAGCAGCTCTTTTAAACTTTCCAAATGTTATCGGACTGAATGGACTGAATCCTGACAGTGAATGAGTCATTTCATGGGGACTGTGACACTCAAAAAAATTACCCACTGTTTTACAGACAACTCATTCCCAATGTGAGTCTATGGGGAAAAGTCTTTTTGGGCACAAAATGGCATCACGTGACAGACCCCAGGTACAGTAGTACCACTGTTTGGGTTCACAGCCTGGCACACTTTCTCAGGGCCAGGATTTGTGACTCAAAATTGAGCCACTTACTCACCAGGGCGAAAGCAACACTGATGGGTCAGGAAAGGCGTTATTAGCAGAACTGAACGGGAGCAAAATGATCTGTAGACTGACGAGAGTTAACTGGTCAAAAATATTAACCATACATATCAATAATTCATAAAACTTACTTTAAGACATTTGAAGAGTATTTAAGGACCTGCAGACACCCTATTCAAATGCAAAAGTAGTACAGATCATTTATGAATAATTCACTTGTTTAGAGGCCCCTGCAGCAACCAGAGCAGCTGCTATATTTATGCTTATGAGCAGCTATGTGTAAAACATACGGTGATAAACACACACAACTGTTATATACTACATTTAAAAGTCTCCTAAGTGGAATACAAATAACATTGGACATGAAAATGGAAATGATGAACGCTTGCACCCTTAGGAGATTAATTTTCTCCACTAAATTGCTATTTTTGCGAAGGGACGCTGGTGCTGGTAATTTCCTGAAGAGACATTTTTCAACAGTGATCAATAACCATTTGATAAGTGGTTATACTGTGACCGATAGTTTGCGACATGAGCAGCGTTGGCAAATGTAACTCCTCATTAACACATGCATTATTTTACACCCTGTGGCAAGGGTGGCAAGTGTGTGTGTGTGTGTGTGTGTGTGTGTGTGTGTGTGTGTTTGGTGGAGGACAGGGGAGGGAGGTCGTAATTAGCAGTTATAGTAATTAGACTAAAGGTCGATGTTAACAAGACGGAGTATCTAATTTCTCACTAGATATGCATCTGCACACAGACTGCAGGCTGCGAGGACACACACACACACACACACACACGCAAAGGTGTCTGCACACACACACTTGGTCACACACTCAGGCACACCATTAGTCATGTGTACACAAAAAAGTGAGGCGACATTTCCATTTTGGAGGTGAGGTGAACTTGCTCGTGACATTTTGCACCCCGGCGCTCGAACTCCCGTCTTCTCCTATTCAGCCACTGCATCTCATTAATGCTGATAGCCAATTAACACAAGCAAGAATTACTAACCTTTTCCGTTTCTCCTCCATACCACTAATGACCCCAGTGTGCTCTGCTACTTATCTTTATCCTTGCTATCCAAAGACACAAGTGAGTTTATTTCTACGCCTGGAGCCTGGAGTTAATGCGGCAGCACTCATGAGGAGGAAGATGAATATAGTTGTGGTTCTGTTTATCGTCATAAAGGGCACCGCTACCTACCAGGGGCTTTCATGAAGATTATATCTAGAGGTGAACTACTCACCCATGAGCACTTACTGCCAGCCTTGTCTGATCATTTTTTTATGTCTCCCATTTTTTACATAGATTGTGCCAACCTTTATGCGCTAACCTCTGCATCTTACGCTTCAATAGTGTCTCGCAGTAGGTTAAGCACAGTGGGTTGTGCTCTGCAGCGAGCGTGGAGGGTGCAAATCAGTCAGAAGCTCAAAAAGAAAAACACACACACACAAAGAGAGCTGTGACTGTTTTCGTTTCTTGTGTGATATTTTTACAGAGGTTTAAAAACAGGCTTTTTCAGAGACAAGTTCTCAAGGACTGGCATGAATGATTAAAACTCTTCTTTTGACGTAGCTTGTAGGAAATGCATGAGAGGTTTTGAGGAAGTGTTAAAAGCTCAACACAGTCTCTTACATGCTTTGATACTTTTCCCCATTCTTTCACACCAGCACAGAGAAAGGCAGCAGAGACAAAAAGACAGAGAAAGGACGATATATAGGGATGAAGCCCGCAGACACCATCCATCACTACCTCAATTAACATTTGATTAGGGTGGATGGCGGTCTGTATCGACATTTCATTAGTAGCAGAGTCAGTATAGCATCATGTCAGTTATGTTAATGGCCTGGCTGGGTTGGAGCCTCGCAGTCACACACCACAAGCTGGAAATGCGAGCTAGGAGCTAGTGAAATAATGAAGATGTCTTCCCCCTCTCATTTCACCTTATTCTCTCCTAAAGCTATTAGCCTACACCTCTGACTTGTAACTTCATATTTCTCCAAGGAGATGCACCTATCAAGACGAAAAGTAAGATATGCTATTGTTAAAACCTGCATCATCATTTTTTGCTACTTGGGGGGCACGGAAACGAGCTATAAACAACACTGACACATCCACAATCTTTTAAGATCATATGACAAACTTGTTAGCAAACTGTTGCCTATCAGCAATTATTCGGAGTCTGGCCATGTGGGGAATGTAAGTCCATTATTTCCTTTCCTTTTAGCTCTGTTTTTGGTCTCCACCAACTCCTGAGGAAAACACCTGGCTCCTAAGCCCAGTTCAGACCAGTGATTAATGATGAGACTAAACCATTTTAGAAAGCTGCAGAGAAAAGTTGCAGCAGTGTGAACTGGCCGGTCTGAGCTCGACTCAAGCCGGTTGATGATGTCACCTGACACTCAGCTGGTCAAATCGCCTGCAGCTGGTTTTAGAACGTAAAGAACACCACCTGTTTCAACAGCCAGTCAGTTTGTAGTGAAGTGCATGTTCGACTCGTTTCTGTTTTTTGCCATTTTGGTTTTGTTTTTTTCACTAATGCAACTATAGCCATTATCTCACTATCACTATCCTCATTCATATTTTAAAGGAGCTACAAATTATATTCAGCCACAAAATAAACCTGAAAAGCGTGGAGAGTTGTTGCATAGAGATGATACACCGTCTCATCTAGTTGCACTGATGTTAGTCTCTATATACAGACTCTACATTCAGTGAATGTCCGGAAGAAGAGCGAATGGTTCACCATATTTAGTTATATATAAACGGAAGTCAGAAACGGAAATTCGGAAATTTAGAACACTGCAAAACAGTGAATTGCTTCAACTCATCTTGTCGCGAATCTTTGGTCTGAACTAAGGCTTTAAACGGCTAAATGCTCCACTATCCTTACCAGCTAGACGCTAACATTAGCTCACCATTTCCACCAATCTTTTACTACTCCCTAGCAGGCAGGGTCGTACTGCTATGTGTTTAAGTAGCAAAGTGCTCCAATGACATGCACGCATGCACACACACACAGCTAAGTTGTGGTTCTTTCTTCCATGGTTATGTAACTACTGTTCTTACAGTGGCAAGTTTACATACATGACAAGCCCGAGGAACACGTACGCCTGGTTTATAGTTGTTTCATCTTTACTAGTAAACAGCTAGTTGGCTATGTACTAAGGAAAAATGATTCAATTCACTGTGCGGCTCAAAAGTTACTCACCTGTCTGCTCTTTGGTGCTAAGCAGGTAGCACACTTTGGGTTTTACAGCTTTATCACGGAGAACAGCTGCTCGAAAGAGATGTTATGAGAGCAGTTAGAGTGAATTAAAACAGGGAAGTTGCAGCCAGATAAAAAACTTCGGGGAAACTGCAGTCATTTGACAATTCTCTATGAACGACCCCAGTCACGTTATGAATAGCCATTTTATCCATTGCTGTTATAACAAGGTTGATTATAATTGCTTTGACAAATAATTGGGCTGGATTTAAGAGGTTTGGAGCAAAGAGATTAAACAGGTCTATGTAGCTGAACTATTCACATAACCATCAACCTGCAAAGTGCTCACCATTTACCACTTCATCTGAAACTCACCAAGTGTTAAATTACCTAAAACATAACAGTGTAGATTATGTGGCGGGCACAATCAATGCTAACAATGTTTCTCTCAGCGGCATCAGGATATCTTTCTGTGCCAACCAGTATGACTGTTACCACTCTATTAAACAGGTGTTAGTAGTGGTTATCAGCATTAAAGATACAGGTTAGAACGCTCCTGCTACATCTACCTGTATGTTTAGAGTGCCATTAGCAACTATTAAACAACCATGTTTCTTGTTACGCAGCAACATGTGCATGAGCTGACTTTGTCATTGGGAGGTAGAGGGGATGGTGGATGGTGTGACATCCAGACGAGGCGGCTGCCAAGCTGCAGACCACTGTTTGAGGCCAAACAACACCAGAGGTTCATTAGTCAGAGATCGAGGCGTTTTCAGCAGGATATGCCCTTAAACATGGGTATTTTTTGGCAAAGCATCACAGTATTTCCAGCACAATTTAAACCCACAAATGTGGCTGATTTTTTAGCAACACATCACAGCATATCCAGCGACATGTGTACCCTTAAATGTGGGTGTACATAAGGTGACATATCTCAACATTTCCAGCGGCATTTGTGTCCCCAAGCGCAGATGTTTGTTAGCAACACATCATAGCGTATCCTGTGACATTTGTGCTGTTAAATGTAGGTGTATTTAAGTGACACATCGCAGTGTTTCCAGAGGCATTTGTGCCCCCAGACATGGGTGTTTTTCACAACAAATCATGGCATATCCAGTGACATTTGTACCCTTAGACGTGGGTATATTTGAGGGACACAATGTGGTGTTTCCAGAGGCGTTTGTGCCCCCAAACGTGGTAGGTATTTTTAAGACATATTACAGCATTTCCAGTGAGGTTTGTGCCCACACACAGGTGTTTTTTAGCGAGACATCTTAGTGTATCCAGCCACACTGGTGCCCAAAAACATGGGTTTATTTAAGTGACGCATAAACGGTTCCAGAGGCAAATATTGCCCCCAAACATGAATGCATTTTAAAGATGCACAAAAGTGTTTCCAGCAATGCTTGTGCCACAAAACAAGGGTGTAATTTAAAGACACATCACAGTGTTTCCAGTGACGTTTGTACCCCCAAACATGAGAGTTTTATAGCAACACATCATGGTATTTCCAGCACCATTTGTGCCTTTAAACATGGGTGGTTTTAGCGACGCATCAGCATTTCCAGCGCAATTTGTGCCCCCAAATGTGGATGTCTTCCAGCAACATTCGCTCCCCTCAAATGTGATTGTTTTCTAGCAAGCTGTCGCTATGTTTCTCGCTGCATTTGTGCCCCCAAATGTGTTGTAGCGACTCATTGCCCCATTTCCAGTGGCTTTTATGCCACCAAAAATAGTTTTTTAAGCCAAAACATGGTCCTTTTTCTAACAAAAACTAAGTATGTTTTTTGCCTTAACATAACCACACATGCCAACAGGGATTTAATAAGGTGATAATGGCATCCTGAACATACTGGTCAGTGTAGCAGGAGCCTGCTGACCCATATCTGTACATCTGTAATGATGCCAAACACTACTAACACGTATTTGATTATGTGATAACATTCGACATGGGTGTCTGTGGAGAGCTGTGAATAATAAGATGCAAACATAACAAGACCAAAATGAAGACGTCTACGTCGAGACAAGTGAAGATGAAAACATAGATGGATGGCAGGAGGGGGTATGACCTTTACTCTCAGCACCTGCAGGGCAGGGATATTACCCAGCAGGCCCCTCACTGAGCAGATCGATCCAGGTGCACGCTTCAGTCAGATCGATAACAGCCTTAATATAGTCCATACTAAACATTGGCTTTTTAATGAGATACCAGTGGCAGTTTTTCACCTCACTTCTCTAGTTAAAGTGCCCATCATGTTTCATTTCACTCTCATTTCAACCTCGGGCACCTCTGAACCTTGGGGGCCGCTGCAAATATTGAAGTTAACATTTCACTCCATTTGCTAGCAAGTAGAGGGTGTGAGGTATTCTAATCTATGGTGTCTAAGGCCATTATCATTCCTTTACGCAGCGATGCCGAATACCAGACTCCCTCAAGGGCCCTGAGTGAATGTGTATAAGTAATCCTGCGCTCTGAGCTATGTGAGCAGATATGAGTGTTTAGACAGGATGGATATATTCAAGATAAATCCCAGTGACCTCCTCTATAAGATGGACTATTCTTATTTCCTGCCTCAAAGACTATTATCCACAAATAATAAAGTAATGAGTACTGCACTGGGCTGTATAAACATGTTTTAAAGTTCTGTGACTTCTGCTGTTCTGGAAGCTGTACAACGTCCTCTGTTTGACAAGGTGGCAATCATCTGCCAACAGCTCCCTCATGTGGCCAAAAGCTCCCCTGCAATGACCTCCGCGTCTCCTGATTTGTATTCCACAGGATGGAGTTTTACCTTTTATGTGTACGTTGAAAGATTCCAGCTGAAACTAAAGCAGGATACGAGCACAGCTTACTGTCGTCCTCTGAAGTTGGATCACTTCCACAAAATGTCAACATTTGTCCAGACCACTGAAGATTATTCAACCCCAAAATGTCACATTTGCATTCTTTTGGAGGGCCAATTCCCCTGCAGCTTTCTGCTAAGATACATCCTTTCACCTCCAGGCTAGACTTTTGAAGGGATAAGGCCTATGAAGCAGTCAGTAGGCTATGAAGTGATTCCTACACTAAAATCATGCAGCACTTATCTGCATCAAAAAGTGAAACAGACCAGATGTGACTGCTAAAGGAAGCTTTTCTTTAGATTCACTGACTCTGTGCATTCCCTGAGACATTTCTTTTCAGTCTGTAAGGCATCTCAGCAACAACACAGACATAACGTATGAGCGCACACAATAACGCCAGCAACAACAGGCTGCAAAAACACTCTCCAACAAGTGCTCAGGCTCTCAGGAATCACAGTCCATATTTCTTGAGGCAAGTCTGCTCTTTATATTCCTGAATAAACCTTGAGAGAAGGAGTCCTTGAGGAAGACGGAGGGTTTCGGGACTTACTTCATTCTTCCTGGTACCTCCTGCCCCCCTGGCATGACCTGGATAAGGTCTGATCGCGCTGCCCTGCCCTGGGAAAGGGGAAGCCATTAACAGTCCCGTGAGAAGGACACATTCAAATAGGAAACCATACAGAATAAACACTGTGTGAGCTCACCGTCGCGTTCCCATGACCCAAAACGACTGGATGTGTATGAGTGTGTATGTGCGTGGGTGTGTGTTCAGTGTCAGCCAGATAACCAGGAGTGTCGTGTGTTGACTCAGACTACTCCCTGCAGGAGTTTAGACTACAGCTGGCAAGCCCCATAGAGAAAAACAGGCAGGAGATTCAGACTTTGGGATACTGAATGAAGGTAACGACATCTCCACAGAGGCAGGGCCGCTACTGAAATGTTATCAGTTCTTGGAAATTGATCTTGAAACCGTACTGACAACTTCAATTAGATTGCCTTTGCTGGCAAATTAAGATCCTGAAATACAAACAAAAACTGACGTTTTCAGAAAATTGTGAGGCTTTCTTTTACTATTTAAAAACTGTTTTTCAGAAACAGAAATGCATGTCAAAGGTATGATTTAGATTTAGAATGACAATTTCACTTTTGAGCTAAGAAATGTGTGGACTTAAAGGAGCACTTCACCTGCAAAATGACCATTTGTATAGCAAGTACTTAGCGCCTATTACTTTGAATCCTTGAAGAAGTCTAATTTCTCTCGCATGCCTCTGTGGTGAACGGAGAATCCAAAAACGACGAACATTCCTTATCAATGAAATAAACAGGGTCTGCATTTAACAACAGCAAGACTATTTTAAACATCAATTCAAAATACTCTCACAAAGCTCAAGCAGTAAAATCCAAGTCTCATTATTCCAGTCATATTGTTCGTACTTCCAAAATACATGGCTTGCAGGCGTATTACTACTGGACGTATGTAGGAAGTATGAAGCACATGACTGGACAAATGAGACTTGGATTATACTGCACAAGTTTTTCAATGGATCTTTTTTGCTGTTGTTAAATTTGGACCTTGTTTATTTCAATTCATGAAGAATGTTCGCCTTTTTTGGATTCCTCGTTCCGCCTTGGAGGGATTCAAGAAAAAACATGGTTTCTGCACAAATTCAAGGCAACACGTAATCTATATACAAGTAGAGTATTCCTTTAACGCTCCAAAATTATGCTAAATTCTGGCAAAGGAAAAACTGGCATGGTGATTTTCAAAGAGGTATTCAAATGAAAACAGGCTCTACGTTTACCCACGAGTCTCCCCTGTACAGACATGTCCACTTTATGCTAATCTCATGCAGTTGTTTAGCATGCAGTATAAATATGTTATTTCCACCTGCTCTAAAAATGGTGTATATGAATATTTCTGTATGCTGGGGTCCCTGAACAGTCTTGGTATTGCATAAATTGGGTATGACTGGAAAACTGAGACTATTATAGATTCAATGAGCCCAGTTTTATTCATGTGTGTTCATTTAAATCTCCATAATAGCCCATCCTTTTGAAACATGGCAAAACGGTATAAAATGACCTACGGTGACCTCTAGGGTAATCACATCCCCATGAAACTTTACAACCACTAACTAGAGACCTCAGGCGTTCAGAGGATGGATGGCTTTCAGAGGTCCAATGGCAATAAAGGTGTTTCTCAGCAGTTTCCAGAACAGAAGTGCTCACCAGTCAATCGCTGAAATATGCAACTCTTAGAGAAATCTCCAAAGTTGTCAAAAGTGTTTGATGTAAAATCACAGCACTGGTTTTTCTGTGGTGTTCTTCAAGGTCTTGGTGCGACCACTTCTATCAATCCTCAATTGTACTAACCTAAGAATTGCTGCAACAACTTAAGAAGCATAACAGATGTGAAGTTCCACCAAATACGATTACTAGAAACTCAAAACCAGTGATACTCTATTTTGTCAGGTGGCCTGCAGACTATTTTCTAATTCACTATGAAAACAAATTGATTCACACTAGAAATTGTTTTTTTTTTTTTAACTCTGAATTTAAATGAGGTGCCAGAGTGCATTAAAAAAACTAATGCATTAAGTTAGAGCTTGTTCATCAAACAAAAAAAAGTGCCAGGGGAGGATGCGCTGGACACACCTACAGAGGTCAGCACTAAGCCCCAGATGTCCTCAGATCCTAGAAACAAGTCTGCATTTTATGAAGATCCACAGTCCTCACTTGAGGCTGGGAAAAAGTTTAACAAGGTTTATTGAGAATCCAAAAAGTCAACAAAACGATGGGCCAAGTCCTTCCAAAATTACACCTTGTGCAGTCCACTCCAGACTCGATGTCCTATTTCTATGTATTCTCACATATTACCCATTATTACACTTCAACACTGTGTAACACAGTCAAACATTTATTATGATCCAAGTCAACACAAACTTCACGTCGTCTTTACGTACGACGTCATCCACAGTCTCCTTTAATCATGTGCATATAACTGCCTTACAGCGTCAGTATAGTCCACTACCATACATGTTCAAAATGTACTGAAGCTGCTGTGCAAACTTAAATACGTCAGAACCTAGAGATATGTCATATGAACACAGACATTCTTAGTAAATATGAATATGTGCTGCGTACACCAGACCTGTGTGGCGCTGCTACGACTGGATTTACCTATTGTTGAGTTCAGACAAATGTCAAAAGGCTGAAAAGAGGCAATTAAGTTGTGTACCACTTATATGTGTCACATACAGCTGACCTGCTATCTCCCTCTAAAGAATAATAATACATTTTGTTGTTCAACTAATTGATTCATCAACTAATCCAGCAACTGTGTATATTCTAACTTTTTCTTTTAGTCAAAATTAGAGCATTTATCTCATTTCCTTTATTATCTAATATTTAGAAGGTTTGAATTTTTGTCCAGTCTGCTCTCAGCTCCAGATGTGACATCAACGCCGTCTCCCTCTGAGTCAGCCACTGCCCACTGAGAGGCAGTAGAGTTCCAGTGTTCAGCACAACGCCCATGCAGTCCCAAGTGCTGTCTACGCCTGGAGCCAAGCATATCATAAACACTTTCAATGTTTCTTGATATACTGCAGGCAAAACCACATTTAATCAAGCCCCCAAATTCACCTTAATAAAACACATCATACCAAAAGGGCTGCAGCACGGCGCTGATATAAAGCCACAATATTCCGAGCCTACATAAAAGGAACATTTCTATCAAAATAAAAACACACACTTTGTCCAAATCTTAACACTTGCGGTTTGATTTACGACCACGCCTTGGAACAAAAGCAGGTTGCTGTTCATTATTTCATCAAGATTTACTATGTGAACAATTTCAGCTGGAGGAGCTCGAGTGGCGTCATCTCGCCTGGTGATGAGCCAGGGCACTTAGCCGGGAGGTTGCCAACATCGTGTCACCCCGCTGCCTCTGCTCTTGAATGGGCAATCAGAGCGAGCTTTGCGCCGCACACAGGTCACATCCTCGGGCGGGAGACCTGAGAGTTGTATATATTATGTATACATAAGTAAATGTGTGGCTTGACGAAAGTGGGAGGTTCTAGTGAGACCTGAGGGGTTGGGGGTTGTTCGAGGAGGCTGTGATTGTGCCATGATGAAGGCTGGGAGCAAGAAAGACAAGGGTGGGAAAGACGCACAATTAAATAAAGACAAATCAAAGCAAAATGAGATCACACTGGTGTTAAAATAAAGCTTTAAAATCGCAAGATTTAAATTTTAAAGCTCATCCAAAGCACTGTATGGTTAATAAAGTGTGTGAGAGGAAGACTCTTCTACAATGGCTTCATTTAATTCCTGCCAGAAATCCAAATAGAGCGTGGGCACAGACAGATTGATACAGGGTTTACAGGCTCAGTGATGGATATAATAGCATGTTTATCTTTATAGGCCTGATTTTCATGCATGTGTGTGTGTGCGTGAGAGAGTGTGTGTGTGTGTGTGTGTGTGTGTGTGCCCATATTTCTGCCTGCCTACTTGTGTGTCAGAGTGTCTTTATATGTGAGTGTGTGCATGCATGTATTGTGTGTATATATCAAGGGGGATGGGGGTTGTCACTGAAAGGATGGTGCAGATTAAAAAGGGGGAGTGTGCAAAAGGAGTAATGACAAGAAAGAGGGAGCCGAGGGTTCCCAAGGCAACCTGCTGCTCCCTGGCCCTTGCGAGCTGGCGTGGGGGGCCCTGTCTCATCTTGTGTTGTGCCTGAGCACCTGCACACTGTTTGCACAGGCAACAGTGATTATTTTGATGATCTCTTGGCTTTGCTAGAAGCCCACATCGCAAGCCATATCCACTGATCTAACATCTCCCTCTAGATGTCATTCATTTATTCAGCTGGAAATGTGCTGAGGAAATGCCATATACGTGGTAACAAAAAAAGACCCAGCCCCGGAGAAACAATCAGAGCAGACCCTGAATCCACACAGAGCCTGGCGGTTGCGACATGCTTGGCGTAGCCTTAAGCGATGGATCCCTGGTGATGTGTTGCAGCCTAATTTCTGCACTCTCAATCAAAGTGGGGGCTCGCAGTGGGAACTCTGCTGGATGGATTTGAGTCGGTGACATGTTGGAGGATATGAAAGCATTGACAGCGTTTGTTGGGTCATGATATAAATGTGGGGCGAAAATCAAATCTGTGTTACTATGTTAGTGCGAAAGGGCAATAACAGCACAACCGACCCTAGAGTATCTTATCAAACTATTTAAATATCATATAAAGCCAATAAATAACAATTACACTGCACAACTGAAAAGAATGATAGCTGCACTGGGGTTTAAAAGATGAAGCATAGACGATTGCTCTTTGGATGGTTGGGAGATAACGGCTGAGTCAGTCTGACAAAGTTATTACCACATGACATGCTGTTAAGTTATGTCGTTTTCACAGCTATTTAAGTGCCTGGGGCCATTCTGTGGCATGCCACAGTATTTTATTTGACTGTACTGCAGTATATTTTGGATATTTGGTGAAAGTAGAAACAAGTTGAAAACAGCCCAGTCGCCAGAAGAAAATGTTTCTGCAAACCACAGATCGGTAACATTTTTGAGTTTCATATGTATCATATCGAAGTTTTTATAGTGACAGTTTATCCAGAGCCGGAGGAGACAGTGGGTGACGTGATACTTAGGCAAGACGTCTGACAAGCCGCTGCCACAGACCACTGTTTGAGACCAAGAAATAACAAAAACAGTTATTTTTAGCTTGTCATCACTGTGTTTCCAGCAGCTTTACAGAGACTCAACATGGCTTGTTTTTTGCTGACCCACTGCTGTTTTCACTGAAGATCATGACTACAAAGTGGTTGTTTATCTGCCGAGATATCGCTGCGTTTCCTGCCAGGATTGTGCCGCTAAGACTGGATTTCTTATGCCCAAAGATTATCTTTTTCTAACCATAATCAAGTAGTTTTAGTGCCTAAACCCAATCACGTTAACCACAAATGTTCATATCTATGGTTTGGAGGAACGCACAACACCAACATTTATTTGGGCGACTGTGTTTGAGCACAGCACCAACAAATTATCATGTTCTAATTAGATATAGCTAACTCAATAGCAAATGGTTGCTTATCTATACATTTATACATTTGTACATTATACATACAGATCGGTGTTGGAATTTGTTTTTGTCGTCTACGAATGTGTGCCTGCATGCAAATTTCATGCATTTCTGCACATAGCTATCATCTGCAATGGTGTGGATAGCAGATGATACTTATAAGAAGAAAATGCGGAATTAGCTTATTCTTTATTTTTAATGATAATAAAAAAACTGAACCGACACCAACACCTGCAGTTTGTGGTTTATTTCCACAACTGAGACGGGTCATCAGAATAACGTGGACCAGTCAAACATTCGACCAGTTTTCCTCTGTTTTTCTGTTGTTTTTTGTCTTTATATGTTACCAAGTTATGAAGGGCCATGCTGCTCTGGATGTTGGCAGAGCAGCACCGATGAATGGCTGGTGAGAGGGGTTTAGAGAAAGTGTGTGTATTATTAAATTAGATGGTTAGTCCAATCAATATTCATTCAGCTCTTAGCTCAATTTTGCTCTCCACCAGCTCCTGAGGGAAATATCTGTCTCTTTAGCTGCTAAATGCTCCACTATGTTCACCAGCTAGTTGCTAACTTAGCCTTATTGTGCTGGGCAGATAGCGTACGCATAGCATGTCTTAATGTGATTGATGAAATTTAGGTCTTTGCCCATGAGTATATAGATTTCTGGCTCAGACCGTGGTTTTTAAAATTGCTGACTGACGCTGAGGGCTGACGTTTAATTGCTCCTCCTTGGCTCCAAAAACAGTTACCTCAGTTTTGTTTCTGTTTAACTGAAGAAAATTCTGACACATCCAATCGTTTTTTAAAGAACAATTTACTCAATCGTTGTCTTGAACCATAGTCCCCTGGTGATACAGTTGTGTAAATTTGTGTATTCATTCATGTTCCGTAACCACTTATCCTGTTAGGTGTCGCTGGGGTGCTGGAGCCCAGCTGACACTGGGCGAGAGGCAGGACAGGTCACCAGACTATCACAGGGCTGACACATAGAGACAGACAACCATTCAAACCCCCACCCTGGGTTCGCACCAGGAACCCTCATGCTGTGAGGCAACAATGCTAACCACTGCACCACCGTGCCGCCTGTATATGTAAATTTGTGTACTGACTGCTTAATTATGGTAACACATAACCTAAGCCAGTTATCACATGTGGATGTTAAACAGAAGAGGCCCCAGGATGGAGCCCCGGGGAACTCCACATGTCATTTTTGTAACTGTCTATACACACAAAGTATTCCCCGTCCTTTAAGGATGACTTAAACCATGAAAGTCCCACCCAGTCTTCCAGTCTGTCTGGTAATATGTTACGGTCGACTGTGTCAAACGCATTACTGATACTGCACTGTGTGTTTATCAGAGCTTTTCTTCCCAGTAACAGCTGTCTAGTGCCGGAAACAACACTGATGAGAGTGATTAGACAAAAACAATATTAAACTGAAAGTCAGTCAGTAGAAAAGACCCCTTTTAACAAAGTAATTTGATCCATTGTTAGTATACAAATATTGACTGTAGCAGCTTTAATTCATATTTACAATAAGGTGTACTGGCCTGTTCAAAGTAACAATGATTATGAGCTGGAACAACAACAAGCTACCGTCTACACACACACAGTCACACACACTTTACCCCTCCTGAAGACCTTTGCATTTCCTGTTAGTCCCAATAATGCAAGAACAAGCAGCTCTACTTCCTGGTTCTCAGGCTGGCGAGGAAGGAACCACAGTCTGGTCACACGGTGCTCACCGCTTCCCCCCTCACCTCCACCCCACCTCTCTCTCCATTCTTCACACTTCTCTCTATCACGCAGTTTTTTTTCTCTCTCTCTCATTCTCTGTCTCTCTTATGTCATTGACTTTTTCCTCGCTTCTCTCACCTTTGTCTCCCTTCACCTCCCACACAGGCCCACACAGATTCACGCTGTGGAAATAAAAAAGACGACTACCTCTTGCAGGAGAAGGCTTTCACACTCTCACACACACACACACACACACACACAAACAAACAAACACGCTACAATTTCTCACTGGAGGCAGGATGTTCCCCAGATTGACGACGGATATTTTTACATGTCACTGACATGGTTTGACAGTAAAAAACACAGCTTCTATATTTACAGGCTGTGTTTATCTCCTGGTGTGGAAAAAGGATGTGGAAGTTGTATTTAAAAAGACAGCAGTGGAGAATTGGGGACAAGGAGAGGACAAGAGCCATCAGCGGAGAGGGAGATAATGAAAGGGAATAGAGATACAGAGAGGAAGAAAAGGACACAGGCAGTCAATTTTCAATGTGCTGTCGCGGTAAAGTACAGGGAAAGTGATCTACTGTATGCTCTCCTCCAAAAAATGGCCACTCAACACCCCAAAACTCTGCCATAAATCATTCATTCAGGCCTCCCGAGCACCATACGGGAACTTGCTGATGCAGTTCCAGAACAAGTGCCGACAAAGTAGTGCGCCGCGCGGTTATGTGTCCCCGTAGACGTGTTATAGCATCATTGTCTGGCTGTGAGCGCCGTGCTCTTTGCTCGTGCTCCCCGTGGCGTGTCCTATTAGTGGGCTCGAGCAGGCCACAACTCATTCTCGGCACGAGCCAAAATACTGCATTATTAATCAGCCTCACTTGTTTACCCTGTGTGATCAACCTTCAAAGCAACCAGTATGATATGGCCGCACGCGTACACCCGGGCATCCGTGCATTCATACCGCATGTACACACACACGTTATTTACTCTCCACTATAATACCCCCAGGCCCGAAGCCCTGTGGGAAAAAAAATTGGCGCTCTGGTTACGGGCAACAATGGTGGCATTTAATATGGGTCATGGTTACTAGGCAACCACAAGCCGAGTGGACTGGTGTTGGATTACTGATCGTTTCATAATTAATTACGGATTATGAATAATTGATTGAGAAGTGTTGGGTAATTTACAGTCGTGTGTAAATGGGAGCCACTCCACTGCCTTATCCTCAGAGCATGTGTGTGTGTGCATGTGTGTGTGCATGTGTGTGTGTGTGTGTCTGCATGCAAATGGTATGCATTTATGCACACAGCTATCATCTGTAGTGGTGTGAACAGTGGACGATATTTATAAGCAAAAATTTGTATTTTTTAGGTTTCTAAGCAAACATGTCTCAGTCTGATGCAGAAATTTCTTGATTTCCTGTTTTTCTAATTCTGATATTTTCAGTGGTAATAAAAATGCTGATCTCATACTGTCACTGTCTCATACAGTCAGATCATCATAAGTCCAAATGGGTCAGAAGGAAAATTCACCAAATTTCTCTCTGCTTTTCTGTCCTTTTTTTTCCCTTTATATGATGCAAAGTTATAACAGGACCTTGTTGTTCTGGATGTTGGCACAGAAGCGTCGGTGATTGGCTGGCGAGAGGGGTTTAGAGACGTGTGTATTAACGGATAGAGAGTTAGAAAGAGAGGCAAAAGAAGAGAGGAGGATGTAGGTGAGAGGTAGATAAGCGGTGCGTAGGAGTTTGAGTGGGCCGAAGAGAGAGAGAGGCAGAGAGAGGGAGGGATGGAGCTGAAAGCAGATCTGGACAAAGGACCAGCCAGGAGAGAAAGCTGTCCTTTATTCCTTATTTCAAGCTCAATCTAAAAAGCAAGACTAGCTTTTAAAAACACTTGCAAATCTATGTTTACTTCTGCAACCAGGGATTAAGGTAGTTAACTTCAACATGTTTTACATGAGAAACACATTTGTGCACATGCATGATATAAAGCATGATAATCTGAGTACTTTCTATCATTGCATTAGTGATTAACCTTGCATAATTCACAGTAAGGTGCTGTTCTGGAGGTGTCCAGTAGGGGTCAATGACCATCACAAAGTCCTCTTATAAACTGCAACTGTGGGTGGACAAGTGGCCGAGGGCGAAGGATCACGGCCTTGAGAAAAGCATACAAAGACAGAGTCAGGGGTCACTGAGCACAGAGCACAGAGGCATTACAGTGGAAAAAGAAGATACACTAATGTGCAATTGCACAATTTTTCAAGTTGTCTATCCTCTAGCACCACAATCCGTTACTATGGAAACACAGAGATATGTCAAAAATATGTTTTGACATTGGCATTGTGGGTAAGGAGAATGGTATGAGGCTCACAAGGAAAAACTGAAACGGAAGGATGTCTATAAAAAAGTTTCATATCCATGTTTTTATGTGCAACCTTCTCTACTCCACTTGAGTCAATTCTATGGTTTTATTTCAGTTAAAGGATGACATCATGAATTGAGATCATTGTGAGGCCGCTCAGTTTAGCCATTTAAGCATCATTAGTAAATGAGAGAAGGAGGAAAGAAAGAAGAAACATTACAAACTGAAAAGGTGATATTTAAGGATTTGACATGGCAGCTGTGATATTTAAAGGAACAGCACAGTGTTGGAGATATCAGCTGTAGAGATGTCTGCCTTCTCTCCAGTATAATGGAACTAGATGGCACTCAGCTTGTGGTGCTCAAAGTGCAAAAAAATACCTCTGAAAAACTCAACATCAATGTCTCTTTACAGAAATCATGACCTGGTTACTCAAGATGATCCACAGACCTTGTTGTGAGCAATTTCATGTAGGAACTATTTTCTTTCTACCGAATTACACCTGCCAACTGTATCCCCCACAGAAGGAAGCCTGCATCTACTGCTAGCTCACCTAGCACCACCGAGCTAGTAACGATACAGCTCAGCCAAGGAGGATGCCATTAATGTTTCCACCACAAGCACAAGCCTCTTGTCCATGAATAGATGCACTCTTCCTTCTGCGTGGTGATTCGGTTGGTGGGCATGTTTTGGTAGAAAGAAAACAGTCCCACAAAAAATGCTCACAACAAGGTCTGTGGATTATCTTGAGTGACAAGGTCATGATTTAAGGAAAGAGACACAGCTGTTGAGATTTTTTTTTTTGTAGCACTTTGAGCCGAGTGCCATCTAGCTCCATTATATTTGAACCAAGGCAGACATCTCTATAATAATCAATAATAGTAATAATTTTATTTAAAGCACTTATCTAAACAAGGTTACAAAGTGCTTCACAAGGTGCATGAAAATAAGACAACAATAGCAATGCAAATCACATATCAAAGAGTACAAATCAGACATTAAGAAGGAAAGCTTTCCTATAAAAATATGTTTTAAGCAATGATGTAAAACCGGGTAATGTGCGAGCTGGCCTAATCTCCTCAGAGACTAAGGGCCTTGGTGGCAAAAGCCTGGTCACCACTGGTTACCAATCTCCATCTAGGGATGAGTAGTGAGGGTAGACTTGAGGATCTCAGGTCACGACTCCGAGCGTAGGTAGTCAGAAGCTCAGCTAAACTATGTTGGGCTATAAAAGTTATTCAAAGAACCTTAAAACCAATTCTGAAGTCAGCTGGTAACCAGAGGAGAGAGGCGAGAATTGGGGTGATATGTGACCTACGATTAGCCTGGAAATCCAGACCCAAATCTAGAAAGATTTAGGGTCTGGCTATGAGTAATGCAAATGGCCCAACTCGAGGGGCGGCACCAAGCATGCATTTGAAAATATCACTGCACGCAATTGGATAACACTACGACCAATCAGAACAATACACGGGGTGACGTATCCAGAGCTTAGCTACCAGCGGAGCTAACTGGTAGATTAGACTCTTGCCGTATCCGGTCGGCAAAACAGCAAAAACGTCCTTCTAGCAAAGGAAAGACTCGAGCGCCGTCTTCTGTTCCTCTTTTAGAGAAAAAGCCAAGTCTAACTCGTTCATTGTAGCAGCCAAAGCCGTTTCAAACAACTGGTGTTCATCCGTAGCCATCTTGCAATGTTTACTGACTGATTCCGGACTTCGCCGTTGCAGCGCTGTCGTCATCTGTTTAGCTCGCCTCTGGCCCGCCTATATCAGATACGCCAATGAGATTGGTGCAGCTCGGCTCCAATGGCATGGGTAATGAGCATCATTACTGATTGCCAGAGTGACTCGCTGAGCAAATTCAAATTGTGCTCTCGCAAGAACTCTGGATTTCCAGGGTAACCTACGATGTATTCCTGTTAAAATACGAGCTGCAGTATTCTATACTAGTTGAAGCCAATTTCTCCAACACTCCACAACTCACACTAAATTAATCTAGACTGATAAATAGCACTACAGGTAAGAGGAAAAATATGTTGTTATGACTGGGAGTTGAACTGTTCCTTCAGACATTATGATTTCACTACTTTTGAAACAGCATAAAACACTAAATGGTGTCCTAAAGGTTTAAAGAGATTAACAGAAATGGAGAAAGTGGAGCGAGAAAGAAAGAGAGAAAGAAAGAACAAATGAAGAGTGCGGGGGTTGTGCAGGAAGTAACGGAAAGAAATGGACACCAGTATGTGTGGTATGAGCGCGAGATGCATAAAAGGAGGGAGGGAAAAAAGAACGGCGGCTGTCAATAGCAAATAAAGGAGGGAGGTGAAAGGAGAGGTGGATTACTGCAGTATCATTTTCCTCCTTCGACCCCCCCCCCATCACTCCTTCGAACCCCTCTCTTTCTCCTGGCCTCATACAAACACACTCACTAAATAATGTGCTGGTTCCTTGTTATGAGTACTTAGTGATTGTAAAGACTGTACACGCCTGCATGATCTACATGGGGGCGCGACTGAAGACAAAAAGGCTCGTAAGACTTAGACATGCCAGTCGCTATCAAGTTTCATTGTTAAGGTGCACAAGTGTGTGTGTGTGTGTGTGTGTGTGTGTGTGTAAGGCCGATGGTCTACAGGGAGGAAGAACACAAGGGCCAGCTGATGACAACATCTGCAGGTGACGTGACCTTGTCATCATGAAAAGTGTGGCTGATTCTACATTAGTTATGTTTTTGTTAACAGAGTCCAATGAGACCAGCAGGAATCAGACTTTTTCAGAAAATGCAGAGACTTACTGTACATGTAGAGAATACAGAGCATTACAATTGTCGTAGAGACACAGAGACAGAACAACGAATGAGTTGTTCAAGAGTGTTTCTTAAATGAAAATAAAAGGAGTTAAGGGGCTTAGCAGGAAGCAAAACAATTCTCCGCAGACATCTGAGCTGGCAAGTTCTGTTGGCTTGTTTTAGGCAATGGAAGAAGATGATGCGAGTGGTGCATTCAGAAGTGCTCATTCTGAGTGTCGGAGCGACTCTGGTACAAACTGGACTGTTAGTAAATGCACAGCGCTGTCGGAAAGTACCGTTCGGTTATCGGGAGCATCGCACTCTTGGAGTAGCAGAGCACACTCTGGACACTCTGGGCTCTAGTTTCCCAGCACAGCGCAGGGTGGCGAACTCCGCACAGAGCTAGTTTCGAGCAGCACAACCCGAGGCGCGCTCAGTTTGGTAGTTTGGCAGACTGAGGTGCGCTGAGATGCGAAGTTTGGCTGACCGGCGGACAGTGCGCACACGCCACCAAAACCTCACAGGCAGGTTTCCAGAATATCAGGCACATTAACGATGCAATAAATACCCAAAAAAACACTATTCAATGCAACTATCTGCAATCAGCACATAAATGTATCTCTATATATCGACTGTCCCGTCACATCTGATGTCAGATCAAAGGGGATTGGCACCGTTTGGCACGTTTGGCACGTGTAATGGAAACCCAACCTGATTTGATTAACACAGCTGCAAACTAATGAGTTCACATCCCTCTCAGCCAACCACAAACAGCCACAGCATCAGATAGGGAGTATATATTCAGCATCTGTCATCTTAGAAAAGTCAAAAGAAAGAAACAGAGTGAGACTGCGAGAGAGAAAGAGAGAGCGCAACATTGATTTACAGTTGTCGTGACCTCCTCCCAGGCTACCTTTGCATCATCAGCCCGTGGAGGTCTGCTCGCAGTTCCGTATATTCGGACACTGCGAGCTTGGACCTCCCGGACCAAAACAGCAACATCAATTTCCCCCTGGGAGAAGTTTGGCCGTCTGACGCTGCTGCTCTCTTCTGCCATGGCGAATTGAGTAAACTCTCATTACGCCTTCGCGCGGCGCATTTAAGGGCGAGGAGAGGTGCTCATTTGATTGGTGTGATGTGTGTAAAACCCACTCCATGCCTTCTCCCTCTTTCCGACTTGCGCAGGTAGGAGGGACGGAGGTGGGACAGACGAGTAGCTGCGCCAGCGCGCATGGTGTGCCAAACTTACAAAATCCGCCTGGCCACACCCAGTTGGCAAAGCGCAGGTGCGCTGCGCCTCCGCCTCGCCCGGTCTGCGAAAGTAGAGCCCTCAGTCTGATGAACCAGAGCAGCAGAGCACCAAGCGAAGTGAATGTGTGATTAACTTAACCGTTTCTATTTCTATTTAACCATAGTTGTCTTTGTTTTTGTTGACGGGTAGTGGCAGCTGGTATGTGATGAAATTTAACAACAAGACGGCATTTTAAGACTCCTGTGTAGCCTACAGTCCTGTGGGGGAGAGGCAGGTTTTGCCTCCAGCTAACAAAATGATGTCATCGTGACATCGGCCCTAAAGGAGTATATGATGTACTTATCCATAGTCAGTGTATTACCTACAGTAAATGTAGGTCGGTACACCCCCAACTGCCCTATGGCTAAGCCCCGCCCTCAGACACAATGAGCCAATCACAGTGCGTATAGCCATTCCCATACACTGGGACATTCTCTGCCTGGACGTCCATTGAAATGCATTACAGAAAGTCAGTTTTGTTCGGTTTTATGAGCTTTTTCAGAGATTTGAAGTTTAAAAATGGTCAAACGGTGTGCATGGGGTACATGCAACTCTGACACAAGGTATCCTGAGAGGCTGGGCGACCAGGTGTATTTTTACACTTTAAACCACATCTCAACCGAGAAAAGTGTCTCCTTTGGATAAAGTTGTGTGGTAACGTTAGACCACAACATCAACTCAACGTGAATAAGATTAACAATGATGTCTACATCTGTTTTAAGGTAAGTCAACATTGTGTTTGAGGCAACATATTGTCACTTTGCTGGAAAGAAATATAAAGTTATCTTTAACATCTCTAGCTAACGTTAGCTAAAGTTAGCCTAACGTTAGCTCCTAGCTGCGTTGTTCATCATGTCACCTTGTTTGCTGGGAGTTCATTAGCCTATTTTGTTCTAGTTTTGTACTTTGGTGATGGTACATCATTGTTAGCTGTTGTCCAAAGGGCTCTAGTTAAGCTAACGTTAACTTCTGGAGCTTAGCTTCATTAACTTATCTGTAATGGCAGAGATAACAAAGGTTGGCAAACGTTATGCTGAATGATTCAGTGTAAATACTGTAGCACCAAACTAATGCAGAGACACTCTTGGTAAAGATGGTAAAAAGGCCGTTATCCTTTTCTCATATTCTGAGCCAAAAACCTTAACTTCAGTGGCACTTTAACTTGTTGTCTTTGATGGTGACGGCAACCAGATGCAGTTCACAAGCGTACACTGTGACCTGTAAATTTTGGCTTGTAATTTAAGCTTTTCATCGACCTTCTCAACAATAAAATGATGAATATATCCCTCCAATGCGTAGTTTAGGCCCTTTTGGTTACTTCTCAATGACATCTGATCGTTATGTCTCCAAAAATCATCAGTTGCCTCCTGTGAAATGCCGTGTACTGTGACACCTGCCATAGCGCCGGGTACTGAATGTTAATAGTTTGTCTGAGTGAGTGGAGGGGGCGTGGCTTAGCCATAGGTCAGTTTGGAGAAGCAGGCAGGAGTGCCACTACAGAAGCTAAGCAATTTACTGCTGTGGATGGGGGCAGCAGCAAAATGTATTTTAGACACATAAAAACAATATTAGTTCAAGTGTTCACTATATTTAGAATATTTTTACCACTTTACCTTGCTGTAAGACAGCCTGTTCTGACTGGAACTGGAGTGAAAGTGACAGGTATCTTTCTTCAGAGCCAGACTCTATTTGCCAAAAACAGTAATTTTACCTTGCTGAACATGAGAGCAGCTGGTCTACCGCTGCCTCGATCAGTTAGATTGTTTGTGTTATTGAGTGACTTTGGTGTTTGAAAGGGTAAGTTTAGATTCACCCAAGGCACACTATAACACATACAAATTAAACAACCAAGGCAGCGGTAGACCAGAAGTTCTTGTTTTCAGCATGGTAAAATTACCGTATTTGTCAATGGAGTCTGGTGGCTTTCAAGAGAACAATAAGTTCCCTACTAGGAAGGGCTGTCTGACAGCAAGGTAAAACGTTTAAAATATTCTAAATATAGTTTATACTTAAGCTGATGTTGAATTGTTGGAGGCTAAAAAAGGACTGGCTGCTGTACATTGCTTAGCTTCCATGGCGGCACTCCTACGTGCTTCTCCAAACTGGGGGCGTGCCAACTGCCATCTACTGTAGGAAATACCCTGACAATGGATAAGCACCTCATACAACCCCACTTCAAAAATCCAAACTATCCCTTTAATATGATTCTCAAAGCTCAGCTAGGAATAAAAACATGATGCCTTGGTTCCTGGAAACTTCAAGTTAAAAGCCAGGAAACCTGAGACCTGTTGTAATTTAGTGCAAAGACCAGAAATCCAGTTTTACTGTGGTTTAACTGCAGGAAACTGAGGTATCCAGGCACTAATCTCCTTGAGACAATTACATAAAATGGCCAGATCTGAAAGTTTCCAAGGTTTTGCAAATACACAAAGCAGGAAACTGTTGGCATAGTAATGATTAGAACACTTCCTCCAAATTATACAACAGATTTTCTAGTCTGATGTCCCTTTCAACAGGACGACATCTTTTCTCTCGGTCCAGTTAGGCGGTCATTTGTGGTGACAAACAGTTGTAGAGGGCTAAGTTATGTTAGCAGCGACCTGCAGGAGATATAGTACATGTGTGTATTTAGGGAGCAGTAGTAAAGCTGCAGAGGGTCAAAGTACAGACATAAAATAGCCTGACAGCACCACAGATAAACTGCAGGCCTGCTGTCCCATCCAGTTGTGTGTGTTTGTTTATTAGCGAGGATTTGAATCTGAGCTAATGGGCTAATAGCGTATACAGCGTGGACAGCCAATCCATCATCATGATAGCTGCTCCAAATACAAAGATTAGGTAACAGGTCTGTTAGGTAATGTTCAGGAAGTGACTCTGAAGTGTCACTGAGGTGAGAGTTTTACAGATGTTTCGGCATTCAGACTAGTTCCTGTTTTTTTTAGGAGATGGTCTAATTTGTTTCGGGAGCATAAAATTAAGGAGAAGGATGACTCCGCCTTCACCGCAGAGTGGCTGTGTTTATCTCTAATGGGCAGGCTCGCTAAGTGTGTGTGCAAGAGTGAGCACACTGACACTGACATCCTCCATCCTCCATGCTCATCTGCTTTTACAACCTATTAATTAGAGCGCTGCTATCACAGAGCCCGTGGCCATCTCTCTATCCGTCGCTCCCTATCTCACTTTGGACAAAATCTCTCCTTTTCGATCAGTCTCCTTTTGAATCAATTAACATGGCTTTCTCTTTCATGCGAGTGACCCGACCCTCTGTATCTTTTCATTCTCTCAGACAGTCTCACAAAACAGTGCAGGCGCACATTCGTAGAGGAACCTGTGACGCTGGCAGTCTGAAATCTCCTCTTTTTCTTTCTCTCCCTCTTTTTTTCTGTCTCACAGAGGTTGAGAGGTAACCACATGACTACTACAGGTTTACTGGCAAAGTCAGGAAGGATATACCTGAATAAACATGCACTGTGTGTATATGTGGGTGTGTGCTTGTGTGTGTGCGAGTGAGTGAGCCCATAACCCACACACTCCTGCAATGGGTCCTCTTTTCATATGCATGTAAGTGAATGTTCTGTTGCTGCTCACATGCATAGTGTATGTAATACAAGTTCAGGAGTGTGTGTGTTAATGTGTGTGTGTTTGCCCACGAATGCTTGCGTGGGACAGGTTGTAATTTAGCAAGGGAACATGGAGGCTCACGAAGGGGCAGGACCCTGGGGAGCCATCAGGCTGAACTCGCTGTTCCCGGGACGTGCCCTGGGAAGAGACCCGATGTCACTCGGATAAAAACAACACACACGCCCAGTCAAGCAGCGGGGAGGATGGATGGATGGGGAGAGGACAGGGGAGCGATTAAAAAAAGGACGGAAAAGAAAATAATGACTGCCAGAGTTTAATGGACAAAGAAGGAAGACAAAGAGAGATGAATAGGTACCTAAAAAGAGAAGGAAACGAGACATAGAGGGAGAGGAAGAGAAGAAGAAAGACAAATAAAAGAGTGCAACCTATGCTCCACTGGAAATAACGCGTCATGGCTTGGAAGCGTATGGCAGAGATTCTGATACTGTAATGTTTTATAACAACACCTCACTGCTGGATCCCCCTGTGAATTGCTAATAGCTAACAGATAGCGGCCTCACGTACAGAAGTGTGATTAAACACAAATAAAATCAGAGTTACTCGTCAAAGCCGTAAAAAAGTCCTTCCTGTATTAGTTACTTTCAATTGGACAGAGAAGAAAAAGCATGTAATTGTCAAAAATGCAGCCCCCTCCTCTTCTACACAATCATGCATGGCGTGAAGTGCCAGCACATCAGCGGCAGTCCAACAAGTATAGAAAAAAGACTTAAGTGACAGCTGTGTTGGATAACACAAGAGCTCGAGATAAGTCAATTTAATGCTGTCACATCTCTCTTCAACTCCGTCGAGCCTCACTATAAATATAAAGGCAACATCTGTGGAACATTCACCGTTTACGTTGCGCTGCAAAGATTTACGAGAGACATATCTGGAGTTCAGACAGATTAATATTGTCATTTGAAGTTGGGCATGGAGGAATGAGACGTGTTTTGAGTGGCTATAAATGTGCAGACAGCAGGCTCTAATTTAGTTTTAAAAGCAGTGTTTTCTGCACTGCTGCTCTGCATGAGTCTGTGCCCCCCACTGCATCCCAATTACAGAGACTTCCTAATGGATATCCTCTTGTCTCTGCTCTCTGATCCTCTACTGCTCCTCAGGGATGGGGCCCTGTTTGTCTGCAAGTGTGTGTGCACGTGTGTGTGTGTGTGTATGCTGCGTTACAATACTGTATGTATGCACTGTAATTGGATAGGACTGTATTTTACACAAGCATCCTCGGGGCTGTTCATTGCAGGTTGTACCATATGACCTGGCGACCTGGTTACTCCAACTGATATTTGACCCTTTGCAGTGGTCTGTGAAGTGAGTCACCTCATGTCGACTGCTGGTCGGCCAACACAAGCATATTAAAGACATTTATCATTTTAGTGGAGAACATCAAGTTATTATTTACCCTTCCATCACTCATTTTTTCAAATGACATACATTGTGATCCTGTATCATATACTACAGTATACCTTAATACTGTAGCTTAACATGTTGTACTATGTAACTATATTATATTAAACCTTAATATTCTATATTAAACTATATCAAGCAATACTATTATATTAAACTATGTAACACTAAGCCTTAAAGGAGCCATCTGGGACGTTCATGACATTAACATAGCAGCAAACAACTGAAACGAACAACTGCTTGTAATGCACCGTTCTGCAACGTTCTAAAAACCTGTTCTGATTTGCAGCTTTTCAGACTTATTTTGTGGGTGAATATAATTTGTAGCTTCTTAAAATAGTGGTAGGGTAGTGATAGTGAGATACTGGCTACAGCTGCATTTGTAGTGGTGATGAAACGGCAAGAAACAGAAACAAAACCAGCATCAGATGATAAATATGCCACCAAAATGTAAATAACCAGCAACAATTAATCAGTCCATGAGAATGTGTGTGTGTGTGTGTGTGTGTGTGTGTGTGTGTGTGTGAGGGGGCAATAAGCACATACAGCGAGCAGCAGCAGCAACTCACTATCTGATACGGATTTCATTTGACCTGCTGAGCTGCAGGTGACATCATCAGCCAGTTTGAGTCGAGCTCAGACCGACCACTTCACACTGCTGCAACTTTGCTCCGTTATGTTCCAAAATGGTTTTGTCTCAACACAAATCATTGGTCTGAACTGGGCTTACTGATATAGAAGACTATTGGCATCCTGAGCAGAGAATGAAGTCACACTACCTCTACGTGAGTTGTAATATGAGCTTCTCCAAGCCAGTCTGACTAGCCACCTCCATCTTGAGAGCCGTGTGCTGACAATCACTTCTCAGACTCTGAATGTTGCATACAGCACCTTTAATATATTGAACTTTATTATACTGTACAGCAGAAAACGATAGCAAAGCCGCACCTTTTTTTTGCAGACGTATTGCCTTGACAGAGGACTATGGATGAAATCACTGCACTGGTTTCAGACTAAGGGGATATTATCTGTTAACACCAGCTGTTAGATCTAAGGTGTAACAGTGATACTAGTATAGACATTGCCTTTTGTTTCTATCCCCAATAAAATAAAAAAAAACATAAATTTGCTTTTGTCCCCCCCACAATAAATTAAAATAAATCAATATCCTTTATTTCATTTGTGTATCTCTCAAACTGGCTGTTGTTTCTGAGCTGACGCTCATTACCTCTACACTACTAAATCTCTCCGTCAGTGAGGAAAAAACACCCTGTTTCTGTGCCACGATGTATGCTGTGAGTTCCAGGAAAAGTGTTCAAAGCCTCTTCCTTTTCTCAGGGATCAAACAACGGAGGGATATTTACTGCTTTGTTTGGTACTGGGGCAGAGGATCGCATCATTAGATGCAGAACAGAAAAAAGAAAGGCTTTACTTATAGTCATAAACAAAAAGATGGGTGACACCAAAATAACAAATGGCCTTTGCTAAGCTGTAGTTTTAGTTGAGTGTTTGATACAGAAAAAATTACTCTCACAAAAGTGAGGCAAAGCAGCAACAAAGGGCTACTCAGCATTACTAACTACTTTACAAATTAACACATATTTTTAAGAAGTTATAAGGCATTTTCAACCAATAAGAAGTTAGGGAATAGAGTGTCAGATTTCCAAGCCATCCTGAGTGAAACTTGTTTTTATCACATTTATGCATTTCAGTATTTTCACCTGACCTCTTTGTATGGTGGCAAACTTAACACCCATTATAAAAACACAATCAAGGACAGGTACAATAAAAAAAGCTATATTTTATTCTTGTTCCGATGTCAAAAGAAACATATGGCCAATAACTGTTTAACTGATGACTATCAGCACAAAATGCCTATAAAACATCTAATAAAGTCCATTATGAGAAGCAGAAGCAAGCAGAAACAGTTGTTTTATGGCTTGAGTGTGCAGTTAAAGCGCACCTGTGTGTTCTTCCAGGTAGCAATTTAAGCCCTGAGTGATCACCGCAGTTTGTTTGGCCGTGCCATTTTACGTTATTATTGCGAGAGACATGACAGCTGTTTCATTATGTCTGCCCCACTGATCATTATTTGATATCAAGGGTTTTTATGCTCTTTATCACGAAACATTCAGATGTTACCAGTCCTTAGTTTTGATATCACATACGCAACATTCTAATAAAAGGACATTCGCAAGTTTAAAAATTACGTCGAACTTTCAAGATAGAACAGTATTTCTGATTCACATTTTAGCCCTATTTGTACACTATGTGGTCCATTTTATTCTCAGAAATACTTCACATAGTACATAGTACCAGGACTGTGTGGAGGAAGAGGTCTTGTATCTCAATGGGACCTTCCTGGATAATTAAAGGATAAATAATCACATAGTTTCATTTTAAATTGAAATAAATGGGATATTTATGATGTCATCAATGTATATAGATTTGAGAACTTCATTAATACAGATGTGTTGTTTTTTTTCTTACCAATTTATTTTTTAAACAGGTACAAATCTCCTGTGTCTCCTGTGGCGTCACACAAAGAAGCCACTTGGGCCCACTTATGTTTTCGGTTTTTACCAGTGAGTTAGCATGTGGGGTAAACGTAAAAATTCTCCAGTCAGGTGCCACTACAGAGGAAGAGAGCGCAACGAGATGATGTGATTAAAAGGGTGCCAGTCAAAACTCAAACTAAGGAATACAACTGATGAATAAGGAAGAGCACACTGGACAATGGAAATAGAGAACAATTACTATTACAGCTATGTGCTCTTTGAGGACTTCTGGTAACCACTGTATGCACTCTGAACTCCTCGAGTTGAAAAAACTTCAACTCAGAACAGAAAAACGCCCCACGTCATCTCTTCTTTCATCATGGTCACGACAACAAGTTTACAGTTGGTAAACAATGGAGGAGAAACTGGTGGTAGTGATTGCTGGATACCCAGAGCTATACGGCCTGATGATAGACAGCAGGTTGTCAAACTGCCCCTGAGTCATCCTAAAATAAGCCTGTACATAACCATCATGGAGGCGAATCTCCTGGACCAACTGGTGGTGATCCCCATGATTACTGGGGGGAAAAAATGGTAAATTAATTAACTGGGAAGGTTGGTGTAAGGACGTGTTGGTGTAGTTGAATAAACAATAAAATGTAATTTTAATTTAATTTTACTAGTTGCACTCAATCAAAAGAAAAAGGCAAGATTATATTAATGATTTTTGGCGTTTCCATGCAAATTGAAAACAAATAAAAAGAGGTGAATGGAAATGACCTTGAGAGTGTGTGTGTCACCATGTACACAAGTATTGTAATAATGAATTACAGTGAAACTGTCAGCTTTGTTATTCTGTTTACAGAAAAGAAATGTGTTAAAATAACATGAAAAGACATGTTTTGGGGGGTTTTTTTGTTTTATTTTAAATGGTTTGCTTTTGTGTTTGCCTCATTGTTTTTGTTGTCTTTTTATGTTCTGTTTTTTGTTTTCGTGTGATCTGCTCTTGTACATGTGAAACTATGACGTAAAGTAAGCTAGTTTTTGAGAATTACTGCATATTTTTGTTGTATTAATTACATGACAATTTAGGGCTTTACCCCATTGACAAACTAATTTTAGGCAAAAATTTCATGTAGAATTTTGCCCACTAATAAAACATGGGTTAAACCTGACACTCATTCAAAATATATGAAAGACTTTCAATGGGTGTTTTTAGATACCTCTTTGTAGGCTATGAATTTTTACTCCAGGAAAACTATAATACAGACCCTTTTCATTTATTTGGGTGGCAGTATTGAGCTACATATGGCAACTAAACATGCTGTCATGCCAGAGATTACTAGTGAGAAATAGCTAACGGTAGAATCATTTGATTTTTCTATGTTATGCTCATCCCTTTTTGTTCAGTCACCAAAAATGTCCAATCTATCTCTGCCTGGTTGTTTTGGCGTGGCCTGTTCAGTCCTTTTCTGGCAACAGTTGGAGAGCTTGGCTGTGGCGTCCATCTACTCATCCAGATGAATCGTGGCCGTTCCAACGAGCAGTTGTAGGGTGTCTGGGGCCCAGGCCCCGGGCCCCAGCTGCTATCTCAGCTTCACAGTCAGTCTGCTGAGTGTGAATATTCATTTAGCTGGCCAGATAATCATAGGCTCACCAATGTTTGTGTTGCTGCCTCAGGGGTTTATGGGGGCTGAGGGGCCCATTCAACCACGCGAGGTTCGGTTTATTGCCAGCAAACACTGTAGCGTGTTTTTTAGGATACGTCTCTCATGAGCACTACATCATTTTGTCATACACAGTTTTTCAATGATATCATTAAATAATAGTACATCATATGGCAGGATATTGGCTCGTAATAACTGTAAATTTTCTCGGTGCCCCTGGGACGTGGTCTACAGGAGAATGAGAAAGAAAACATGATTTGCCATGCTTCCTAATGTTATTACTACACACACACTCTTCAGCCGAAATTCTCTTGGGAAACTTAGCCACAGAATTTGACCAAAACCATGGTGGCGTGAGTTGGCTGGCCCTGACAGGAACAAGAATAAGTAGCTCTGGGCCTTTTTGGCCCACATGAGGCTTCATGATCCTGCAGGCCTGGGTGGCACAGGGATGTTGAACAGCCTCAGCACCCTGCTCTACTGAACCAAGTAATTCCCTGCCAGTTGGAGGCTTATAGAGATACTCTGCTCCCTGGGAAGACGCCTTTCACAGCTACAACACCGACAAATGACTATTTTCATGGCTTGACTTCCCCTCCAGAGCCAGGGTTTTTGCCCCCGTGGTATACTTAGGGAGAGGGTTAATTCCCGGGTGTCTTTTGCCCAGTGCTGTTAATAAAATTGGGACCTCTGACAGGGCAGGAAGAGACTCTATTTTTGGGGGATAGGCGTAGGACCAGATGGTCAAATGCCCACAATTTGCTTTCCTCTGCAAATTAGGTTGGATGAAATCAAGGCAGCTGGAGCACTGTGGGGGATTAGGAGGATACTGGAAGTGACATGTTTTGATTTTAACCAGGGACACATCGTTTTTTGGAAAAACTAGGAAAATTTAACTTAAAAAAATAAGTAAAATTAAGCAGGGCTGGTGTTACATCACGTAATCCCCCAGCCATCTCTCACTGTGTCCAATAATTCCTCAACATGACAACGACAGCTTTGCAGATTTGCAGACAGCTCCTCAGGTCTTGTACACCATCTCTGGATAATTCATTCTGCCTGTTTAGGTGAACATACCGCAGAGAGCAAGTGGGGTATCTTCTTTCCTTCCAGCAGTCTCCGTTTCTGTCCCTCCTTCCCTCTCTCTCTCTCACACACGGGGCGGCAGCAAGCGGGGGCGCTCGTGGCGGTAGAACGGATCCTCCAGGTGATCGAGTTTTCAGCCAAAGCACCTTGAATAATTAAACACGAGGTGGGCGAGCCTGCTCAAGTTTCGCGGTTGATTCAGATTACCATGTGTATACAAACAGATGGGCGCGCGTACGTAAGCACACGTAAACTCACACGTAAAGTACACGCACACACACAAACACAAACACAAACACACTTCCCAGTATAGCCAGGCTCTTGGCTATGCAGCTTTGTGGGAGGCTATCTCACACCATTATCTGGCTGTAGGGGCTCGGCTCCCTCCCTCGCTATCTGCTGTACAATCAACTGTGGCTTCAAAACAACTTAATCCCTCCGACTGGCACACTGCGCCGTGTTGTTGCTATGCCGGCTAGATGTCCTGCACCAGGGTACAATTTCACACCATTGTATCCCACTCAGTCCGGTAGTTATGTTTATCCTTAAGGGTATTATGGAAATGCATTTTTCCCTATGAATGACCAGCAGCACTTCACTGATGATTTAAACATACTTCCTTCATGCTGTGGACACTCAAGATTTATGGTGCCCAGCACAGGAACTGGGAGTCTTTTGTTTATCAATTTCGGGTCATGGCTCCAAAGGCTTAAGCAAAGCCTTTGTATGCCTTAAACATGGCTGCAGTGTGTGAAAATGTTTTATGGAGTGTAAATGTGAAAGGAAAAGGGTGCATAGTGTTGGGCCACTGTCAGAGATAACACTAGTTCCCAACATTTTTAGCTTGTGACCGTTTACAGCCAAGCAATGACAACTCTGAACCCTTAATCACAGGATGTGTATGTCAAGAAGCTGTGAGCCGTTCAAAGTCTTCCCTTCCTCTATTTATTACTGCTTGGGGATGTGACGAGGAAAAACTCCCCAGTATAACTCAAAAATGTTTTGTGAAAAGTCTTTCTTCTGTTTTCCTTATTAATCATCTCACAATCCCTTCAATTATTTATCAATCCCTCGAGAGTCCCAATGCTGTAAAACATAAACTCGTGCTGTGACATTTTGTCATTAGTGCTGGAGTAGGCACTTTCATTCTGGCGTCATTGGGCATAAATCCCATAATAACCTTTGAGCATACTGGGATTCAAGTGGACTGAGAGAAAACTAGATGTCTGCACCTCCTCTTGGCTCTGTATACAGGCTTTGGAAAATCCAGGACATGACAGGAGAGTTTGGCCAGTCATGGGTCATTTCACAGAGAGGGCATTCCTATTCCTATTGGTTCTACAAATGCAGATGAGCGTGCATGTCCCTTCAGATGGCGAAAGCCTGATTAAATTGTGGAGATTTCTGCAGAAAAGGTTGCTATTCCAGCACTGGCATCAACTGCCTACACTGCAAAGCAACCCAAAAAGTAAGACATCAAAATAAATTACATGACAATATCGACAAAGTGTTTCAGAGATGGAGGGAAAATTTTAGTTTAGCATTCTGCTAACTGGAGCCAAAGGATCATGGCTCCATGTTTACGTTTCAGTAGCTAGCATTAGTGAGTGTCGAATCACACAGTACGTTTACATGACATTAGAGAAAATTGATTTATTGTGTTAGTCCGACCACAACCAGACATTTAAAATACATGTAAACATGTTAGTCTGACTGAAATTGTACTAAATCAATTTTCTCAAAGTCGGACTAACACACCCAGATCATGTGACTCCTGCATGTATACAGTCAATCAGACCCGAACTGGCCAAGGCGCTACAATGCTCCACAGTTTCCGCCCCAGGCTTTGACCTGGAAGTCCAATAGCATTAAATGTGTAACAGAAGAAGAAGCCTGTAACAACATGGCAAAATCTACATCCAGAGCCGTACATTTTTGGACAGACAAAATGTACAGAGCTGTAAAACTGTCCACCATGGTACCAGTTAGCTGCTAGCTAACCGTTGCTAACTTGTTTGTCGACTGTTTGGTTTGTAATGTAATGGGTCAACTGGAAAAAGGTCCAAAGGTGGCGATATGCCCCCAGGCCGACTCCACTATCATAGTGGAGTCGGACATACTTTAGTCAATAAATCAATTCAATACTGGGACAAGGACAGTAGTCCCATTTAATGACCTAGTCCAGCTATAACTGTGGCTTGACTTAACTTAGCATGTAAACGTACTGACTGTGTGTCCTCCACCTAATTCCTGGCCGCTACAGACCACCGCGGAGAGCAGGCAGCAGCTCCAGAGACAAATCCCAAGTCAGTGGCCGCAACAACCCGAATCCAAATTGCTGCCAGGTTAGCAAACTTTCTGTTGCTGCCGTTACACAGGTTAAACCTGGTGCTGCCCCTGGCCACCAGCCCACTGGGACACCCTGTACTGGGGGGTTTGTGCTGGCCAAATTCAGCTATGACAGCTATAGACAGCAACTGAAGGTCAGGTTATTGGATGAAGTGTGTGTGTATATGCCTGTGGTCATCTGTTATTAGGGGCTTAGGATGCAGAAGGATTTTTAAATTCCAACATTTTTTGTGTTTTCAAGATTTCGACCAACCCTAGCTTTATGCAATAAAGGAATAATGCTAGAATATAAAAACAACTAAGTTCAAGTAAAAGTCCAGCATCCAAAATGCTACCGAAGTGAAAGAAAGCACATATAAAAATCTCAAAAACAAAAGTACTCATTATTCAGAATAGCCCCTTAACACACAGTGATCTAATCTTTATATATTGAATTGTTGGAATATCAGTACTATGTATTTGGCCAGTGTTAGCTACTTTGTATACGAATGATTTATTCAGTCTGTATCATTGCATCTTTCATATTTCTTCTATTTCTTCTTCTTCTACTACTATTTCATCTTGCATATTTTACAAGCTGATATATGTTTTCTATGAAAAAAAACTCATTTGCAAAGTAACCAGTCACTGCAGCTGTCAAATACATTGTGTCCCTCAAAAAAAAACAAAATACCGAAACCGAATAATTCCTTCTGACTTTCTCACTTGGACATTTTAGATGTGTCCCTAAACCCTACTGATGTGGTCCCTCCTCCCTGCGTGCTTCCTGCTGTGCCACATGGCCGCCCTGCTGGCATCACCCCTCTGGGCTGTGATACCGAGTGATGTCACGCACCTGGCCGGCCTCCGCTGCCACTGTGACACCCGATCATGTTTGGCATGGCCTTGATGCTGTTCATGGATGTTGGTACAAGTGTAATGTGACAGCTCGTTCCTTTCACATGGCATCCGTCTGATGTCGTCTCTACACACGCCGATAGGCTTATGCTACTCAGTTACAGCGCTCTTTACTTGCCAAGACACGAGAAACGCAGATCCATTTGGATCACTTCTGTCAATTGAGTTGGATCAGGTGTGCATTTTGGGGATACCAGTGGCTGTTTGACGTATACATTGCTTTGAAGAAGCTGCAAGTGGCATGTGATCTTGTTTTTCACTTTAAATCACACAGCAAACATAATGACACATGTGCAGTATATCAAGTTCCAACACAGGGAGTGTAACAATACAGCCAGCTCTGTCTGTCCTTCACATATCTAGACAACTATTTATCCAATCTAATTCACATATGACGGGTGCACTGCTGAAGACTAACGCCGTTTCCACTTGCGTATGTGACCGGTGTCTGTAGATCTGTAAACAGACGGATATTACCTCTAGTCCTTTTTAATCAACTCACTTGACAATCAACAGGCAACTGAATTAAAGAAATTAGCATGTTAGCTAGTTAGCAGCCTGTTAGCTAAGCTAGCACACTGTCATACGGTCTCTCCGAAATCCACCGCAAAAGTTCAATTTTTTTGACATACTCGAGGCAAATTCCAGCTCGAAATATTACAGAGGCACATCAGATATCACAAAGATTCCCATAGGAATGAATGAACTTCCAGTTGTCTCGTCTCCGTACATATGTGAAAGTGGAAATGAGGCGTCAAGGACATGTAGTGTAGAATTTGGGGCAATTACGACACAACACATTCAAAATTAGTTTTGCTGCTGAATCTTGGATGAACCAACGTTACAATCGAAATGAAGTCTAACGAGCTGGAGCAGATAGAAACAATGCCACTCTGCCAGTGCAACTCTAAAGGCCCTGACACACCAAGCCAACGGTCAGCCGTCGACCAAAGTTGGGCCGTCAGTGAGCGTCTGTCGCCCTAGTTTTTGCGGTGTGTCCCGCACCGTCGGCACTTCGGTGTTGGCGGCTTTTCGGCCTTTTGAGCATGTTGAATCGGCGGCGGAGCTTGTTGGTGAGAGAGATCACTCTGATTGGCTGTTCAGGTTTTATTTCCTCGCCCCTGTAGCGAGTGAATCTGCCTGTAGTGAAACCGGGGCTAACCGGTGCTTCCTCCTCAGGCTCCACTTCACTCAGCTGCCCCACAGACCCGCTGCTTCTTCACACTTTAACCTGAATAACAAACCGGACCTAGCTGGGAGCAGCTAGCGGAGCGTTAGCCGCAGCATGACCGGAGGGAAGCACAGCCAGTTAGCCTCCGCTAGTCTCTGAGCTAGCCCCGGCTCTCCGTTTGGATCCAACCGGAGCACCGAGCCCTGGTTTGTTATTCAGGTTAAAGTGGGAAGAAGCAGCGGGTTTATCGGGCAGCTGAGTGAAGTGGAGCCTGCGGAGGAAACACCGGGACCGTCTGGATGTAATAGTCCGTGGAGGTGCTGCGGTGCTCGGCTGCACAGATAGGAAACCTCTCGGCTGACAGGATGTACCACTCTCTCACTCCGCTCTCTCTCACGCAGGCGCAGAACGTACGTGCTACTTGGCCGTCGGATGTAGTCAGTGTGTTCAAATGCAACTGACACAGGGCGACATGAGGCGACATGAGGCGACGTAGACGACGCAACAGTTGGCTTTCATCGCTGCTAGTTCTTTGATGTCATGCACTTCTTTGTAACTGCAGTGGTTATGTTACAGCCAGAAACGACTTTACGTATTGGTAAATTAATATCTTTTCATTTCTCTGGGGTTTCTGACATTGAGTAGCTGCAACTTGGGTGTGTTTTTTGGGATGATTTAGTGATTTGGGGGACTCAGGCAAACACCGTCTTGCCCTACTTTTTATCCTTTCTCTAAGGGGAAAAATGTTGCTATTGGCAGTTGTTGAAGAAGTACTTAAAACTTGTGTGAACAGTTTTTGAGAAAGCTGCAAGTAGCAATGCCAAAAGTCCAGCAATCACTCTCTTCATGTTTTGAATGGGCGCACTAGTTTTTAACAAAGCTAGAGGAAAATAAACTATTCAGTCCAAAAGTTCCAATTTGTTTGTCCTTCAAGTACAAATTCTTAAGTGCCGAGCCAACATGGATCAGGAGTTCTAGAAGTGCTCAGAATAATGTCTAAACATCGACAGCTGCATTTCAACAAGGCAAACTTTAGATGCTAATTAAGACCAAGTGATTCCAGCTCAGTCACCAGAATAAAATGATTGCATTGTACGTTTCTGCAAACCATTTTTATGTTTCATATGTATTATCCAACATTTCTAAAGTGAAGTAGTTCAGATTACATGTATATGAGCTGAGTTTGTGATCAGGCTAAGGAGGGGATGGAGGATGGTGAAACACTGAGGCGAGACAGCAGCAGACCACTGTTCGAGACCAACAAAACAACAGAAGCCATATTCTTTAACGATACATCAGGACATATCCAGCCCTGTTTGTGGTGTCCAAACCCTACATATAAATTGTAAGAATTTAACAGGTCCATGATTTGCAGAAACGTAACTGCTTATCCTGTTGGGGGTTGCAGCGGGTCTGCAGCCTATCCCAGCTGACACAGGGTGAGAGGCAGGGTTCACCCTGGGCATGTTCACCAGACTATCACAGGGCTGACACATAGAGACAGACAACCATTCACACTCACATTCACACCTACGGACAATTTAGAGTCACCAATTAACCTGCATGTCTTTGGACTGTGGGAGGAAGCTGGAGTACCCTGAGAAAACCCACGGGATAAACAACACCCCCACCCCCACCCCCCAATGCTAACCACTGCACCACCATGCCACTATAACATTTAAGATTACATAATATCTTAAGTGAAAAAATAAAACTACTGTTATACGAGCAGATATGAATCCACTCTAGATGGAAATGTCCTCATACAGATAAAAAGCAAATGTTTGAACTTGACTAGAGAAAAACTCTTCAAACATTTCTGACAACAAACTCCAATTTAACATCTCCAAAAACTATTTTTAATCTCTGGAAATAACCATTTTTATTATGTTGTTATCATTTCCAGTCAGCAGTTGAGATCTCTGACAGCCGCAGTGTTAATGAATGACATCAATTGCACCCACTGGTAATTTTAATGCCTGCAAACAGAAAAAAAAAAAACTTCTTTGGAATAATGTTTGGTCAGATTTAGTTAATACTGCAATATGTCCATTTTGCCACAGTGTATTGTCACACCTTTATCCAACACCTTAACTTACTGTTAATTTTATTATCCAGACCTGTGCACCCTCCATGCTGTCACACAGACAGGACGACAGAGCGGAGTGGTTTACACCTGGTAAGGAATCAACCGTTGGCTTGAGTGTTGCGATGGGTATGGGAGAGCCTCTGGGCTCCCACCACCTGCTCCATTTCTCACATTCTGTCACACCTTAGGGGACATATCTCATCCGGTCCACAACCCAATTACTCCACGACACGTTTAACTGCCATCAAACGCTGCACAGCGGGGGTGCAAGGGAGCCGTGCAGAGCCGGGCTGTTGCCATGGCCACTGTCACTCAGCAGATTTCCAAGGATGGAAAGAGATAGAGAGCGCTCTCTGATTGGTTCTCGTACTATTTTGACCAACAGAGACAGGGCCAGTACTCACAACAATCACAGACACTGTTGTTATGCAATTGAACAACTAGAATATGCACATTTGTGAATACTGGCCAGTCGTACTTGTTCAGTTGGAAGCGTGTCAGCAAAAGTGGTCGGAGGAAAACTGTAGTATCTCTCCCTCCTTTGCATATCAGATAAACCACAAATTAACACCATGTGCTCCCTCATATGATCTGTGAAAATATAAGTACGCTCACCAAACGGGAATTTTTATGTGAGAACACAAAAAAGTAACTGAAACCACTGATTTTATCTCTGACTGAAAAGCACAGACGTTCTCATTTTTACATGAAACAGAAGATAAACAAAAAAACAGTATTATGTCTGGAGGATATTTCCTCTGAAATGCAATGCCATCACCAGGGTGGTAAGTTCCTGGTGAGGAGAATAAAGGAAAACCACCTGAGTTCCAGTCAGAGGCTCAGTCAGAGATACAGAGGAAACAGAGACAAGCAGAGATACAGAAGAAGAAGGAAAGAAACGTCACCAGCACTTGATACCACACACAGAGAGCTCTTCCACATGACCAACAATCAGACATCTATGTCAGAGACAGCTGATAAGATACCTACTTGCCTCAGCAGGGTAGATAGCCAGACAAAGACAGTTAAGTGCACCAGTGCTAGGACACTACAGACAAGCTTTACAAAACACAGACAGGCGAATTCACAGAGACTAGATTGCAGCCACTGATAGCACTGTGAATTGTGCATCACTTGCAACCACTATCTGTCCCATCTCAAGGTGCGATTCACAAAAGATATTGCCCATAAAGTTTTAATCTTTTCTTCATCTAACTGCAATTATCCAGGACGGCAGGGTGGTGCAGTGGTTCACACTGTCACCTCACAGCAAGAGGTCTTCAGATTTGAATCTGCTGGCCGGCTGGGGCCCTTCTGGGTAGAGTTTGCATGTTCTCCCGATGTCAGCGTGGGGCTGTTAGGTTACATCGTTAGGTTAACTGGTGACTCTAAATTGGCCGTAGACTGAATGCAAGCATGAATAGCTATCTCATAGGTCTGTCTCTATGTGTAAGACCTGTGACGGTCTGGCGACCTGTCCAGGGTGTACCTCGCCTCTCGTCCAGAGTCATCTGGGATAGGCTCCAGCCTGTCGGTCTATTAGCACTGATCTTTGTGGATTAGAAGGTTTTTACACTGAGGTTCACTGCATAGAAAAATTGGCAGCGCTCGACAGTGCGAGCGTTTCACTCGCATTTGCAATTAAAAATAGGTGTGTGCTAACTGTAGAAAATATTTAGGGGCACATGTGCGCATAAAAAAAAATCAGCCGAAGCAGCCTATATTTTCGTCAATAAAAAATATGATAATCTAACCACACATGTTGGAGGAACTCCAGCAGCCTTCCCTCTTCCAGGGATGGTTTTTGCTATGGGCAATGTGGCCGACTGCCCAGGGCGTAATCACGTTTTTCCTATTATCACGTTTCAACCAGCAGCAGAAAGGAAAGGCGAATCCTGGCGGTTGTGGGTTGAACGGGGGTCACAGACAGGAATACAGCGGAGGCTCATAGTGCTCTGCGGCGCAAGATAACGGCTTACCGGCGACAGAGAAGTCCGACTCCTAGCCAGGACCGCCTCTGCTCTTCCCCGTGTGACACGGTTATGGGCGGTTTTCCAAGCCACTGTTGGCACAATGAATATAAGTCCCACTGTCAGTAGCGTGGAAATAAGTCAAAGTGTGGCGGAGGAGACGGACCGGGTTAAGCGGCGGACCTCCGGGGAAGCCTGCTCCATTCTCCCCGCAGTTAGGGACCGTTCGCCATGGTACCACTGCTGGGCAGGGTGGAAATAAGTCCTGCAGAGTTTCAGAGGACCTGGAGAATGTTTTAGGATAGTAATAACATTATATAAGATAATCATATTGCAAAGATAATATATATAAGATAATGACATTGAAGACAAAATTAAATTGCAATACTTTTTCAAAACTTGAAGATTTTACCTTTCTGTACATTTTGTATACAAATTCATTAAATAATTTTGCTTGTAAATGTCTATTTGCATCATGTTTATTACGGAAAACACATTATTTGATCAATTTACATTGTGCCCCTAAAGTTCTTTGTGCGCTCCTTACTTTTTCAACGTAGGAGCACATGTGCTCCTTGGGGAAAAAGGTTAGCGTCAAGCCCTGATTGGTGCAAAACCTTTGCACCAAACAGGTGCACCTACATGCTATTTGCTTGGCAGCGCAGTTAGGGATGCATAGTTTTATCTCACACAAGCTCCGCCCTCTATTGGACTCTATGGGTAATACTCTACTCAAATCATGAGCATGCATTCGCCCTCTGAAATTTGGATTTACATAGTCGGCTAGTGTGGCTGGCGCAATGTTGTGTCACAACAGGGCATTTATTTATTGGGTTCCACAATTGTATCCATGGAGTCTAGTTGATTGCGGAGCCTGTGTGAGATAGAACAAAGGTTACCATATTGTAACCCTCAGCTATAACAGCACAAACTGTACCTAGGGCCCCCACACTCCTACGTCACTCGCTGAAGAGGGTTTAAGCTGGCAGACAGCGTGGTTTCCTTTACATACTGTGGGGTCCACACGTTCTCACATAGGCATGTTCTGATTGGCTGGCTGCTTTTATGCTAATTTCAGTGGGCGAATGCATACTCCCATTGGAGAAGAGTATAACTTATAGAGTTTAGTAGATGGCTCTGCCTTTGCTGAAAGAACTAGGGTTACAATATCATAACCTTCAAATCACCCTTTGCAGGTGCTTTGAGAATCACCAATCACTAGCACGCATTCGCCCACTCAAATTTGCAAAAACATAGCCGGCCAATCAGGACGTGTCTCCTTGAATACATGCAAACCCCACAGTACATAAGGGAGTACCAGGGGGCTGTCCGCCATCCTGTCCTCTTTAGCGTCGTCCACTAATCAGTAGGGCTGCAATGATTAGTCGACTAATCGATGACTAATCGACTATTAAAATAATCGGTGACTATTTTAGTAGTCGACTACTCGGTTTGAGTCATTTTTCATAGAAAAGTACCCCAAATAATCTTTTTGCAGCTTCTTACGTTCAAATATTGGCAGCTTTACACACTCCCGTGACGGTGAACTAAAACTCTTTGGCGTGACTACGAAACAAGACATTAGATGATATCATTTTGGGGTTTGGGAGAGACAAACCAACTAATCGAAGAAATAAGCGTCAGATTAGTCGACAGTGAAAACAATCGTTAGTTGCAGCTCTACTAATCAGTGTGGCTGGGTTGATGTTATGTCGCAACATGGTGTTCATTCATTGGGCTCTACCCCTGTACCCATAGAGTCCAGCAGAGGGCGGAGCCTGTGTGAGATGAAAGAAGGTTACTATATTGTAACCCTAGTTCTATTTGCACAGGCGGTGTCCTCTGTGTTAAGGCCCTGTCACTCCTACACGGCTTGCTGAAGAGGGTGTAGGATGGAGGACAGTGTCATGGTACTACCTTGTATCCTGTGGGGTCCTCATGTATTCAGGTAGGTACGTCCTGATTGGCTGGTTACTGATATGCAATTTCCAGTAGGCGAATGGGTGCTTGTGATTAGAGGGGGATATTACCCATAGAGTCCAGGGGGTCCACCGGTGCAAACAGAACTAGGGTTACAATATCGTAACCTTCTATTCACCTTTACAGATGCTTTGAGAAGTACGCAGTTTCTTGTTGTCATTTTTGGGCAGGGTCAGTGGCCGCAGACACTGGGAAATTATTTTGTGTACACCCCTAAAAGTATGCTTTTTCAATACTATTTAAAATTGAATTTAAAACTTCAAATTTTCAAAGTTAGGAAAGCACCTGAGAGGTCAAAGGGTCTATACTTTTAATGTCATCTGGATCAATTTGGGCTCTATGATATTACAGTAATGAGTAAAGTGGAAAGTAACAAGAAAATGTCTGATCACGTCCAGAGCCAGGGTGTGATATTGATCCAGTGTGTGGATGTAGTTCCCGTGAAATAGTGATGAAGTCATTCCTTCCTTTTAACTTCTTTTTGGTGATGGTGACAACATCGACAACAGGAACAGTCTCATTTCCCCCGAGCTCTGTTTCCTCTGACTCAGTGCCTTTGGATCATGAGAGCAAGACACACAAGAACGCACACAGATTCACCTGCCTTGTTAATGCATAAGCACATACAAATACACATCCTCCTGAATCCTGAATTTGAGACCAAAGAAAACAGCTCAAATGGTCACGAGTAAATGTCTCTTGTTCTCTATCTTGGGACATTTTAGACATCAAAGGAGGCGAAACTCAACGGCGCTCAATCATCATAGAAGGCTAATGTGGAACGGAACCCGCCTGGGTCTTTTAAGCATCGGACTCAGAGATACTGTACATGAGAAGGGGGGGTTACTAATGGGGACCAGAGGTCTGCGGTCTACGTGATGCTGGCCAGAGAGACCAGACGGCCGATGACTGATCTGGAAGGAGGAGGGAGGGAGTGTGTGTTGACGGGGGGGTCATTAAGGAGCTGCTCCGGCTCTAATCATAGAATAACACTCCTTCTTTTATCTACCTTCAGCTCCATCTCACCATGAGAAAAACCAAAAAGAGTGTAATCCAAGCCCTGGTGCTGAAGTTCTCTGATGAGTCTCAGCAAGGAAACATCTGCAAACCATCCGCTCGGAATGAGTCTCAAAATAAGGGGGAGCTTGACTGAAAAGAGGAGGATTAACTGGATTATTTGGAAGAGTAGTTGCTCGCTGTGGTCATTAACTGAACCATTATTTATATTGTGCAATGGCTGCGATGCATCATCTTATAAAGTAAATCCCAATCCCGCTTGCCAGGAGTATGTATAAAGAATAATGTCTTTGACAGTGAGTTACAGTGTGAAAAGTGTGAAAATTGGCTGTAAATCCACAAAAATCTCACCCTGTCTGCAGAAGCAGAAAACTAAAGGAACTTTGCAGTGTGTCGATCGTGTCTGTTGCAGATTTGGGTGTTGCAAATAAAGTAAAAACCGCACATTAACACCAAGAAAGCGACGATAAATATACAATGAAATCCGACGCACTGATGTCGTCTAACAAAACACACATCGGATGTATGAATGGGCTCATTCAGATAATTTGCTTTGACATTTCCATTCCTGAACGGCGAGTAGATCCAACGCAGATCTTAAACTGATTAAATGGGCCCAGAAAGGGAGCGAGGAGAGGAGGGCATTAGTTAAGAAAACAGAGGCGAGGGCCGAGAGCGACAGGGGTTTGGCTTATCGGCACTGTGAGCCGGGGCACTCTTAATTCATTCTGAATTAGCCGCGTCGTGTGTGCTGAAATAATCATCCCCTTGTTTATTTGCTCAGGCCTTGGCACAAGCCTTTATCTAGCTGGCTAGCAGTCGCACTTCCCTCCTCTGTCCCTTCGCCTCCCCTCCTGTCTTAGTCTAAACCAAATGCTGATGTACCAGAAAACACAGCACAGAGGGTCACTGGAACCTGTCTTGCAAAACCACCACTTGTTTTCTGTAAGCGTTGGTGCTCCATCAGCAGCTGGAGAACATGACCGGGCTGAGTAACTGACAAGCCCTACAGGGGAAACCTGCCTGTCAGACCAGTGTTTTTGATAGCCTTAAAAGCAGAGGAACTCCCCACAGAAAGTCACACCTCACACTGCAATACTTGGCCTTGGCATGACAGGCAAATAAGGCCGTGATTGAAATGTAGTTATTACTCAGTGCTTGAAGTGACAGCGTGTAAACTGCAGTGAAGCATTAATTGGCACTGCAGCGGCTGAACTGTTATACATAATAATACAATAACACAAAGACACATGTCCCGAGTTTGACAACCTGCCACCTCACACTTTGTAGCAATATATAGATATGTCAGTTATGTTTCTTTCAAGGCAAAGCCCTCAATCATCATCCATGACAAATTTTCATGAGGAATCACTCTGGATTGTCTGCATCTGCGAGGAAACCACGAAATTGTACACAGCATGCCTCATTAATTTGCAGATGTGCTGACTGATTCACTTACAGGACCGTGGAAATATTCCAGAGACTGAGCAGAGCAGATTACACGGACAATCCAGACATCAGTGCCTCGGCTAATTATAGTCATTATTCAATGGAACAAAGTCTGTTGCCACACATTTAATGAAATAAAGCAGTGGACAAATATTTTGTGATGTATGAATAAATGAAACCAGGTTTAAAGCTCAGAGGGTGAATGTCGTTTCATAATATTTACACAGTTTGCTGCATGTAATGAGGCACTAAATCCCTCTGAATCACTCAGCTACAGTGTTCACTTAGTCAACCAAAACTTTGACTTTAAGTACTCACTGACGCCGTTTTACTTCATGACCAAATTGTAATTCATTCATTCATTCCATAACTGTTTATCCTGTTGGGGAGCCCGGGGGGGTGGAGCCTATCCACCTCGTCATCCGTCCAGACAAACGTTCATGCAGTTGCCATTTTGTTTGTTCATACATTGCCGCTCTGTAGAAGGAAGCGTGAGCGTCACACTGCCAACTACTGGCCTGGCATGTATACTGCAGCATTTTGGTCATTTTTGTGGATCCGTGTGCGCGGCGATTGTTATCAAAACGTTGTCGTCTAAACACAGAACTTTTTTCAAAACGAAAATGAGAGACAATTCAGTTTTCAGTGGATCGTTTTCGTGTAAACATGCCCACAGAGACAGACAACCATTCACACTCACATTCACATCTACAGACAATTTAGAGTCACCAGTTAACCTGCATGTCTTTGGACTGTGGGAGGAAGCTGGAACACCTGGAGGAAACCCACGCTGACACGGGGAAACAGGAACCTGTTCTTGCTGTGAGGCGACAACGCTAACCACTGCACCACCATGCCGCAAAATAACAGCATTTCTCTGTTCATTGTGCCATGACGAAGAAAGACGAGACAAAATATTTGTCTCTGTTCGGGCGGACAACCTAAGTTAGTTTACAGCAGCTATCTCAAAGCACTGATTGTTTCATTTCTTTAGCCAGCTGCATTAGCAATTAGCTAATTATACTGTAATGGAGCCACTTAGTGTTTCACACCACGCACAGAGCAAAGATTTTTGCCGGAAATTTTTTTGCCTACGCCTGGGTATCACTTAAGTGGGGCAAAAATATTCAACGACCTTGATATCAGCAGATTACCACCTGTGGAATTATATGTTTGACTACTGAAATCCATTTTTCCTACTGATGTTATACCTCCAGGTCATAGCTAGCTTGCTTCCAAAATGGGAGAACATACTGTACATACTTTTATATCAATATATAAAGAATTAAACCGGACCTTTGTCAAGGGGTGCAGGGGATCTTCCCTTGGCATTTTTTTTGGCAAACAAGCTCTATTTTTATGCTTTTAATGAACTCTGGCACCTAGTTTACATTCAAAGTAGAAAAAAATCCCAGTGTGAATTAATTAAACTTTTACTGTATATTAGAAAATGGTCAGCAGGCACCTGGTACCCTATCGCAGGCCGACAGGCTGCATATTGGGTATCACTGGCTTAGTTGGTAAGTCACCGAGTGGTATATCGAATTAATCAGTCAATGGGAATGTGTGTGTGTGTAAAGGGGGTAGGCAAATACAGCGAGCAGCAGCAGCGACCCACCGTCCAACACCAGTACACGTGAGGAAGGAAACAGAGGGCTCGGCTTGACCACGGACTTCACTACAACCCGACTGGCTAAGAGGTAACGTTCTTTACTGTCTATAACCACCAGTTCCACCATCAGCCAGTTCACAACGCTGCAACTTTTCTCTGCAATGTTCTAAAACAGTTTCGTCTCGTCGTCTGAACTGGGCTTAAACAACACAATGAACACATTTTTCTGACTGCTAATTTAATAAATCCAAGTTCTACTGAGTGAAACATGAAACATTTACTCCAACAAAAGACATCAGTTATATCAGTTATAAAGTTGTAGCAATAAAAATACCTTATTCTATTCCCATTCAAGATGACTCAACACGTAGTTCAAGGTATGGTCCCTTCTCACTGAAATTTTTCCAACCAAGTGAAAGATCCTTCGGCAGAATCCATCACAGTGTCATTACACTGTCTGAGGAAATCATGACAAAACACTGACTTTAAAAACATTAAAAGTCCTACTGATTAAATCTTAACTAAAACAAGACTAAAATGTGACTTTAAATGAACTATAATGTTCAGTAAGTGACAAAGACCAAAACTAAATTTAAAATTCTTGTCAGCTTCTCTGACTCCTCATGGAGGCCCAGTCCTCACCCCCTGGCCCCATGAACTCTCAGTTTGCATGCATATCACATTGGCACAGAGTCTCCATTTTGATTTCCATTGTGGCCGAGTCTGTCATTAAGAGCGCAGAAACAATGGCTAGAATGAGTGGTGCCACAGAAAACAGCTCCCCTGTGAATCCAAGCACAACAGTTCCACATCACGGGAACGGGAGCATTAGCGACTTCGCCGTGCGCCTGCTCTCGAGCTGCAAATCATATAATGACATTATTGTGACCAGTAAAATCTCATTCCCACACACAATAGCTTTAAATCACACCATAACGGAAAATGGTGGGTGTATTGCAAAAATGATAAGTGAGAAAGCAGCCCTGTGTCTTTTTGGCTCTCTGTGCCCTCGCTGTGACCCCTCTGTGGTTCACTGGGATAGGACAGATTGTGCTATTGTGGGTCTGGAGTGCCACATGTTGTCTTGCCAGTTGCTCAACAAAGAGGAGAAAAACACTTTTCGGGGACACTCCTCAGAATATGTGCTGCAGGATTCAACGTTAATTAGCAGGGGCATGTTTATTTTACCGTGGCACACAGAGGAGAGCTCAATGATAGAGGACAGTTGAATGCTTTGGCATGACTTCCATGAGGTTTCGCCATCCATGTTTCATCAGCCCAGAGATCTCTCTGTGCCCTCTCTCACATGCTTTCAACAAAATCCTCCTCTGCCATCACTCCATCTATCCTGCTGTTCCTCCTCTTGGCCAACCTCACTGGCCTGTTACAGCACATTCAACTCACGCTACAGAAACTCAGCCTGTGTCCAGATTTGGGTTTGAGCAACACACATTAAAGGAATAGCTGACATTTTGGAGAATGCGCTTATTCGCTTTCCTGCCAAGATTTAATATAGAGGATCAATACCACTCACATATCTGTACAGAGAATATGAAGCTACTGCCAGCAGCCGGTTTGCTCAGGGCTTGTTTGTTTAAGCATGCAGCATGATTGTGATATGGATGTTGTGTCAGCGGTGCTATAGGAGCTGCTCAGCTATTTAGTGTTGTTTGTGCGCGATGTGTAAAATCTGCACGCTGCAGTGAAGGCTACTTCTTCAGTCATCAGCTCACAGGTGGGAACTCAGCAGTGAACAGGCAGAGATCTGTTTCTGCCCTCCAGGCACCAAGTACACAGAGACAATTAACTGCAATGGGATGTGATTTTAATGACTAACAAAGTGTCTTTTGGAAGACTGTAATTCAAAGGAACAGAAAGTGCTGTTTCATTCTGCATATTTACAGGAGCTAGGGAGGGATTTGCTGCAGACATTGATTGCAGTTAAAGTAGCCAATAAAGCGAAAACTTCAGACTGACAGTAGGCACTAACCCAACATGAAGAACAGCCATGAGGACGGCCTGATCTCTGTTGTTTATGACTCCTCAACACGATCATTGCCGGATTTTACAGAGAGAAGGTGTCCATGATGAGGTAATTTTCGGAGTGAGGCCATACACATTTCAGCAAGATCCAAAGCCAGCAGTGCTGCTGGTGAAGGAGAGACGCAGGCCTATCCCCACCATGGAGCTGATGCTTCTGTGTTAGCGTTTCATTGGACACAAAATTAGTATACATCGCCAAGTGCAGGACGAGTCTTCAGAGGCCAAAACACACCGGCGGAAAATGCCACACATAAAAAAATACACCCCTATTATTTTCAATGTACAATCCCACACTAGCGGCAACTTGACACATGTCAGCGCTCCTCAACCGCCACCCCGCAGCAGTTAACATCACTGTCCTATTTCCAGCCTCGCCACCCCCGAAATTAAACGTATTTTTCCCCACTTGCTCTCCGCCTGTGCAGCTCCTGTAGCAGCTCTTTTTTCTGCTCCCATGGCAGCTCAACTCCTCTCTTCACCATGGATGTATAAAGAGAACTCTGTAGCTGTTGCTGTGCCTCGTGTGTGACGACGAATGGACGAGGGGAGGCTTCTTGTTGAAGCTGAAAAATATCCTAAGCTAAAGGACACACAGTCCTGTCATTATAAAAGCAACAGCTAAAAAGATATTGCCCGGCGAGTCATGGCTCTGGAGATCGGCTCTTCAGGTGAGAAATCAAGTTTATTTGGTGAGTGTCCACACATGATTTTAAGATGATACATAGGTGGAGAAAGTACTAAGTAATAAGTTTGCTGTAGCACAATGTGTCCAGTGTGTGCTAGGGGCAGCACTTGATGTCCATCACATGACGTGCTGTGCCGCGGCAGCGCCGGTGTTTTCAGCTTAACACTTTTTTAAATTGTTTTCCCCAAAACGACAAACTCTAAACCACCATTAAGAATATCTATGAAACAACTTTTTGCCACTGGGCCAGATACTGGTGTACAGGCCAAGGTAACAATCAGCTCAAGACATATGTGATAAGAAAAACATCTGTTTTGACTTTCATGGGAAATTTAAAGGAATGGTTTGACATTTTAGGGATGCTTTTTGATTTCATGCCAGGAGTTAAGTGAGAAGATGCTTATCACTCATGTGAAGCTTACAAAGCTATGTGACGTGACAAAGTCATTACGTCAGGTTAAAGTGCAAGAGTCAGGGTCAGCTAACGTTAAACTTGGGGAGAGGTTTGGAGTAGTAGAAGCTAATCAATAGCACAGACAGGCTAAGAAAGACATAAAAGTAGCTGGAGCTACTTTTTAAATCCCTAAAATTCCTTGGATGCGAGGGACTTCCATTGCAGGGGCATAGCCATAGGGATGTTGTTTCATGCCAGGTAATGTTGGAGCGAACTACGAGTAGACGTATGATTTGCCCAGGGGACATGTCTGACTTCACCAAGGAGAAACCTGGATGTCCGCCACCATTCATACCTAAAATATGAGAAATTTTTGGCACATTCAGTCCAGAGAAAAACAGTTTCTGAAGGGAGGGAGCGCACATTCTTTGGACTAACAACCAATGTAAGTACGTGCGAGCAGTTTTCCTGTAGCTCCTGTGTAAGCCCGTACACATACATAGTCACAAGTGTACTTTTATACTGTGCAGCTCCCCTCAACGAAAGTATGTTCCCACACGTTAGCTTTTGTTACTTCTGGAGAGAGGTCCCCCGTATTTCAGTCTTTATGCTAAGCGAAGTCAACTGTCTGCATATTTCTGTACAGTAAAGTGGTTTTGATAATCTCATCCAACACTCAGCAAAAATTCCAGAAAATGCCAAGTATTCCTTTGAGAATAACATGCTTGTTTTGTCTGACATGATAAACATGTCTCTGAAATGAATTAGTAATATGCAGTAACGGTACTCAGAGGTTCAGCTGCACCACAAACACAACAGTGTGTGAGTCAGTATTTTGCAAACACTTTGCTGTAGTTGCTTATCGCTGCAGGAACAGGTGTACAAGTAGCAGTGGGGCACTAATACCCATTACAAGAGCCAATCCCGAGTGAGAGCTAAACTCCTGCTGTTCTCACCTGTCAGCAAACCACAAACACACTCACTGCATGAACCAGCTTTTCCACTCAATTACATTCAGTGGCCCTGCAGTGGCTGCCACTGTCAGCAGCCAGTTTAATGAAACACTACTCTGCATACTGGCAAATACTCAGCTCCACCCTCATCTTTTCATTGTGAGATGAAATTCAAAATATGGAGGTACAAATATTTATATAAAAACATATCAATGTCCGAAAATGTTAAAGGTAGTTGATGCTTGGAGTTTCGCTACAAGGGCATCGTTTCTGGTGAGTCGGAGGAGAGACTGTGTGCCAGCTGTCTGCAGACCACACCACTACTGTCACCGTCACTTGAGACTCTCACCACTCCTTCACTTGTACACACACACACAACTGTAATCACACAAGGCTTACGCTGCTCATTTGTAATCTCAGACTCGAAGCATGACTGCGTACGTGAGTGAGTAGATTACCTTCAAGTCAGAATAACAGGCTGGGAAAATAGGGGCTGTTGTGGAGTACACCACTAACGTAACAGTTACAGTGAGAAAGAAAATTATTGGCAAAGTTAAAAATGCCCTGTGGAGTTTTCAGTGAACACATGAAGTCATGTTTACATGAAGTGTTTCTTACCCCTACACACTGTTGGGTATCCTTGAGGTTTAACAAACGTGTCAAATGTGTTTAAATCCTCGTAAAACATGTGCAAAGCTTTTTTTAAATACTTTAAATCATGTATTGCTTATATCTGTGTTTACTTGCTGAAACGACTGAATGTTTACGCCTTCGCATGAGTGCCATGATACAAACAAAACAGGGACCATTTGTAAACACATTTCTCCATACTGGTCAAAACTCCGCAGGGTGCCTTTAAAATTTACAATTTCTTTTTTTCAGATTTCATGCTTCGTAAATACAAAACAAGACGAAGAACAAGAGTGAGGAGAGAAGAGCCGGGACTCTGCCAAGTTTACACACAAACGTCAAAGGTTTACTTGTCAGAAAGTGTTATTCATGCTGTGGAAGGAGCCTTCAGGCTGATTTTAGATTGAGCTTGAGGCTTCAAGTCCCCTTAGTTCATAGAGGTTCCGCTTTAAAGATTTCCACAACAATGAATTGTATATTTTCAAGCAATAATTACAGATTTAAACAACTCCCAAATACAAAAAAGGAACCCTGGAATATACATATCTAAATCAACAGGTGATTTCCTTCTCACAAGCATCACATAGGTTTACATTACCAAAGGTTTATGGCAAAATAACTTGACAACACCGACTCCCGTGTGCACACAGCGAGAGAGGAGAGGGAGAGACGCTGTGCTGCTGCCAGAGGAGCCGCTGACCCTCTGAGCGCTAAGTCACCAAAAGAGTCTGAGAAGTCCAGGGCTGTTCATAAAACATTCAGGACGCCACAGTTTATTCCACACTACTGAAGCTGCTCCTCTTTTTGGAACCACCGCGGACACGCACAACAAGTATCACAATATCAATTTTTCATATGATATTAAAAATAATATCTGTATTATCTTGAACGAGATGATATGGCACACCCTTACTGTGACCTCCCCAGTTTCTGATGAGGTGGACATGATAACCCTTAATACACATAACCTTATTCATCCCTACAACAGGAAATACTTTTTCCCTAACCTGATATGAAGTGAGCATTTTCATGATCGCCTCCGTCCAGTCTTTTGGTCTTATCGTGTTGTATATGCATGTTTTTACACCAGTGAATTTTCTAACATATAAACAAAGTTATTTTGATTACCTGATTGATTCACTGACACCCTGGAAAACTCCATAACTTTATTTTGTCTTGGTCGAACTCTGTTCTCTTAACACAGTGACACCCTTGACATAAAACATATTATCCAATCTGTTACAGTCTCATGTGCAATATGAACTTGTCTAGTTGTTACATATTAGTTCAAATAAGTAATTATGGGGGGTGCTTTGCATTCATTTTGGGCTGCAGCAGGTGGTAGAGAAAGACAGGGAATGTAGATAAGGACAATCATCTGGATTTGAACAGGAGATGTTAAATTTACATGGAACACATCTTGCTGCTTGAAGATACAATAGGAGAAACCTCTCTACCTCTTTTATTTTATTTTATTTTCAGCATTTAATCAAGGCAAGGCGGGCAGCTGGAGGTCCAAGGCTTCCAGCGAGGTAGAAACAAACAGCTAATGTGTGTGTGTGTGTGTGTTATGTTCAGGTGTTGTCACGTAAATAACAGTGCCCAAGCAATAAACAGGACAGACAATAGGATTTTTGATTCGGCCCGACCCGTCGGGTAGGCCTACCACTGGGACCCGTCGGGCTCGGATCGGGTAGCCACACTCTAGTGTGTGTGTGTGTGTCCCCTATCTATAGGGGCCTATCTGAATTTCTGTCTTTGAGAGATATTATTTTGTAATATAGCTGAATTTTCTATCCATACATATAAATTTTAAATATATTAAAATTATAAGGCATCTTTGAGTAAACTACGAGCTATCTCGTGGCCGGGCCGAGTGTCCTCTTTTTTTGGAAATCAAAATATGGTCACCCTAGTCAAAAAGGTTTTTTAGATTCAAGACGTGATTAGTTTGTTTCGCTTTCTGCCCGTGCCCGCCCCCAAATCAGTGCGCCTGTAAACTGAGAGCAGCTTGGTTGTGGAGAGTCAGGTGGAGCAGAGAGCAGAGGGTGTGTACGTGTGCCTGTGTGTGCAGACTGTGCAGCAGGAGCTCTGCAGCTCAGCAGCGCCGTCACAATGGATCGCAAAAAGAGGAAAGGTGGCGCTGAACGGGAGAGAGATAAAAAAAAAAGAGCCATTGAGGAGGAGGCAGCCAAATGTCATAAACTTACAGATATGTTCAGAGCCCCCCAGCCCCCCCCAGCCCCCAGCAGCCCCCAGCAGCCCCCCCCAGCCCCCAGCAGCCCCCAGCAGCCCCCCCCAGCCCCCAGCAGCCCCCAGCAGCAGCGTGACGTCATCAAATGATGATGCTGCAACAAGGAAGTTAACATAGAAAAGTAAGAAAACTGGTTATTCTCAACATGAGGTCCGGAGAGGATGGGGACCGAGCCGAGGCCAGATAAATGACTGATGATGAGCTATAAGAGCCAAATTAACCCGTAAGGGTCCATTTGGTTCCATTTTGTACAGAGTCAGGCCGATAACTGAATGCTGCATGATGTCAAACTGGGTCTGAGGACCCCTTGAAATGAAAACTTTATTTTACTATTATCACTGTGCCAGCACAACTACGGTGTGTGACCATGGCAACAGTAACTATGGTGTGTGTGACCATGGCAACAGTAACCATGGTGTGTGTGTGTGTGTGTGTGTGTGTGTGTGTGTGTGTGTGAGACCATAGCAACACAACATTAACCATGGTGTGTGTGACCATAGCAACAGTAACTATGGTGTGTGTGTGTGCGCATGTGTGTGTGTGTGTATGAGACCATAGCAACACAACATTAACCATGGTGTGTGTGACCATAGCAACAGTAACTATGGTGTGTGTGTGGTTTTGTGTGTGTGTGTGTGTGTGTGTGTGTGTGTGTGTGTTTGTGACCATAGCAACAGTAACTATTGTGTGTGTGTGGGGGGGGGGGGGGGTTATTATTGATTATTACACACTGGGCCTTTAAGTTCATTTATCATTTCACAAAGTGAGAACAGTCACAACACTGTTTTCTGTATTTTCATTTGCATGTAGGGTTACACAGCTGAAATGCACAACCTGCTGACCTTCTAAAGCAGAGATTTTTTGGGTCCCAACTCATGAGTGGGTAACAGCAGAGGTCCAGGCGCCACACTAAACACTTTTTATGGAGAAAAAGATACATGCATGCATGATATTATTTTAAGGCTATGTTTAGCTAAAGCTATGTTTTTTGATTTTAAATAAAAGTCGCAGCACTTTATTTTCTATATTATAATGTGCATGTAGGTTGAAACAGAATTGTGTGATTGTTTTGTTTTAATTAAAATCTCACTAATCTCACCTGCCTTTGTCTTTCATTTGATCACTGCAGTATCTTTGAAGACTGGAAAAGGGAATACTATATTGATGACTACTGACCAATACACAGAAACATTTTAATTATTTCACCTTTGTTTTTACATGGTGGTGAGAACACTGCTGCATTGCTTATTTTACTGCACAAAATATTTGGTAGGTCTTCCTGGGTCAAAAATGAAACAGTTTGGGGACCCCTCTTAAGGACAGGCTCTTACCTGTCTAAGTTCAGAAGTTTTCAGTATCTATCTAATGTTGCTGAAATAAGATCAGATAAGTTGAAGTTGCTGCTGACTTATATTTTTACTTGTTTTACAGTTGCAATGAATATGGGTGTTGCCACACTGATTATGATAAGCTGACATCAAAATGATTTGCTGACAAAATAATACAATCATGTTGTTTAGTTCAGCATAATACCCATTCATAGGAGTCCTGGTTTATTGAGGGGCACATCTGGTGAGGGTAGGGAAGAGGAAAGCACTGGACTGGAGGACTGTGAGTAGGGCTGCTGTTACGGTTGTGTTTAATGGAGTTGTTGTGTGACATTCTGGAATAATGATCATTGGTGATTACCTAGCCCATACGTGTGTCCCTGTGCACGTGCACGTGTGTGAGCATGTAATGTGTGGATTGGGTGGCCTGGGTGGATGTATGACTCCCGGCCTGAATTTTTGTCCCAGTCCGGCCCTGGCTATTAATATCCATTTCAAGCCGCTGGCTAATGTCGGGCTTCTGTTTTAATTTGGAAGATAAATTGCAGGACAATAGCATACTGTGATTTCTGGACAACTGGCAATTCATTAAGCAGTGTGTCTTTAAATATATACTCCTGAAGAAAAATTACATCTGGTAAAAGTCAACATGAGGCTGCTGTCACTGATTAGGCGATGAAGAAACTTTCTGGGAGACACATGTTTTCAGTCATCCGTGAGTCAAACACTGATTAACAAATATTGGAACCTAATTGTTCCTGGGATTAGATCAAGAAGAAATCTAATTGGACTAAGCTGTGTATCGCCGTTTAGTGCACCGACAAGAGCAAAGTGCGCAAATCTGACCGAGAAATACCATTGTTGTCATATTTATTAATCGTCAACTGATAAGTCTTGTGTCAAATGTTTCCAGTTAAACGTCACTTACATTGTATTAAATGGCCTTTCTGTATCAATGCAAGGGGCCTCTGCTGCTTTCTGCCAAGCCTCTACTCTCCCATGCAAAGCTAAATGAGAACAATGTGTATCTCTGTTTGATGATAGCGCTGCTCGCCAGTGAAGAACACCCAAATTGTAATCTGACCTCCTCGCCCGAAAAAACAGAACATAAAAGCTCAGTAAAATACACACATTTGCGGTGATACACAAACAGAATAACGCAGACATTACAAGCGTCTCACACATTTACTCTGTATCCCACCCGAAAAGGAAATGACATGACTGTAGTGACGAAAAACATCGACCCCAGAGAGTAACTTTAATAAACTTTAAAAATCTTGTGTGCACATTTTAATAACTTGAGCTGTACCCACAGTAATCCCCCCCTCCAGCCAAACCAATCATTTTAAGCTTGACTCCTTTTGTTCAGCGGCCTGGTTTTGGTCACGGCTTGTTTGCAGCAGGATGCTCCCATCCAAAAACTTCATCTTTATATTGGACACAGGTGACGATACATACAATATCACCGGCTACGCCCCTTATCGTTCCCAGAGAAAAAGCGCACAGCTGGCTCAGCCGGCCCGCCACATCGACACAGTGTGTCACAAATGGTTAGATCCAAACCTTTAAAAGGCTTCCTGTGAGTTAGCCAGCATCTGCTTTCTATTTACCCAACACTAAAAAAGGCCGACTATGGGTGAGGAAAGTACCTGAGAAAGAAGGGGATCATACTGGGCGAGCGGTTGTAAGAAAGTGGGAGTGTGTGCTAATCACACTGGCTTTGGAAAATGCTTTAAGTGTTGCTGGTTTGACTCGGTCATGACTGAGGGAAAGCACTTGAGAGTGTTTTCTGTTTGCTGCTTCCATGCATCTATCATAAAACGGGAGTTGATGTTCCAACTTCCTTTTGATATTTAGCAACTATCAAGTTGCAAGACCTCAGGAGGCATATTATTGTGCTTATTAGGAACCGACTAGAGTTCTCAAACAGAATATTTCTATAGATACTTCATTTAGATAATAAAGAATCTGTCTAGCTAGTAATCACTTTGGGTGAGAGTCTGATTCTTCATTTAGCACCATCATCAGATAAAAGTTTCAACTTGTCAGATGGTTTATAATAAGATCCTCGTAAAACTAATGACATCAGCCGCAGCTGTACTTTGTGTTTTGTGTCAATTAAGAAATATCAGCATGTTGAAACGCCAAACAAACAAGGTGAACATGGTAAACATTTACCTGCCTAAGGCCCCAATGACACAGGAAGCATTTTAGCAGCTGGAGATGCCTTTTTGTAATCCATTTTAATGAGAGTAAAGCCTTTTGCTTGTGGTTTTTGTATTGCGACGCACCTCGCGTTTCTGCGCTCTAGGTGCCTGGTGTTTTTGCCGGAGCACTCTGAACTCCTCGAGTTGAAAAAAAAAAACTTCAACTCGCCCCCACAAGTCATCTCTTTTTTTTTGTCATGGTGGATTTTTTTTTCTTACCAATTTATTTTTTAAACAGGTACAAATCTCTTGTGTCTCCTGTGGTGTCACACAAAGAAGCCACTTGGGCCCACTTATGTTTTCTGTTTTTACCAGTGGGTTAGCATGTGGGGTATAAACGTAAAATGCTAATGAAGCTGTATTAGGTGGCAATAATTCTCCAGTCAGGTGCCACTACAGAGGAAGAGAGCACAACGAGATGATGTGATTAAAAGGGTGCCAGTCAAAACTCAAACTAAGGAATACAACTGATGAATAAGGAAGAGCACACTGGACAATGGAAATAGAGAACAATTACTATTACAGCTATGTGCTCTTTGAGGACTTCTGGTAACCACTGTATGCACTCTGAACTCCTCGAGTTGAAAAAACTTCAACTCAGAGCAGAAAAACGCCCCACGTCATCTCTTCTTTCGTCATGGTCACGACAACAAGTTTACAGTTGGTAAACAATGGAGGAGAAACTGGTGGTAGTGGTTGCTGGATACCCAGAGCTATACGGCCCGACGATAGACAGCAGGTTGTCAAACTGCCCCCGAGTCATCCTAAAATAAGCCTGTACATAACCATCATGGAGAAGAAGCTCCTGGACCAACTGGTGGCACTCCCCATGATCCAGCCTCTTTTTTAGGATCTCCCATACATCCCTAAACTTGATCTGTGGGTTTTTTTGCCGAGTGCCATCTAGTTCCATTATACTGGAGAGAAGACAGACATCTCCAACACTCGGCAACTCACATAAAAATGATCTACACTGATCAATAGCACATCAGGTAAGAGGAATAATATGCATTTATTATTTTAAGATGAATGATCCCTTAAGCTCAAAGCAAAAATAAATAAATCATTCTGGGAGGAACTACATGTACTAAATTTCATGGCAATCCATCCAATAGTTGTTGAGACATTAAACTTAAAACCACAAACATCAACCATATGGTGGTCTGACGGCTTTGTCCTGTGCATACCGTTAATGTGTGTACAAGATTTCATGGCAATCGGACAGATAGGATATTTCAGCCAGGAACTTAAGTTATTTGTGAATTAGGAAAAAGAAATGGACACAGAAATAAAGGATAGAAAAGTAGCTGGATCCATGTGAGGATGCAGAGAAGCAGTATCAGGTGTTTTCTTTGTTTGCATTGGAGATGACAAAATCATAAAGCGCTTTCCAAACTCAAACGCAACAACTGAAAAAGAGCCATGTGATGCACATCTCTTCCAAGTGTTCCCTCAGTCTCTCCTCTGACTGACTGACCTCTTGGGGCTTTCTACACGCAAGCCATTTTTCATTTCTCAGCTTGTTATTTAAGACAGCTTCTGAAGCCTGAGCTGCTGCGTCTCTCATTTGGCCAGGTTGCTTAACAAGCGATGAGAGCTGAACCGCGTGCTGGCGCATCATGTTACAGCTAGGCAGGTCGCTTGGGTCAGGCACAGGTAACATCTACAGCGCTCAGAGTGGGGTGTAAAAGTCACATCGCTGCCCGACATAGTAAGTTCAGAGAGACACGGAGCAGACTTTTCTTACCGCCTGACCGTTGAACTTAACAAAACTACAATTTCCTACTTTCCCTTAAAATAAGTCACTGATCTTAAAGGAAGTGGCCTCGTCTAATGGAGAATACTGACCCGTACTGTAATGTTAAAGCGGCTATTAAAGGCTTATGATTTCCAGACGTCAGCTTTGGTCTGTAGGATCAAACGGCGCTCCATGTCGAGCTCTATAAGCCACCTGAGCTCCCTTTTTTTGCGAGGCTCTCCATGTGTGAGTTCCCCTTCTTTTACAATGTAAAGAGCTTCAAGAGGCTGGAAAAGCAGCTATATAAATTCACTCCATTATTGTGTGCATGTGTCGGCACCATTGTGTCCCCCGCCGCACTTATTGTGCTCTGCCATATTTCTAGACTAATGGTTTGAACAGAAGGAGAGCCACCTGAAGTAGAGACGAATGTGTTACGGTCCTGCTACCACACTGTAGAGAAAGAGAAAAGAGTGTGAACCTGAGAGTAAATGAGCTCTGTGAAGAGACAGGAAGTGTAATAAAAAGGTGTTTAGGGGAAAGATTTTATGATGTGTGTGTGTGTGTATTAAGATTTTAATCCACCTCACAGTTGCTGAGAATGCCCAATAAGCTGAAACCCAATCACCGGTGCTGTGGCCTGGTGTTCGCCAGAGACTCTTGACTCTCAATTGACTGAGGAGTTGCATCGTGGTTGTTTGATGGAGTGGAACATTTTCACGCGTCACCTCCCTCCGCCGCCGCCCCGCCGCCCCCCCCGCCGTTTTTTTCTTCCAGGTGCCTGCCTGTGTTTTCACTTTCTAAGTAGGAGCAGAGTGCGTTCTCTGCAGCCCCGAGCTGTATTTACGATAAAATAATGGAAAAATAAACTGTCATCTTGTCGTCACCGTCAACAGGTCGAGCTTTTCTACTGCTGCCATGGGGGGACTAGTGTACAATACACACGTACGCTGTTACATATGCTCCAAAACAGTAATACTGTAGGACCAGGATGCACACACACACACACACACACGGTTTTCAAGGGCAACCAAAGATCACATTTGTTTCCACTGTGTTTTTTTTTATTCTCATTGTGCCATGGTGTGTTTGTTACAGGGGCATGGTGTCAGGGAGATAAGAACAACAATGTGCGAGGGAACAGAAGTGGCAGAGAACAGTTTACGAGAGCGTTTGGAAAATGTGCATGCCATATTTTGATAAGGGACAATATAAACTATTTGGACTGTTCTCAATAAACATGCATCCATACACGGTGTCAACAGCTGTGCTCAGCTCACGTAGCAGCATACTGCATCTTTAAGGCCCCACTACAGTGTATTTTTAGGATATTTCAAATCATTTCCTGTCAATGTTAATGAGCCACACTGCTGGCTGAATATTTTTAAATCAACTTTATTTTGGGCTTATAGTTTAAACAGGGTTCAACGCTAAGGCTTTTTTTTCACTTGCCCGGTCGGCAAGTTGGTCAGAGATCTACTTGCCCAAAGTCAGTTTTTACTTGCCCTATAAAAATTGTTTAATTTAAGCGGCTATCAAATAACAAAGACTGCAGTTATTTTTATGTTATGTAATCTTTATTCAAACTGTATTTATTAATTAAAACAACATATGTCATGTATTGTAGCTTAAGTCCTACACAAAAATGACAGTGTCAGGGCTTAAAGTGAAAAATGTGTCAATCATTCTCCGTCTATAATTTTGCGCCCTACTTGAGCCATGCCCACCTCTATTTATTTTTCACCCCTCTCTCCAGTTCTGCTGTATTAACACCGGGTTTAATATATTTTGCTTCCATCTCTCTGCCCTGCTCTACTCTACTTCAACGCTACTTAGCTCTCTCTCTACTCTACCAGTAGACTACCACATCCACCTGTTGCACAAAACGCACACAGCAGTGTTTCCCCTAGGATGGAGTTGTAGCAGCGGAGGTGAAGCACACGCATGAAAAATAATTTTCATGTGTGAAACTTTTTTGTATGCTTGCAAAGCACAGCCTGCTGGGATGTTTCTGTGTATCTACTGGCACCAGAAGGGCTCTTTAGGACTAAGTACATACAGTACATGTGTGCACAGTAATGAGCAAGTGAAATGTCTGTCTAGCTTACATATGAGGTGTCTCAAGATTTAGGAACATACAATTTTATTGAATATAATAAAGTAAAAAGTCACTTGACATGCTGTTGTTTTGTGCTATGACCTATTTAAGTGCTGGAAGTTGTTATTTACGTGACAACGCCTGAACGCAACACAAGCTCTACATGAGTGCCGTGCTGAGCTGCTGTGCGAGCAGCGTGTCTGTCTGTGCGTAACAGCAGTCTGTTGATGGTTATTTACACACTGTCCATTTCAATAACTTTGTCAGCTGACAAACTGCACCGGGCTCGGAGTCAGGTTTGGTCGGGAAAATGCGGCCCGAGCCGCTCTAGCGTGCTCACCTGTGTGTGTGGCGGAACTCCGCCGTGCGCAATACAGAGAGCAGAGGAGAATTGTTAACGCGTGACCATGTAGAGACAGAAATGACACGATGACATAACACCATAAATAGTATATTGTTATGTTATTATATGAAGCGTCCGTCGCGCAAAATAATATCAATGGGCGCTGTGGGCAGGACATTGTTACACAGCTGTGCCTGTGACTTCAGGCAGAGAGACCGCTGCATCAGAGCAGAAGGAGCACGTTTTAAAATACATTTATTTTATCAATTAGTTATTAACTTTTACTTTTTTTAGCAACTTGCCCGATCGGGCAAGTGAGTTGTTAGCTTATATGCCCGACCTTGAGTTTTACTTGCCCCGGGCAATCGGGCAATCCTTATTGTTGAGCCCTGTTAAATAAAGAAAGTTGCTAAAACAGGAAGATGATGTGTGACTATCATAGAAGCTGCAGGTCATACGTCATCCTCCAGGCTTGTACAGGTGCACTGTCATGCCCCTTTGCACCCAAGTTGCAAAACTGATAAATGCTGTGAGCTAACTAGTGATTTATCTTGTATTTTAGCTACAGTGTGTTGGAGGGATGGTTGCTGACTGCACATGAAGCAGATGTGCTGCAGAATGTATGTTTTTACTGGCTACACCTGCAGCACACGTATGGCTTGGGGTTGGGTGAGTCACAGACAAAACAAGACGGTAAACTTTCATTTTGGGATTGAGTAGGATTGTTTCTTTAGTTTTTGGACTCAGCACAGCACAGAGAAATTGCATAATATGTGAAAGTTAAAGGTTCTGTATGTAATATTCAGAACACTTATATAGCAGTGGAGTAATTGCATCCTGAGCAGAGAATCAAGTGACATTACTTTGCCTCTTTGTTTGTTGCAATATGAGTTTCTCTGCAGCGTGGCTGCTCATGCACTTGGCTAGCAAATAGTCACCTCTTTGCGCTCATACAGCGGTTACAGCCAATATTGTGATGCCGTCGTTGAGGAAGCATAGCACCCAACCTCCGGTCCCCCTCTACCACCATTAGCTGTCAGCACTGTTGCCATTGTTTAGTGCTGTTTATAAAGTTAGCACTGTTAGCCGCTATCAGCCGGCTCAGCCACGTCCATGTTGAGAACCATATTCAAACAACTCATATGCTCTGAATTTTGCATTGAGACCCTTTAGTATATACAAACTACAGGAGGAAATGTAAGGGATAATGTTACTAAGCAGCTGCCAGCTGGTACTGGCTAAATAAATGGCGATAGGATGATCACTAAGTGGAAGCCATGTTTAATGTAAAGTAGCCGATACACAGTATGGCTAACCCTGGTTAAAAGAAAATTATAAATTGACAGGAAATACTGATTTAAAATGTGGTTATTTCATTAACTTCTTGTAGCTGTTACGGAAACTAGGAAACAAACTAGTTGCTCATATTGGCTCAGTTAAGTGGTTAAAGGAACAGTTAAGCCTAAAAACAAGTATACATATTTTAACTCTTACCTGTACTGCTATTTATCATTAGCTTGTTTTGGTGTGAGCTGCAGAGTGTTGGAGATATCAGCTGTAGAGATGTCTGCCTTCTCTCCAGTATAATGGAACTAGATGGCACTCAGCTTGTGGTGCTCAAAGTGCCAAAAAGTACATTTGAAAAACTCAACATCAATGTCTCTTTACAGAAATCATGACCTGGTTACTCAAGATAATCCACAGACCCTGTTGTGAGCAGTTTCATGCAGGAACTATTTTCTTTCCGCCAACCAAATCATCACACAGAAAGAAGTGTGCATATACTGCTAGCTCACCTAGCACCACTGAGCAAGCTAACGTTACAGCTCAACCAAGGATGATGCCATTAATGTTTACATCTCACGCTGTCATGACTCAGGGGTTGCAGCCTTCAAAGGTTGCATTTAAAGACCAGTTGCATCACCTTGGTACGACCAAGGCTGTCCCATATCAAAGGCTCCTTCAAATATGGCTGAGAAATGTAGCCTTGTAACCCAGAAGTTGGAGGATGCAACGGATGAATCCATCATGGCCCCGCCTGTCCCACTGCGCACCAGTGACGATTATATAATAAGTTAACTAACATAAATAGCTAATGTTAAACCAGATGTTAACTGTTGTTAACATTGCTATTAGCTAAAAGCACACCGCTTCAATAGCCTTCATTTAATAAGTTTACCTGAAAACGGTCCTAAATCTGGGTCCATGATTTAGGGCGAGCTAACTTACTCGCTCACATCTTTTGTCAAGCACAGCTGGTTGTTAGGTAACAGGAATACCAACGGGTCAAGGTGAGAGCAACTGGTGATGCAACCAGGAAATCCTACACAGACCAGACCGTCCCATTTGCTGATGCGGTCTTCAAAGGATGTGGTCCACGTCAACGTCGAAGGCCGGGTCCTTCAAAGGCTGCAGCCCCTGAATTGAGACACCGCTAATGTTAACCGAAAAACAGGAAGTAATACTGACTTCAGTCTGGCTTTAAAAACTAGCATGCTAAAACTATTTTGAATTATTTCTGTTATCAGCCACTGGAAATCAGTGAGAATTCAGTGACCTAGAACATGGCCATGATTTTCCATTTCCAATTTCCATCTCACCAATAAAAAAAGAACCCCCTAAAAATATTAATAAATATTTGAGCCAACCCCACTCAAGAGCTCTGGGCAGCTGTGTTCCCCTACGAGGGAATTCCTTTAATATCCCTCCAAGCATGTGAAATATTCTGGCCAGAGATAATAGATCCAGGCTGAAAAAGCTATTTAAATGGATGATACCATAGTCCACAGAGTGACATGTTGCATATCACTTTGTAATACTGTTTATTGTCATGCAAGATATTCACAAATCTCTCAGTCCTGGAGGTCGTTTTATAAATCAATCTCCAAAGAGCGATATTTAACTTAAATGCATCTAAAGTATGATTTATATTGCATGTGAATGTTTCACAGGAACAGCGAGCTTTTCCTCTCCCTCCATCTAATGAGAAATCTGCATTTTGACGGTTCCTCCCTTGTTGCTCTTTTGGCCTGCAATGTTTTCTTCTCCCGGCCACTTAAAACCCAGATCCAGACAATCACCAGGCGAGCTGTCATTCTTCCAGCCTCTGGAATGTCGGAAAACCTCCTGCTGATTTCACACGTTAAAAAAATAATAAAAAATCGAGTGGGTGGGGTAAAAAATGTCATGTTTGTGACTTTCTTGGCATCACCTCAGATGATAGGAGTTGCGGCTGGGATTCATGAGGAGACAATGTCATCTGTGTTACTATGTAAAATCCCTCTACAAAAAACACAGCGGGAGACAGGAAGGGGACTTATCGCTTTGACTTTGGCTGATTCAGGCCAGACGCAGAACTATGGGACTGCAGACTGCCACATACAATTCACACACACTTTTTCCCCATTCAGGCTGCGGCTGTGACACACTACTTTGCCACTGCAAGCCTGAAACATCTGGCACACACACATCACAAACAGCAAAAATGATGGATAACATTCATTTGAAGTCCTTCTGTATTCAGATATCTTCACTGGCAGAGGTTCAATACAATAAAATATCGACCCAAGTTCACATACAAATGTAGGTGTTTTGTACTGTGAGGCTTATAGCACGACTGCAGCTCTCTAAACTGCAGCAAACCAGACCTAAATACACAAACTATCAATCTTCCTGTCATGTCAGCTCTCAAGGGGACATGCATTGTTTGAGTCAAGACAAACTACACGACGCTGTCCGTGCACTTAATTGGATTTCTCCTCGGAGAGCTCCCACAAAAATCCCTCGAGCTGTGTTCAGATTCCAGATCAGTGCAGTACAAGGTTTGGGAGGTACAGATAAGAATCCTCCAGAAACAAGATCACACACGCAGGACAAGAGATAAGCAGAGTGTCCGTACTGCGCCGCGTGTGTAGGACTGCAACGAAAACAGGGAATAAGGAAAGTACCCTGACACTGATCTGCTGCGTGATCAATCAGATGGAAGCGGCATTGACGTGATTGTCGAATGTAGACGCAGTGCAAGTCGGTGCAGGACGCCTGCTGTGATGTTGAAACTGTTGCTGAAAGAAGAAATACAGAAAGAAAAAGGGAAAATGGTTTGGAGTGAAGCAGGAGATGGAAGCTTTGAATAATCACGTCTAACATCTGCGTGCTGGAAATGAAAATGAAGATCATGAGTGTGTGTGTGTGTGTGTGTGTGTGTGTGTGTCACTGAAATAGAATATATTGCTCAATATGTCAATTATTTGATTTTACAGATATGATAATGTGTCCTGTGATTAGTAGTTATTGTTGGATGTTGAATCTATGTGCTCCCAAGAACAAGAACAAGATAGAAAAACAGGAAAAAAAACATTTCTGCTACATAACGTTCTGTAATATTTTTCAGACTTTGCTTCCATTTTACATTACTGAATGATTTCAGGCCCTAAAAAGGAAAAAAACAAGGATGCAAATCAGTCTGTGCTTCAACTGGTTACAGCCGGTGAACATAAGCAACTGGATGGAGGGGTCATCGGGTTGTTCTTTTAAGCAGCCAAAAAGTTTGGATTTAATAAGTTAATGTAATGCTATGTAAGCAGATTCAAATTCATCATCTCTTCTATAATATTCAATGATGACTTCTTTCTTTTATACAATAAGCAGAACTGAACTTCTCACCACCACTTTCAGGTTAGGGATGGACATGAGTTCTCAAGTATTCAAACACAAATCACCGCCCTACCACTTCGACATGTGAACATGACTATATATATACATATACATATATACAATCACAAGCCACTTTATTAGGTACACCTTGCTGTTACCAGGTTGGACTCCTTTTTAATTCTGGTGTCACAGATTCAACAAGGTGCTGGAAACATTCCTCAGAGATGTTGGTCCATATTGACATGATGACATCACACAGTTGATCCATGATGAGAATCTCCCGTTCCAGCACATCCCAAAGGTGCTCTATTGGACTGAGATCTGGTGACTGTGGAGGCCATTGGAGTACAGTGAAGTCATTGTCATGTTTGAGATGATGTGAGCTTTGTGACATGGTGCGTTATCCTGCTGGAAGTAGCCATCAGAAGATGGGTACACTGTGGTCATATACGGTCCCATCATTCTGATGCTTGGTTTGAACTTCAGCAAGTGGTCTTGACCATGTCTTCATGCCTAGATGCATTGAGCTGCTGCCACGTGATTGGCTGATTAGCCTGCACACACGTACACTGACAGGGTTGACTTTTAGCATCGCATGGCTAATGCTACCTCATGGTTATTAGCAGGTTTAACGACAGTGTCAAGCTGTTTCTGTGTTGATGTGAGTTTGTTGGGACCCTTAAACGGCTTGGTGTTGGATGCCGTATTAGCTTGTGCTAACCTGGCAGACATTGAACTGACCAGGAGGGGAGCAGCTCTGGACTCAATAAACGGTCCTTTGTTGCTGCGTCTAACTTGTGTAACATTAACTGCAGTGACTGGGTGTGGTTACATGATGGCTTCTCACTCAGAATGAAATAAATCTGAATGAAATCATTCTGAATTAGTCTCTCCAGGTAGTTTACATGGGAGATATTTTAGTTTAATCACCTTTTAATCGCCTTTATTCAGGTCTGTGCAAGGTTTGGGGCAGGGAAGGTTTCTGATTGGATAGGGGGCGGGGCGGATGTTACGTGTTTACGTGTACCGGAAGAAAACACTGTAGTCCTCGCTCCGGATAACAAGATGCTTGACGACGCCCTTCTCAGTGCCTTTTTCAGGCTTGTTTTGCTTATATTCTTGAAGTAGCAGTACGACAACAACCTTGTTCTGCTAATGCTTCGTCTGTTGAGGAGAAGGGAGGTAGAAGGTCGAAGAAGGGAGATAGAAGACTGCTCGGGACCATCTCATGTTTTTAGAAGCTGACATCTTGTTGCATGAGCGCTATATACGTCATCACGCCAGAAGGGCAAGGAAACGAGCATGCGAGACCGGAATGAACTTAAAGAGGAATGAGTGTATACAAGTGAGAGAAATTCTTTCATTGGGAATTAGAAACGGAATATTCCAGCCCCTTACATCGGATTGAATTTTTAATCGCATTGGCCATTTTCATTCTGAATTAGGTGTTTACAAGATCACTTTTAATAGGAATGAACTTTCTTTCTGAATGAAAAGGGAATTAAACTGTGCATGTGAACACACTCACTGAAACTTTGCTGATGTTTTCATGATAACTTTTAATTTCTGGTTTAAAAGGCCTGGTTAGATTTCAGATTGCACTCATTGACAAATGTACATTCCTAGTGTGACAATAGATTTTTTTTCCTTTTCTGCTACTACTTTAGTACTGGACGTTATTTAAATGCCCGTCCATACTTCTATTATTCTATGCTGTTTTGTACAGTTTCCAAGTTCCTGTATAAAATAAGTCTGAGGAGCCATCAACACAAAGAGTGATAGCCATAAAATTAACAATGAGTAACAGCACACGCTGCCTGCTCCAGATGTGACACTCCGTAAATTCAGATGGATTTAAATTGGCTGTCAACATTTCTATCTGTCATCGAACTGCTCTGCAATTGATTCCAACAGCATCGTCTGCCACTGTTGTTGTCGTCACAGATGTGCTGTGAACTCAGCCATCATCAAGTTAGAACAATTTTTACAACAACACATTTATAGTTATTGTTCTTTCTGGCCCTTAATTCACTTTATTCATCAAGTAAAAAAGTGCCCTGAAAATCCTCTGGAAGACATTTTAACTTCTGTGATGTCATGGCATACAGGCACAGTTGTCTGTAGGAAAACAGCGCCTCATATTTATGTGGTAAACATTCTAAATGCAAACTAAAGCATATCCTGTGACCTGGGCTGCAACTGAAACTCCAGGAACAGCTACATAAATCCACCTTATCTTAAGAATATTTACCACATATATGTGTCTCCAAGGTCATGAATAAATCATGCTCCCCTTATGTTTAGTGTAAAGACATATTGCAGCTGGGGTGCCCTTGTGGCCTGAGGGTTAAGGCGCAGAGCATGAACCACAACATCCCCCGTTTGCATCCGGACAGAGACCTTTGTTGTTTTGTCATCTCTCTTTCCCCTCATTTCCTGTCGTCCGTCTAATAAAGGCACACAATGCCTTTAGACATACCTTAAGATAGGACATCTATAAATATGAGTCTACATTTCCTTTATTTAAAAAAAGATATTTTCAGTATAAAAAGCTGCATAGTGCATAATTAAAATAGATGGAGTCCTGAGCTTCGTGGCTTAATCTTGATTTTGATCTATTGAGAACAGAACTATGCAGACACATTAGTTAAAGCACAGCTTTAGAGTCGAGTCTGTGGAGGTCAGATGACATCACAAAACTCCCCGGGCCATTTATAGGGAAACTGCTCCTCGGCGGCCTCCGCTGCTTACAGGTTTGTTTGATCTCCGCTGACACATTTCTAATTAATTTGTTGCCAAATTACCCACGAAGAAGAAACCTGCGGGTCTCAACAACCCCAAAACCTTTAGTTCCTCTACATGTACATTTCCCAGCACACTCGAGGAAGCGCACGTTTACCTCCGCGTACATAATACTGACATCATGGAGCTGGTGAAATATTTGTTTCTCAGATCTGGATCGTTTTGGGATAATTGAGCCGATACATCAAAAAATACAGTTCCTCCACCAAAGCACAGAGGTGAGGCTGAAGTCTGACGCGCCATTTATCTAAATGTACCGATAATCATCATGCTGTCGTGTTTTTGTTAGCGTTAGAGGACGTGTCTGTCATGTTTTGCAGGTAAGCTGATGAATGTGTTGCTCATTTGTCTCCTGAATCTATCACAGCACTACAGCGTAGATCATTGTTTTAACGATACTATGCTGTGACTTCAATTCCTGAGTGACATGTGGTGAATTGGATGTAATTGACGTTTGCCTTGCCCAGATGGCTGTGTGTGTGTTAGTGTGTGACTGGGTGTGTATGAGAGGCCATGTGTTCCACTGTATGATGTAGGGGCTGTGTTTCTCCCACCAAATCACACTCTGGCCAATGTCACTCTTCTGCCTCGGGGAGTAAATATGGCTGGGAACCGAGCCTCTGATGAAACAACCTCCACGACTGAACACATGTATACACACCCACAAACCTTGTGTCACACAGTTGAAAACCAGATAACATAAAGAGGGGTACTGAGAGGATTTTACTGATACCAATACTTACTGAGACTCTTACTGATACTACTCTATCAGGCTGGACCAGAATATTAGATTATTTAGATTAGGGCTGCCCCAGACTAAGAATATTCCTAGTCGACCAATAGTCCTCATCAGGGTCCATCAGTGGACTAGTCTCCTGCATGTTTCTGATATGAATGTAATGACTGAATGTTATATTTTGGTGGTTTGAGTTGAAGCAAAACCGTACTAATTCATTAATTCATTAATATAGGCCTATATTTTATCTCCAAGTGCACGTCACACGCTGAGCGAGCCGCCTGTTAATGACGCTGTGGGCTAATGGGCATGTAGCTACTTCCATGTTTCACATGATACGTCATGTTTGTAGTCGACCAATGAAGATGAGTTTACATATCACCTTGGGTTCGTCCTTCACCTTCTCAAAATGATCCCACACTTTGGATTTCCTGCCCGACATGTTATTAACTAGCCTGTGGAATAACCGCAGGTACCAGCCCTGGAAATTAGAGACAGTACACAAGGCACAAGGCCCCCCCCTTGACAGCGCCATTGGCCGCGCACATGTGAGTGACTGACGGTGACAACATGTGTGTTGGCTTCGTCGAGTGTACCAAGTGCAGCACGATGCTGGTATATGACAGCAAAAAGACGGGGACCTCAACACTTAAGAGGCACATGACGAAGGCTTGCCATGGAAAGAAAGACGAGAGTCAGCCTCCAATGTCCATGTTCGTATCCTTAACAAAAAGTCGGGTTTCAGGACGGGCTCGGACAGAACATGCACGGGCTCGGGTGAGGATTTTTTGGGCCCGACCTAAGCTCTAGCACTTGTAGAAGCCATTGTTTCTAGCAAAGACGATGGAGAACAGGCGTTCTTCTTCGGCGCTCGTCCTCGGCACAGACTGACGCGCGTATACTACCCCCATCATTTCCGACAGGAATCGACACGGCCCGCTGAGGGCAAAGTTGTATCCGGTACTTACGGTACCGAAAAATAACAGGTACTGACGTATTTTTTGCATGTTGGCATCAACTTGGTACCGAAGTATTGGTTCTCATGACAAACCTAGTCAGGAACTGATACCAATTTAGTACCGCTTCTCAATACCCGCCTCTAATAACATCTGAGCAGAAAGTGACACAAATCTTGGATTCATAGTGTCAACCTCAACTAGATCGATCACTTCATCTGTAATTAAGACGAGTCACAGGCAGCACAAAGCCTCAGAGGCAGAGGTGACCACCCTGACTCGTAATCAGAGTGCACTGAAATCTGATCCAACGCCAGCTCACACAATTAGCAGTCGCTGCGACATTTGTTGTCGTCCCACTTGGGTATACAGCCCAGCTTTAAATTAGGCCGGTTTTAACTTAATTCACTCAGGATCTCAGGATCACTCGGGATTTAAGAGAAAGGGAGGAGGGGTTCACTCACAGAGAGACCATTAAGGGTACATGCCATTTACCAAACAAATGGCATCAAACCGTTGCCCATTAAAAAAGGAAATTACTCGAAAATTACCCCCGAGTTAATTAGGCTCATTATTTTTCCTTCAGCATTGTGGGGGGGGGGGGGGTGTACCATGAGGGAACCAGCCACCTTTAACTGTTACTTGTTCAGTCAGTGTCACATGAGGTCACATAAGGAGGATTTAAGGGGGGTTGGAACACCTGCTGCTGGATAACAACATGGACGCTGACTTCTGTGGAACGATCCGGAAAACAGGCCGGTTTACAAGAAGGAAGCAATGTGTTTGTTGACACACGTGGAATCCGTGTTGTTGATTGGGAACAGAAAGCAGCATGTTGGAGCTCACGGCTGCTGCGATTGTGGAGGGAGATTCTGTGAGTCTTTGTTACAGACCAGACCGTACTGACACAATCAGAAACTATCTGGATGAGATAAGGCTCCAAAAATGTCAGATCTGTTGTCTCCTACCAGAGGCCGTCTGAGGTCGGAGTTATTGTACTTCATGTATTTATTCCCTGTGCTGTATGCAGCCATACATACAACTTCAGTGGCAGGAAACATGAAGACTGAGGTGTGGCATTGTACCTCTTTAAAGGAATGTTTTTATGGCTCCGCTCGGACCATCACCGTGGTAGATTTTAACAGATCATAACATAACGGGTATGGATTTAACCTGCAGATGCTCTAATTCAAAATGAGACCAAACTTTCCTGTGGACGGAAGCTCCCTAAATCCAAACCTTTCAGTGTAGCCTTAATGCAGTGGGCAGTTTACAGGTGTGGATTAAGAACTTAGCTTATACAGGATTTACACTCACTGACTGCAACCTATGATCACAACCTGAAGAACAACATCAACACCTGTAGATGTCTTCTATCAGACAGGATTTACAGCACAATTGCAACAATACTTTCTTGGGTGAGCGGCGACTATATCAACGCATTAGTCTACAGTGTGTAGCTCAATGGCATATGCAAACTATATTGCCCCACCTCCACAGATACTGTGCTACGATTCAGATTCTTCCATCAATCACACACACATTATATGAATAATATAATAAAATGGACAACTACTATTCTTCTCGTCTATAGACTTACTTAGCTGTTTGGACCTGCACTTGTATAGCACCTTTCCAGTCCTCTGACTACTCAAAGCGCTTTTACACTAGGAGTCACATTCCCCCATTCACAAACACGAGGCTACCATACAAGGTAGCACTTCGACATGCAGACTGGTTAAATGAATTATTTTTTTTAATTTAATTACAGCAATACTCTGCAATTATTCAACTGTGCAATATTATTCAGTGTCCTAATTTATTCTTATCAACACCACTCTTTAATGTGTATTTATGTATGTTGCACATATTGTATATATCTATTTCTTATTCTAATTTATTTTTATGGATATATTGTGTTGCACAGGTTCAGGTTCAGGTTACTTTATTGATGCCCAAGGGTAAACTAGTTTTGCAGTCGAGAGTCAAAACATTCATCACAGTTTGAACAATCATACCAAAACATAGAACATAGAATACAAGAAAGAAATTTAAAATGACAGAAAGTGCTGCAATCCATGAAATAAAAGCAAATAATTAAAAACGCCGAGAGCAAAATTCTCTACAAGACATAGGTTAAAGCCCCTACAAGGAACTTTCATTTTGAGTTGATTTTGGCGACCCTGTGGACAAAAGCGGTAGTGTTTTGCTGGAATGAAGCCTACATTTCCCATGAGCTCTAGCGCGTATTGTCGTAAAGACGCTTACCTGGCTCGCACGTGTTTGTTTTGGGGATGAATGAAACAACAAGACGGAAAAACTTTGCCCCCGCTCCTATCGGGGATCCCAGCTCACCTCTGCCGCGCCCCAGCTCCACCTCTCCGGCGTAAGCGCCACCACCGCCGGGGTAAACGCAGCGGTCGGCTGGTAAGGCTGAAGGCCTGTTTGGCGAGCACTTCCACGGCTTCTTGGACTGAGTATGGAGCGGTGCCTCGCCTCTTTATTTCTCGGCACTCGCTGGACCCTATCGACACCTGGCTGGTACCTGTCGTTGGCCCGGATGAGGTGTTCCAGCCTCGCGGCCCCTGCTCTCCTCGTCCCCGCTGGTGCAGTGAATCTGCTCAACCTGCGGCCTCTGTGTGTGGCTCCCTGGACAGCTAACACCGTGGACCCGCCAGCTCCTGCCAGGATTGGGCTGGTAAATGCTAGATCGCTAGCGAACAAACCGTTTATCCTGAAGGATTTCCTCTGTGTGACTGAGACGTGGCTGACTGTTGGTGAGTCCAGTGCTTTCACAGAACTTTCACCCGATGATTGCTGCTATTTTAACTCCCCACGGACGTCGGGTTGAGGAGGAGGAATAGCGACTATTTATCAGAGTCACTATAAATGTAAGCAGGTAGGTAAGATGACGTGTGCCGTCTGAGTGCCGTAAATCGTTTCATCCTGGAAGCGACCTGGGGTGGACCCGGAGACAGTTTCCTAAAGGTATGGATATACACTATATAGAAATAGCTTATCTTCACACCGATGGCCTCATTTGCTGTTCACGCACAGACATCAGCAGAAACAAGAGACTTTTGCATATCCAGTTAAAAGTTCCTTGGAGCGGCTTACAAGGAATAAAAACAGTTCAATAGAATAAGAATAAAACAATAAGGTAAAAATCAATCAATAAATAAAAACTAAGATAAGATACATGCTCCAAAGTGACTGTCTTGTGCAGTTTTGTGCAAAGATTCTACAGCTTGTTTACCAGTGTGAGTGCAGCTGGAACAAAGCTGTTTTTGTAGCGTTTAGTTCTACAACTTGGGACTAAACACCACCGTCCAGAGGGAAGAAGCTGGAACTCGCTGTGCAAAGGATGCAAACTGTCATTTAAAATGGTCGTGGCTATCCGCTGAAACTGTTTGGTATACAGGGAAAAGGGGTTCAGCTGGGACTCCCCAATCAGCTTACTTGACCATTTCACAATTTGATTTAAAGAGTTCTTATTCTTGACAGAGAGGCTTCCGAACCATGACACCAAGGAAAGGATAAAATGGATTCAGCAAAAGCATGATAAAATAGAGTCATCATGATTTTGTCTACATAAAAATAGGACAATTTCCTCAGACAACCTCACAGTTGTAATACTGTTAGTAATTGTAGTATTATGCACATATCTTTATATCTATCAACTTTACATGCTAGTTTCAGACATTATCGCCAGTAGCCAGCTTTAAAAAGTATGATTACAACAGACAGGTACAAAGTAGTACACTGCTCAAAAAAATAAAGGGAACACTTAAACAACACAATGTAACTCCAAGTCAATCACACTTCTGTGAAATCAAACTGTCCACTTAAGAAGCAACACTGATTGACAATCAATTTCACATGCTGTTGTGCAAATGGAATAGACAACAGGTGGAAATTATAGGCCATTAGCAAGACACCCCCAATAAAGGAGTGGTTCTGCAGGTGGTGACCACAGACCACTTCTCAGTTCCTATGCTTTCTGGCTGATGTTTTGGTCACTTTTGAATGCTGGCGGTGCTTTCACTCTAGTGGTAGCATGAGACGGAGTCTACAACCCACACAAGTGGCTCAGGTAGTGCAGCTCATCCAGGATGGCACATCAATGCGAGCTGTGGCAAGAAGGTTTGCTGTGTCTGTCAGCGTAGTGTCCAGAGCATGGAGGCGCTACCAGGAGACAGGCCAGTACATCAGGAGACGTGGAGGAGGCCGTAGGAGGGCAACAACCCAGCAGCAGGACCGCTACCTCCGCCTTTGTGCAAGGGGAACAGGAGGAGCACTGCCAGAGCCCTGCAAAATGACCTCCAGCAGGCCACAAATGTGCATGTGTCTGCTCAAACGGTCAGAAACAGACTCCATGAGGGTGGTATGAGGCCCGACGTCCACAGGTGGGGGTTGTGCTTACAGCCCAACACCGTGCAGGATGTTTGGCATTTGCCAGAGAACACCAAGATTGGCAAATTCGCCACTGGCACCCTGTGCTCTTCACAGATGAAAGCAGGTTCACACTGAGCACATGTGACAGACGTGACAGAGTCAGGAGACGCCGCGGAGAACGTTCTGCTGCCTGCAACAGTCTCCAGCATGACCGGTTTGGCAGTGGGTCAGTAATGGTGTGGGGTGGCATTTCTTTGGGGGGCCGCACAGCCCTCCATGTGCTCGCCAGAGGTAGCCTGACTGCCATTAGGTACCGAGATGAGATCCTCAGAGCCATTGTGAGACCATATGCTGGTGCGGTTGGCCCTGGGTTCCTCCTAATGCAAGACAATGCTAGACCTCATGTGGCTGGAGTGTGTCAGCAGTTCCTGCAAGACGAAGGCATTGATGCTATGGACTGGCCCGCCCGTTCCCCAGACCTGAATCCAATTGAGCACATCTGGGACATCATGTCTTGCTCCATCCACCAACGCCACGTTGCACCACAGACTGTCCAGGAGTTGGCGGATGCTTTAGTCCAGGTCTGGGAGGAGATCCCTCAGGAGACCATCTGCCACCTCATCAGGAGCATGCCCAGGCGTTGTAGGGAGGTCATACAGGCACGTGGAGGCCACACACACTACTGAGCCTCATTTTGACTTGTTTTAAGGACATTACATCAAAGTTGGATCAGCCTGTAGTGTTTTTTTCCACTTTAATTTTGAGTGTGACTCCAAATCCAGACCTCCATGGGTTAATAAATTTGATTTCCATTGATAATTTTTGTGTGATTTTGTTGTCAGCACATTCAACTATGTAAAGAACAAAGTATTTAATAAGAATTTTTCATTCATTCAGATCTGGGATGTGTTATTTTAGTGTTCCCTTTATTTTTTTGAGCAGTGTATATAAACTGTGGGGCTGCTGAACTGCTAACTCACCCGCCGACGCCACCGAGTCACTTCCATCCGCCTCAGTGTCACTGTAGGGCCGCTAGGTGGTCGCCTCTGCATCGGTGTCGGTGTGGGGCTGGGGCTCAGGTGGTGGGGGGTGGGGCAGGTGAACAGGTGAGCAGGTGAGCAGGTGGCTGTCTCGGCTGGGCTGTGGTGCTCGGATGCTCACGCATGTGGTCCAAGTCGTGGCTGCTGCTTGGTAACGGTTACCGTTACTGTCCTCTAAGCTAGCAGTGTTAGCATCGTCCTCACCGGGCTCTTTCCTACGCGAGCCGATTTGTTTCAAAAGTTGAGACAGTTGGTACAGTGTCTCTGCTGAGCTTTGAAAGCCGTTAATTTACTGTTCCGCTGCTCCAACGTTTTTTATCCATGTTTGTTTGTTTTATAAATGGTCTATTCTGTCGTCCAACGTTAGCATCTTTTCCGCTAGCCAAAATTCCCACGGTCACCTGACTCATCGCGTGCATTCATGGGGTATCGGAATAATCGGAAAATTGAGTTTCCTCCTGAGTGATTGATGTTTTTCAGCTCTCATGTATTGTTCTTCTGGGTTTATATAACTTAAGTTTTTTGTACATTGTATTGTTTTTTTGTGATCAAATTTTTATTTCATTTTAAAGAAAGATATAGATAGGTATATGGACGTTACAAAAATAGAGCATAAAATATATTCACATACATAGCTATACATATGCATATATACAGATACATATGAGTAAACCACTAAAATAAAATAAAATAAAAAAATAAGTAAAATTATATATATATATATATATATATATATATATATATATATATATTACACCTGAAACCCACAGATAGTTCAAAGTGAATGCCAAGCCTCTACTGCTGACTCTTTTGCTCCGTGGACTCTAGCTGTCGACAACTCCAAATAAACAATATCCAAATATGTTAAAACCCATGCTCGAAAAGAGAGTGAATGTGGAGGATTCCAACGTGTGGCAACTAGTTTTTTGCAGCCATAAGTCCAGCCTGTACATTGTATTGTTGAAGAAAGTATTTTAAATAAACAAAGAACTAAAGAAAGAAAGAAAGAAAGAAAGAAAGAAAGAAAGAAAGAATATTTTCAGTTTATGGTAATTAACCTTTCATTAATTCACATATTGCATGCCATTTTTTGTGTAGCAATTTTTTAAATATGGTATTAGGTTGTAGCTGTTAGTTGCTCTCCATGTAGAGTGACTTAGATGATTTTTTTAAAAATATTTATTAGTAAATAAGGTAAAGCAATATTTTAGTGGGGATTTGGGAAAGGTACTGGTGCAGCAACAAGTCTGGGACAAATGTTATCAATATGGTTTTTTAAAAATGTTTAGAAACTCCATTTTGGGCCATTGGAGGAGCATGTGAATGCAATAATAGTCATCCTAATGATTTACGCAGCCAGCAAACAAAATGTAATGTTTTTAGGTAATTGCAAATAAAGTAACTTTTGCATTCATTGGTTTGTATTTCAACACACATAATTTATAATTTTTTTTATTTCATTCACTCAAAAAAAAAAGACAGGATGAGGTCACTGTTGGTGTGGTTTTGGACACCCATAGAGGACAACACGGACAGACAACACGGTGGATGATCTGTGTTTGGTTATGGGGCATCCCAGTGACCTTTGTTGCAAGTTTACTCCTCCCTTGCACCTCTAATTTCCAGTCACCACTATTCACTATCAAATGACGGCTACGATTACATTAAAGGCCCAGTGTGTAGGATTTAGGGGGATATATGTTAGCGGAAATGGAATAAAATATAATTAGTATGTTTTCTTTTTCTGTTTTAAATCACCAGGTTTGTTTGTTTTGGAGAGGAGGAGACCTTCGCGGATAATTCGGCTCCCTGCAAAAACCTCCTGACCGGGCAAAGTTCAGCTGTTTGCAATCTGCAATCCTAGTGACAGTCACTAGACCTTTAATTCTGGAGTACAGTATGGTATATTTCTGCTGCATCATCCAAGAATGCAATATCAGTGAGCAACACAAGCTGCACCTGATTCACTTCAATAGTAACAGCTCTGAGGGTTTTATCGACGCAGAGAATGTGCCAGTATGTAATGATCAATACACAGAAGGAATTAGCATTTCCTCATCATTAAAAGGAGAGACAGGAGTGAAGGCACTTTAGACAATTGAAAAGCACTCTGTGTTTCCCAAATATAGATCCCACTGCCCTCCTTACAGTGAGTGCAATAACAGAGAGCTGTTCGCACTGCATTCTTTACAGGCACCATACCATTAGACTGAGAGGAAAAAAAGAGAGGGAGGGCACGGCGTGTCACACACAGAAGTAATTGAATCGCTTCCTTTAAGCCATATTCAATTACTGCCACTCATAAATGCACTTAGGTTAGCTGTCCTGTGGGCCCATTTATAAAGGCAGAGCGGCGGTCAGGATGCTCTTAAGGAATAACAGTGGGTATAATTTAGCAACGCAGGGTTGTCAGTGAACAGTTATTGTCAAAATACAGCGTCACAGTGGCGCTGAAGGGGAGGATTTGTCCTTGTCTGGGCAAGGACAGTGAAGAAAAAGTGCTGTTTGAGAGAAATCATTATTTCAACCTATTATTACATCTTCTTTCTCCTAGCCTGACCTTGACGTTAACACGACAGCTTTAAGCCACAGCGCCCGCTTGGAAACCATCTGGAGGTCTTTGTGCAGCTGAAGTGTACAAGAACTTACAGGCTGAGGTTAATGTATATGTATTCTGTATGAAGAGCCAATGGGGGCACTGTGGAGGTTGAAGTTTTCAAGTTTACAGTATCCTGAAAGGCTTTATAAATCCACTGATTGCTCCTCATGGAAACAGACTTAGTTAGCAGCCATTTGCACTGCAGTGCGTAAGTGTCCTTGAGCGAGTAAATGGCAGGAGAATTTCATTTAAGGGATCGATAATGTACTGTATCACATTATTAAACAGACTATTCTAGAGGAAACATCGGCACACAAGTACCTGATTGTGTCTGATGGGGGGGCGAGGGGTGGGAGGATGTCTGCTGAGTCTGTTTGCTGTTCCTTTGCTCCCATCATTTAATTCCCCAAATGATGTGTGCAGTAACCCAGCTGGGCTCGTCCTGGGCTCGGATCAGAGAATACAGTAGGCCGCCTTTGAAGGGATCAAGGAAAAGGACTCCTGCTGGTGAACAAACAGAGTTCAAACCCTCGCTGGCTGGAAGTTAAAAAACAGGGTAGATTTGTTGTAAGGGGGACTAATTGAAAGAGCCGTGGTGGCTTTTATAGATCACTGAGTATGAAACCAAAAAACTATAAGGCAGACAGAGAGGAAGAGGAAGAGGAGGGAAAAGTGATTTAGACAGAGTCCAGAATAAGAAGAAGAGTATGATGGAAAGATATAGTATCAAAAATTCAAATATCTGACAAGCAATCATCACAATAATCCTCACATTTCTGAATGCGTCTGACACACAGTAGATCATTTCAGTCCTTATGGGAGCCAGCGGGGCAGACAGCACAGTAATCAACAGAAGGATGAGAAGAGGACATGAGTGTCCTGTTTACCATGTCAAGACTGACTTTGATGACGGTTGTAAAAATTCAGCGAGCGCAGGGGGCAGGAAGTCTCTGCTGCGTCTTAAGTAGGTTTTCAAGTGACTATAGTTAGAGGAAGACTGTAAAGCTTGTGCAATATTTATATATTGACATTTAGTTTCCTTAAGTCCTCATAAAAATACAAATATACAAAATAAGGGAATAAAAGAAAAGCATTTGTGGGGAGCTAGCATTTGATTCTCTGCTGAACCTAGCAAAGGGTTAATCTTTGACTTTGATTGACGTCAAACCAACACCACAGGACTAGTGGCAAAGAAAGCCCACTGTTGCTTCGCCTGTGTCTCTGCCCAGCTGCACTTGAACACACCTCAAAGACTATAGCCAGTGGACAACTAGCACGTTAAGTTCTGCACATGCATGAGAGGAAATAATTCGCCAAAGCAGCAGGCAGCAGAAGTCTGTATTCATCATTCAAAAAGGGAAACCGTAAAGGGGGATTTATACTTGTTCAGCACACCTTACACCGTAATTTATACTTGTCCAGTGGTGTGTCTGTGTCACTCTGCAGTTACACCTCCAAAACACTAGATGGTGGCGGGGTTTCTGTGAAGGGCTGTTAAGTTTAGTTGATTCAAAACACACATTAAACACACATTAAACATGGCTTAATAGAGACAGTTTCAAACACAAGTACACAAATCAGCCTCACTATAACTCGCAACATTCACGGACAAACACTTTTTTCCCCACAAATACAAGATGCTAACGTTATTAGCACAAGTCGATGGTGTTTTACACTGTATAAATTAGCCTAGCAGCTAGCAGACTTTTCCTCCCCTCATATGAAGCCAGGGACAACAGCAACATTTAACAAAAGTAACAGCACATAATTCAGCTCCATTACAGCTCACAAGGTTCACTGACAAAACAACTGTCTTATACTAAACACGTTTTCCAAACAAATACAACATGCTAACGTTATTAGCGCCAGGATATGGCATTTTACTAGGGATGCACAGAATATTCGGTAACCAAATATATTCGGCCGAATATTGCAAAAAAAACACACATTCGGTGGAATAAGTTAAAAGCAAGGCCGAATAATAGCGGCGTTTTGATAACGCAATCAAACAGCGTGCCGTGACAGGCGGAATAAAATGTCGGCAGGGTGGCGAACCGCCCGTCACCGCACTCGCATTTGCGACTAAAAATTGTTTTAAGCGAGCAAAATAGGCTTAAATCATTCAGCACGCTGTGCAAGCAGCAGAAACGAAAGGCGAATCCCATCGGTTGTGGGTTGAACGGGGGTCACAGACACAGACAGTAATGTATTCCTGTCAAATACAGCGGCCATCGGCTTACCGGGCGACGGAGAAGTTGGCTCCAATAATATTCTCTTCTTGGCGTGTGGACTGCCCAGAAGTACCTGAACAGCCGAGCCAGCCGAACACAGGTATGTGACGTGTCAGAGGAGAAACGAGCCGTTCACATTTCTCTCTTTGTGGCAGGTAACGGTCCACAAACCTCAGCACACTTTAGGGACTGTTCTTTACTTATGAAGGGACTGTTCTTTACTTGTCAGGGGAGGAGGGGGGCTGGTTGATTTTTATTTATTTTATTTTGATCCCCCTATGTTAATCACTTATTGATGCTGTTTTTGAAGTATGAATAAGCCAATAAGTAATTTATTCCATTGAAATATCATTGATGTATTATAGAAAAGTGATTTATCTTTTTATAAATGACAAAAGGCACATCTGCCTCATTTTATCTGTGGTATCCTGATACTACTCAGAACTGTGATACTTTCACTGGTATCGTACAGTGGGTCCCAATTGGTACCGTGACAACACTAATCTGGAGGGGGTTCATCTGCAAAAACTAATGAAAAACTAAACAACGATATTCGGTATTCGGTATTCGGCCAAGTGCTTAATATTATTGGGCTTCGGCCACAAATTTTCATTTCGGTGCATCCTTACATTTTACATTGTATAAATTAGCTTGGTGATGAGCAGAGATTTCCTCTGCTCATATGAAGCCAGGATAAATCACACACAAGACTTAAAATGCTATTTTTGTGGAGGCTTTATTGTCTTCACAATTTATTGTTTCTTATCTGTGAAATTGAAGTAAATAAAAGCTTTGTTTCCACTGAGGGAAATGGTTTCAGCTTACAGAAACAGACAGGAGCTCTGCATCGCCACAATGTGCACTTCAGGCTATGGCATAGGGTACGGCGTCGATTTAGAAGTACACATCCGACTTCAGACAAACAGGACAGGTTCAAGACCCTAGTTAGCCAGTAAGCGAATTAACCATCTTTACGTTATTTGTTTGCTTTCATCGCTTCTGTTTCTGGGTTCCATCAGGTCCACCAACGGTGAATCAGCTGAAAAACAGCTGCCAAGGGACAACTATAGTCAACGGTGCAGGACGCACCACAAAAACAAAGGTGACAGGTGCCTACCGATGGCCCGACAGTGACCAACGGCCAGCCATCAGCTTGGTGTTTTAGGGCCTTCTCAGTCATGGCTGCTAAGCTATGATCGGGCCACCAGTGTTAACAGTCATTTTATCAAGACCTTTTATGTTATGTAATCTTCATTAAGAAACTGATTTCCTGTTATGAATGTGGTTCTCAAACTGTTTTGCTGAGCTTATTTTCAGGAACTAGAAAACTCTGGTTTCAGTTAAATGCATGAACCTACCCATGTTCCATTAATGCAACACTTTCAATACTGAGAAATGATGAATGAAAAAAAGCCTCTTTGTTGTGTCTAATGTCGGGCCTTGGAAGAAGTGTGAGGGAGGCAACAGCCCTCTAAAGATCAATGACAGCAGCAAAGGAACAGGAGGAGCTTCTGTCAGCCAATCGCAGCAGGCCTTGGGGAGCAGCATCTGACGCAAACCAGGAAGCCACCTGATGTGAGAGGGGTCAGATAAACGCAACAGAACTGACGGTCACACGGGACAGGTGCTTCCTTAATGATACACATCACACTCGCACATACACACAAACACAAACACACACTTGCAAACTATATTAGGCCTGTTGCTCATCTCCTCCCTCAGCTGTGTCAGAGGCTTTCCCAGACATCCAACCCACGCACACACACACACAACCACACACACACACATGCATCCTCAGACAGGAGGGGCGGGGTGGGGAGGACAAGCAGGCCAAGGAGGACGGAGGACAGGGCACGCACGCAGACAAGCCTGACAACAGGCAGGAAACTCTAGAGAGCAGCCGCAGCTATTTTCTCTCCTCCTCTACGCTCTCGGTTTCCATTTTGGACAAAACAGGTAGGGAAAAAAACACAGTCATGAAAAAAAACAGGGGCGCTATTAAAAAGCCAAATAAACCTTGAAGAAAGGATTAAAAGGAAACTCAGCACCAAAATAGGAACGTCTCCTGTTTTACGTACGAGAGGGATTTGGATGGCTCATCCTTCCTATCAGGTTTCCTCCTTGCAGTCTGCAGGAAAGCATACATCGAATACAGTGTTAGGGACTCCTGGCAGGACGCTGCATGTCAACTCTGTACCATGACTGAAGTATGATAAGGCGGCGGGGAATGCGGCGTCCATACATGCAGATTGCATAAATAAAACAATGGGACCATCACAGCTCTCAAGGGGGTCGTGAGAGGGGACGGTTGGGGTTAGGGATGAAAAAAGCAGGGGGAGGATTGTCTGAGTCAGAGCTGAGAGGCGCACGTATGCAATGCTGCGTCCCCCATTAAACACACATATGCACACATTTGGAACTTATTAAACTTCTGACCTAGGAAGGGCTGCAACCAAAGACGACTCGCTCTGACCTAAACTGAGCTACACGTCTTCTTGGCTTCTCTGTGGAAGCATGACAACAAAAACCATGCTGCAATTTCCCAAATCATAGGAAATAACTAATTATATATGATAACAGAAGTGCATCCTTTTGTCAGTGTGTCATCCCACAATTTTAATAGCAGCTTTGCTCTTGACAGAAATAGGGCTAGGTCATTTAGTTTCGGGGTTATGTCTCCAAGATATGATTACAGCCACTAGTTTGGCTCTCCGGGGACTATTTATGGTGAAATGGGGCAAATGGGTTTGGCCACAAGTCAAAGAGGCCACCACCAAAAATGCTGAAGATGCTCTGGAAAGCTTCAGCTAAATATTCTCTTACACGCTCCCATGCACGCACAGTGTCTCCAATTCATCAGGGCGGAGGTTTTTGTCTTAACACTGGAGGGACACATATGAATCGGGGGTTTTGGGGTCCTCCGCCTAAAAATGTTGAGCGTCAAACACTTAAAGGTCCAGTGTGTAAGACTCAGGGGGATTTAGTGGCATCTAGCAGTGAGGATTGCAGATTGCAACCAGCTGAAACGTCTCCTGATTAGAATTCTTTCAGTGTTCAGGAGGTTTTGACCGGGAGCCGAATTATCTGCAGAGGTCGCTACCTCTCCAAAACAAACAGGAAACAGTAGTTTCCTCTTACAAATCAGTGTTTTTCCAATGCTGTTTTGCATGTTGCATATTGCCCACTTACTTAGCACCAGCAAATTTGTGCTCACCTCGTGTCTGATCCAGACGTTCAGGGTTTTTGACCATGAGCCGAATTATCCACAGAGGTCTTGTCCTCTTTAAAATAAATGGACCCCTAAATAAACCAATTTTACGTTACAATTCAGTGTTTCTTTGAGGCAGTTCGGCTCGTCTGAGACGGGTTGCTAGCCCTGCCCCTGCTAACGTGCACTCACGTTTTTTCTTTGTTAAGATCCAGACGTTCAGGAGGTTTTTAGCTGGAGCCAAATTATCCATAGCGGTCTCTTCCTCTCCAAAACAAACGGTCCTGTTGATTTAAACCGGTAGAAACACTGAGTAAACCAGTTTCAGTTTTTTTACAACGCTCTCACAGAGGAGAGGCTGCTAGCTACAGTGACCGATTCAAAAACACGAATGGTTCTAACTAGAGCCAGTGTCTGTTCTGGGCTACTGTAGAAACATGCTGGTGCAACATGTTAATCTTCATAGACGAAGACCTGCTCCCTATGTAGATATAAACTCTGAGGTAACAAAAACACAACGATTCTTATTTTCAGCTGAATATACACTAAAGAAAACACACGTTGTACATTATATTCCATTTCTGCCAGTATTCCCCCTGATCCTACACACTGGACCTTTAACTTCCTGCATTCTGGTGATTTTTATCCACCGATTTATATTGCAAATGCCTTTATTTTTGTCAAAATAAAAGTCCTTTCTTTACTTTCATGTTTTTATTGGGGGCAGAAGTGCATATGTTCTAAATATTAAGGGGGAGGTGTCCCCTGCATCCTGCCTGGAATCTACGTCTGTGCCAATACACATTGAATTTAATCAAAGTTTACCCAGAAGAACCTTTTGAATATACCCAGATGCATTTTTATGAGAATGTGGGTGACAGGAAAACATGAAAAACTCATGGCCGAGGGAGCAGCAATCATTTTCTTTCATGACAAGAATGTTTCATTGTTTTTACAACAAAACAGATTATGCTGAGACCCAGGCGGGCAGGCTAACAGCCGGCTGCTCAGGCCCACTTAGAGTGATATAATGTCAGCCTGCCGTTTGTTTGAGCGAGCGTCAGTTGGGCACAGTGGGATCTTTTTTTTCCCCTTTGTTTGTTTTCAATGGCCCATAAACAGTCTGTATAAACCAACAGAAAAAAGACCCCCTTTCTCCACCTCTTTTAATTTAATTTCTCTGCATCTCCCTCTCCCTCCATTCGCTTGTTCTCTGGCCTGCGTCGCCGTACCTCGTACCCACGAACACTCTGGGATTGTTTTGAGCTGTCTGGCGGAGGAAGGAAAGCGGTGTGAGAAAGTGGCTGTTTTTTTGGAGCGGACAGGAATTGGCCTCACGGCGCACGGTTCCTCTCCTCGCAGCGGGAACAATGCCGTGGCGTCACACCCCTGCACTGACCCTCGCTGTTTCACATGGAAAAATGTTCCCAGAATTCCGCTCCCAGGCTTGGAGGTATAAGGCCAAGAGCAGGGAGGGAGAGAGAAAGAGAGAGGCATGTCAGGGAAGGTAATAGGGGAGAGGAAACCTATGCTACCAAGAGCATTTGTAGCCATGGCGACCTAAGCTACAACTCCTGAAGCTGATTAGTTAAATGGAGGAGGGGGAGGCGTGGCCTTAAATCACGCGTCTCAACAGCCAGTCATATCATGTAGCTGGGAGTACAAACAGGGCACTCAGTCAAGGTAACTGTTGTAAACCACAGCTTCTACTTCTTGCATTGTCACAGTGCCGCCCCCTCCGCTCCCCTGCTCATTACCACATTGTTGCCCCGTCCCGCTCTTTGTATAAAAACTAATCAGACTAATCAGCTCGTGTAGCAGAAGATGTGATGTTGGCACGCAAAGTTTTACTTCCCTAAAGTGGCCTGAAAGAGCCACGTTAGGGAAGTAAAGCTGAAGGAGCCACAGCAGAGCAGTGTGCTGCTCTCCTGCTGGTGTGGATGTTGGGCTCTGTAAGCCACTAACGATGCTGCGGTTGGCCCACATCAGCAGACCGCAGCAGGGAGGGTCCAGGGTGGGCTCCTGGCAAGCTATTAGCTGTTAGTTACTAACATTCATAAAGTAAGGTTTTGGAAATGAGTGGGGGGAAAACAGGTTTGGCCACTGATTTCTTCTCTGTCAGACTGATTTTAAAGAGAAAAACAAAAGTAAAATCACAAATATCAAACTGCACTCAATTTCAGTTTCACCTCCAAGTACTCGTTTTGATGGTCTGGCTGAACCTTTGGGTTTTGGCTGATCGTCTGACCGCTCGTGTTCCATGCCCTGTCACACTTGATTGTGGCAATCTTGCCACAATTTCAGATTTCAGCAATATTTGTGGAATTGGTTAGCACAATGTTATCATAGCTCATTGAAACAACGGCTGAAATGATAAAAACAAGACCAGAATTTTCGTTTAAAAGGACTCTAGGGACGATACAAACCATACCCCCAAATCAACACATTCTCACTCCCAACTTGTCAATACCATAGACTGTATAAAATAATAAACGTAGATTCCGTGGCTTCACCCACTGGTTTGTGGGCTCCTGTTTTGAAGCCTTGAGTTCGGCATTTTAACCGTCACCATCTTGATTTTTATGGAGTCTGATGTGACCATATTTGGACGAGAGGATGGAGCTGTGGAGGAGCGAGTGGTGGATCTGAATCATGGACTGTGGTGACGTCACTCAAAGCTGCCCCACCCTTAAATATACCTTAATTATAAGCCTTAATAACATTTAGACAGGTTAGTTATACAAGAAACACCCCTGTAAAGTCACAATGAATGTTGAAATTAGCTATAGAGACCAAAACCATTGTCGGTACCAGGCTGTTAACATATTTATTTCTTCTGTAAAGTTGGGCATTTTAACATGGGGGTCTATGGGGAATGACTCGCTTCCAGAGCCAGCCTCAAGTGGCCATTCAAGGAACTGCAGTTTGTGGCACTTCTGCATTGGCTTCATTTTTTAACTTTGGTGGTTGCCACTTGGTCCAAGCAACGATTTCCTCTGCTCATATGATATGATGATGATAGATTTTCATGTCAGATGAGAAACTGAGACAAACTCACCAATTCACATAACCTCAAGTCCCCTCTATGTTTCAAAAGCCACTGGAGGCTAATGTCATCTAAATGCATCGATCCCTCGTCCCTTGTTAAGCCAATTCATTTTAAATTCTTCATAAAGATCTGGTGAAAACTACAGCTGCCAACTCATGTCACACTTGCCGAGGAGGGTAAAAAGCATTAGCTAATAATTCAGTTACAGCAGCAATAAAACTACGCTATTGTGCTGCTTTAATAACCTTGCCAGTAACATTATACCCAGAGTGCAGAATATGCTGCTTGCTCCACACAATAACCATTTTATATGCCCTTGTGAACCGGGAGTGTTTGCATAAAGCTCCAGTAAAATCTGTGCTGATCTTGTAGAAAAATCATAAAGACTGCAGAGAAAACGTGGCGCTGTGTGTTCACGGCTCTCCCGGGGACCATTTGGCCTCTGAAAACGCATTCTAGACAAATATGATTTGAAAAAATTTAGAGTGACTTATGTGGAATGAGGTGTTGTTTTCCATCCTGTGCTGTGCCGAGACACCGTGGGGAGTTGGAGAGAAATAAGCTAAGTAAATCTGTTATTTGTTGCATCATAAATAAGTGTAATTTACTCTACACAGCAAAAAAATCAATACCTCTGTGTGGCAGAACAGTGGTGGAACAGGCTGTGTGAGTGTGGTGCCCATCACATGTAAGATACGCTTCAGAGGCAGACAACGAAACATGCTGATTAGGACAATAATACGGGTCATAAGGGCTACACAGTCTCCAAATGCAAGAGGGTGGCTTGATATTTTGATTTGTTGAACACTGAATCTTCAAACTCAGGGATGACTGGAACTGAAAGGGCAGCTCTGCTGATGTGACTGCTGCATTAAAAAAATAACTGATGACTCAAAAACATCAATTAAAATAGAGATTCGATCTTGCACACAGACGCCACAGTGAATGTCAGAGGTGGACGAGATCAGGACGAGGCAAGAGATGAAAGAGGAAGCTGGCTGCGATCTTGGAGGAAATGGGGTGAGGAGAGGGAAAGGAGGAAAAAGGGGGGGGTGCGTCCTCCTCCTCTGTTTTGTTTTAACAGACATTGGCAGCACAGCGCCCGGCCCGGTTGGCACTGAGGCAGCAAACAGTCTCCACCCTGTGCAGTGACTCACCCTCAGAATGAACGCTGCACTGCCAAACTTTCTCTCATTACCCCTGTCTGTCTTTTCTCTGCTGCACTCTGCTCTCATCCTATCTTTCACAGCTGCACAACAGTGCACACCTTATCTCTGTTTGGTATCAAGTCTTTTGTCTTTTTATTTATTTATTGAGCTGGTTAAACTGTCACATGGGGGGGGGGGGGTTCTTTAAAGGAATAGTTCCATATTTTGGGAACTACGCTAATATTGTTGTTGTGATGGGCGACTTTCCCGTGCATGCTTAGTGACTGGAACCGTAACACGCATGTGCGAAAAGTCTCCGTTTTCAGAGAGGAACTGCATATTGCAAGTTTACATGACAACGGATACGGGGCTGTTTCCAAAAAAATTGCACTCTGGAACCGTTTTCAAAACACTGCGTTTTCAGGCACCCAAAACGCCACTGTGGTGTAAACGATCAGCCAAAACGCAACTAAAGTTTACCATTTTTGGTTGGAATCGTTGTCGTATAAACAGGATTTTACATGACTCTCATGTCTCTGTTGTAGTATATAAAGCTAGCACAAAGCACAACATTGAGAGGCCGTTTACACGTACACAGTGATTTTGATAAACAGAGACATCTTCCTTCGTTTACACGCAAACGGAGATTTCTCCTCTGAAAACGAGTCTTTCTAAAAACTCCGGCCAGAGTGGAGATTTTGTAAAACTCTGGTTGTGCGTTTGCATGTAAACTGAGATAAACGGAGTTATAGGCAGCCGACGTCACAGTATGCGCTGGAACTTGCGCCTGTGTCAAAAGTGCGACCTATGTTGCTATGGTGACAATGGATACATGGAAGGCTTGAGCTTCTCGTTACACTGCCACCTACAGGTTTGGCATGCTCTTGTGTATATATACACGGGTAAGTGTAAACGAAGATCTTTTTGAAAACGGAGACGGTGAAATGTCCGTTCCTGAAAATAGCTGGCAACGTGTTAAAGGCCTCTCAGCTCCAAATCCACAAAACCAGCCTGAAAATGAAGGAAATCTGAAACAACTGCATTAGAGTCATTGGAGCACAGCTGTGTCATTGTCTGACCCTGGTCTGAGCTGGTTTGATGCTACGTTATGATTGGCCAGTCTGCGTCCGGGGGCGGGACAATTACAAACTATTTCTGCTAAAGAACTCAATGGCTAAAATGGCTGTACCCAATACAACAAGTTGAATCTGATCTCACACCCTCTTGACTTTAGTCATATGTTTGCTTTCATCACATCTGTTTCTCTTCTCTTGCACTAAAGTGCCAATCAGAGCGGTTTTACTCATCGACAGGCTACAATGCAGAATCAACATGCTGATTCAGCTGAAAAAAGATGACAGTCACCGACCATCAGCTTGGTGCGTCAGAGCCCTTAGGGCTGACGGCAAGCTGTTTGCTTGTGTCCTCACATACCTTGGATATAAATCTGCTTGCACCTCTCTCCACATTTTTGGACAATGCTCACACAGATTCCAAACTCAGAGGTGACCGACCCCTGTCAAAATAATATTTATGAGCCTGGTTTTACAATGGCTGGAGGGCGTCTTATGCAAAGTGTTAGTTTTGGACTTTTAACTGAGACATGTATGTAAGAAAATACGTTATAAACATATCTCATCACCAGAAGAGGATGTGGTCAAAGGTCTATAAACTGTTCTGAAGTGTGCTAAGTAGACAAGCTTGTTGTTTATATGTTGTACTACAGTTTATGAGAGGGTTGCACCAGACAGAGACAGTGTCTGAACAGGATTCAGACATGTTAAATATGTTGCTCTGGGACATTCTCATAAATTGTACTATGTTCCAAAGATCAGTCTGACACACTGTCACTTGGCTACAAGTGTAAGAAAGGTGTGAATGTGGATATTTGCTGAGCCGTAATGAAAGTGACTGACAAGTGTTTGGATCCGCTGTTAAACTATGTATGACGGGCGCACATGTAAAAACATCTACAGACGTCTCCGCTCAATATCTGCCTTTCCTCCCACGTCCCGCTTTAATATAAAAAATACTACATCTGACTTTTGTGAGGTCAAAGGTCAAGAGATGGCTTCACACTCATGATAAATATAGCTTACCTTGGTTCCCACACCGTAAACAACCTTGTGATGTCAGTGATGATCCCGGGGCCAGGATGGGGACAATAAACAGGAAGTGGCTCAGCAGCAAGCTGCATCCCATAATAATCAAGACGAAAAACACTGACAAACAATCCCAAATCACAGCAAGACACAAAGTGACAGATAACACGGACAGGCGACCCCCGAATCGCTGCACAAACTTCCAATGGCCCCAAAAGCAACATGGCGGAGAAACACAAACAGCCCACATCCAGAGCCTCGCGGCGAGGAAAGAGAACATCAAATGCAGTAAATTACAGAATCAAAGACTTGTAAGCCCAAACAGTCGAGTAAACACAGAATCAGACATGTAGAAACAACCAGAGATGTGTGCACAGAGGGATACAAACAGGCGTAAACAAAGGATAGTGTGACAAACATTGTAGAAGCAACTATCAGCCAGCATCGCATTTTTTATGTTGGACTTTAAAGACTGATGCTCCAATTTATCATACTTATCATCTAATATATGAAAACGAAGCATCACATGTCTGTATAGTTGAAAGTCATTAGCAGGGAGGACTGCCTTTGAGCCTCATTTCAACAGCAAGACGCCCTCTTTTGCCACCCGCTCTGTGTCAAGGCCACATAAATCCACTGTGAACCTCTCACTCTGCCTGTAAACAGCTGGAGCCGATGTTTTAATGCACTACAAACACACTGAGACAGGAACATGACTGTAGGGATTCCTCGACTTGCTGCGCTCTGTGGTCGACAGCAACCTGAGATAAAACATCTGCACACAGCTTCTCTCAGCACTTGTTATGGTTGCTCCCACCTCCTCATCTCTGAAATAGACTCACAAGTTGTGCATGCTGGGTAGCGTACAGCTAACATGCGGATTTGCTTCCTACAATGCTACAGGCGAAAAAAACCAACCTTTTTATAGGCTTACTAGTTGGCCTGCTGTGCCATGCCAATGAGCATTCATCTGGGAAGCTTGATGCTAAATGAAAACTTTAACAGCTTGAAGACAGACATGCATTGCTCTGTCTGTCCACCCCTTCCATCCAGACTGTCTTGTCCTGAGCCACATTAAGACAATTACAAAAAAAAAGTCTGTCTGCTATTAATTTATTTACCGTCAGGAAGTTCCACCGTAAGTGAAACTTTTACAAGAGAGACTTGCCCAAGGTAGCAGCCAATCAAAACTCATTAAAATGCAACAAATACAACAATAAAACAACAAACAGCTATTCAAACAAAGTGACCTCTCAAGAAGAAAGGCACATATTTCCATCACCACTTTATTTATGATACCCTTAAATTAGATCTCTCTGTAGATTGTTCCATGTCCAAGGTGCATTTGTAGAAAAATGCAGTTTTCCCCAGATCTGTTAAAACCCAGGTTTCACTGAAAAGCAACCTCTTGCAGGAGCATAGCTGGTAACTACCAGAGCTGACATACAGAAGGGTGCAGAGGTAGGCTGGAAGTAGACTTGCACCGATTCAGATTTTGGCCGATTCCAAATTCATTTCACAGCACACAAGACATTGCAATATTTTCTATCTTTGCTTTAATAGAACATTTTAACCAAGACACAACCAGCTTTTCAATAATCATCTCTAACAAACAAACACAAACAGTGACACAGGTTGAGAAACATTTTCCTTTTTGCTCAAATATAACTTCAGGTACAGGATTAAAATAAAGTAAAAAAGGCATACATAAATAAAAACACAGATAAATAAAATAATAATTCTTGGTGTATAGCATTTGTGAGTAATTTCTTTAATAGACAAAAAAGTAAAAATATCTCCTGTGGAATATTCACACAGGTCTTCAGGATGTTCCCACCAGTAAGCACACGGACATGCGCATCTTCGGCACATGGACATGCACCTCATCAATTTCAAGTGGCACAGTGCAGCAGTGAGAGCTCCGCAGTTCAGTTTAACACGGACAATTAACAACTTCCTCCTTCTCACTTTTGGTGTGTGTGCATGAATAATTAAGGTGAGAAGCCGCCCTTGTGTCTCTTCCTCACATCGCCCAAGCCGTGAGTTGCACATGTGCGTGTGTGTGCGCAGCTGATGTTACACCATGTCAATCATGCGGCGCGCCCGGAATTTGACCGGCGTTTTAAATCGGCATATTTTAGACTGACCGGCCGGTCACAGGTCATGGCCAATCACGTGAAAACCGGCCCGATTCCAAGCACTGCCGATAAACTGGTACGAGTCTAGTTGGAAGTTTGGCTGATATTGCTCTACAGATAACCCATCAAAGTCCACTGGTTTAAACAAGAGGCAGTAATGCTGCAAAGGCCCCCAAAGCCAGCCTGGAGCTCCAAGGTCAGACACAGAGCTCCATGGAGCTGCCAAGTTCAGCTTCAGACAGGAGGCAGAAGCACCCCAAAGCCGCGCTTTCACTGAGCCAAAACTATGGCTGCAGCTCCGATCTGCCGCAATAGTTTCGGCGGATGGTCTTTTTTCTTTTCAATATTATTCTGGTAATAGCTTTGTATCACAAACATGAGCTTACAGAGACAGAAGATTAGCTCTATGTGTGATCGGAAAAGGGCAGAGAAGCAGAATTTGTATTTAGTTTACTACATCACACACCTAAAAAGGTACTGTTGGATACTGGACCCGAATTCCAGGTACCAGAAGCATCACCAGTATCAGTTCAAATGTGAATGATACCCAACTCTTTTTTACTAATGATGATTGTAATAGTGCATCGAGTTGATCCATGTTCAAACTCACAGGCTGCTAAAGAATAAAGTGTTCGTGCAGTTATCTTGACTACCTGAACCTGTGTCGAATTAGTGTTTGATTGAAGTTGAATTGACCTTTGTGGAGCCACTTTAGCCCCACCTGATTAGTTAGGTTCATTCAAGCCAGGTTTGACTTTAATCCCCACCTTTCTTAGCATGCTTCAAGGAACAGGCCCCTGGCTTGTTAAAATAAAAGTCTAAAGTGCTCAGCCCGAGACAAAGGAAGTCTTGCTTTGGTATGTGTTTTGAAACTCAGGTATCACTTTGGCAACAGTATCCAACAATTTCAAACAAAGCCCTAATTAATGTAGGAAACTGCATGAGTCATGTAATTGATAAAACAAGATAAGGACATTCAAAGAGGAAGATTTTAAAAAATACAATAAATCACTGTAAAAATCTGAGAAGCGCGTCGATCATGAAGGGTAAAATCTTTTTTCAGATCTTTCTAATATATAATGAAGTCTGTGAAGCCCAGCATTGATTGTTTGTGGTCATCTTTTTCATTTGTCTCATGCTGGACTCTCCTGCTGGCAGACAAAGTCCTAGGATGAACTCAGGTCATGATACCGCTCACTGAAGTAGACGTGCGTCTGGAGCGATTCATGCTCCTTCCTTCAACTGTGGCCGACAGACCCGGCGAGCCTGTGCAGCTGTTAATCCTGCTCCCTCCCAGCTCCGACTACTGACCGCAGTCACGGGAGGGAAGGAGAACTTGAAAGGCAACCTCTGTGACTGTACTTCACACCTATTTCTCTGCACTTACACACATGGATGCACGCACACACACTCTTCGTCTGTCTCCCTTTTTTCGCGCACACACACACACAGACAAACACACACACACAGACAAACACGCAGCTGCCTGGACGCTAAAGATAAGGAGCTGGAGCTGTGAGAGAGAAGGAGGGGGGTGGTCGCTCAGATGAAGTATGTGTGTGCTTGTTTGTGTCTGTTTGTGTGTGTTTTTGGTGTGGGGGGAGGGGGACTACGCTACAGGACGTCCTGAGAATGGTGAGCTTCTGAAACGGGGGGACGAGCCACATACAAACAGGGCTCGCACAATACAAATGATCAGCAAACCCCTGAAGGCTAACGTAACAGCATGTAACATCCCATCAATCAAAACAGACGTCAAATATCAAGAAGTTAACGACGACGGTGTTATTAAATCTTCATCTGGCAGATATTCAGAAAGCAGCTGTTTATGTTAATGAGGGGGAAATATACCAAGACTGATGCTTTAACCATGACCAGGGTTAGGAAAAACAGCAGCAGCAGCTAAACGGCGTTGGAGGGCCTAAAGATGTCGTTAGCAGCAGGCGTGCGCAGATGGAACTGCCTCTCCATTTCCCTAACGACTGCACCATAGGAAGAGAAGCAAGGTCTTCTCAGCATTGATTTTCCTCTTGGGTCCATGCTGTGTGTGTGTGTGTGTGTGTGTGTGTGTGTGTGTGTGTGTGTGTGTGTGTGAAGGAGGTCTCAGCAGCAGCAGCCTTCCTAATGGGATGTGTTGTATACTGGGGGGGCGGGGGGGCCTGGGAAACAACAGTGTAACCAAAGGGAAGAGCAGAAGGAAAACAAGGACCCCTCCCTGTCCGAGTATGGGACAAACATGTTCGACACACACACACACACACGTTAACACACACCTCCTCGCTCTCCTTTCAGGCTGATGTGGACGGGAGCCAAGTTCCCTTTGCACACCTTTCTCTCGGTGTGCTTATTGGGCTTCGTCTCACATTTGAAGGGTAAGTTTTTGATGTCAGATCAGACGCGGAGCGCCGCAGCTCTGCTTTAAGTTTTAAATCAGGAGGAAGATGAGGGCCACGTCTATCTCTGTGTACACTCGCTTTTCATCTTGTTTATTGGCCAACATGCCCTGTGGTCCTGAGAGCCGCCAGCCAATGACAGGCCTGAGATGGGAGCTGGCATGGCGCCCCGCTGGAGCAGGTGCAGCCAGCCCAGAATAGGAGATAAGGAGGACGTGCTGACAGATCTGCCCATCAACCTTAAAAACACTGATTGAGACAATTGACATGAGGCTACTTTTTGGCCGTCGCTGTGTTACACGGCACCCGTGTGGGTGTGGGTGGCCCTGTTTGTGTGGGATTAGAGGGGGGGGTGGGGGTTGGGGACGGGGTAGAATACTGCGTGTGTGTGTGTGTGTGTGTTAGTCGACTCTTGTGCCAGGGCTCCTGTGCGACATCGTGGAAAATCCTCCGCAGCGGTTTCCTGTGGGTCTCCATTATCAGGCCTCGTTGATAGACCAGCTTTTCCCCCCTACTTCCTGCCTCTCTTCCTCCCCTTCCACCCCACTTCCCCTCCCACACTCTTCTCAATCACATGAATCACCGCTGCCACGGAGAGGGCGAGGGGGCTGGCAGCAGCTATAAACTACACTCCTAACTCACATATGATCAAACTGCTCAGTTTTCTCTGTACAGTGAGCTCATTTCTTCCTCATGATGTCATGTAAAGCAATGCCGGGTAGTCCCATGCATCACGGCATCTTCCTGGACTTTTCTTCATCATCGTGCTGCGTTCACTTAAACTCCCGTGCACATAGAGTACAACTTTAGACAAATGCTGAGTCACTTGAACATGAAGTCATTCCTTCATCTTCCCAGTTGGATTTGAAACCAAGATGCCAGTCAGGATGGAGCTTGTCCTGTTCGTACATCTTTGGCAAGCCCTAACAACTTGTGTCTCACAGCAAACACAAGCATCTGCCAGGACTTTTAAGAAAGATACAGATTGTGATAATGTGCCACTTAATCTTGAGTGATGTCATGGCTCATCTTAGTCCTGGATGTGCCCGTGCAGCTTCACTACATATTGAACATTTCTTCAAGTAATGAGCAGTTTAAGAAACAGCTTCTGTTGTTTTGGAGTTTAGGGTGTTTTAAATACAAAGCTTTGGGGTCTTGCTCCCTTTTCAGCCGTGGCCGAGACGACTCTTGGCAACCCGTGTTGTTACCAAGGCAACATCAACAAACACAGCCCTACCTGATGATGGTGGGAGCTGAAAGATGGCTGCAGGTCAACAAACACACAGACAGAGGTGAAATGCGAGTGAGCTTCAAATGCTTTGAATCCCTGCATTAATATGAAAGACCAGGGGGGGATGGGGAAGCAAGAACAAAAACAAAACTGTGTCTGTAAGTGTGTCATTGTGTGAATGAGGAGGAAAAAGGTGGAGGGTGAGCGAGAACATGAGGGTTGGAGGGATGAAAGATGACTAATCTCACTGTCTTCCAAAAAATGTCCACACTGTAAATCTTTCGCAGAGCTTTCCATCAATCGTGCACACATGTGGAGGACTGATCTATGGCAGGCTATCATCATGCCTTCCAGGGAAGGTAGGGCTGTTGTTTGGCTACAGGACGTGACACAGAGCATGTGTGAGGGGCCTGATAGAGAGGCAGAGGCCGATGAGAAAAGGAAAGAAAATAAAGAGAGGGGAGGAAAGGGAAGCACTTAGGTGTGCTTGATATCCTATCAGCGCCCTATACCCATCTCAGGCATGGAAAAACACCATGAATGGGATTCACTATTCAGTAAAAATGATCTGCAGCGGCGGCCCGAGCACATTTCTGGACTGTGGATGGAAGCAGAGATCAAATGGGGGATGGATAAAAGCTTGGAAACAATACCCAGTTCCCCGTGTGTCCGAGAGCCAGCGGCGCAGCGGCAATATGAGTTCCTTTTTGTTCTTGAAAATGCTCCTCAGATGTTTGACGCAAGACTGAGAGTGGGAGAGAGGGGGTGGGGGGAGACAAAACAAACAGCAATTAAGGTAGTTTGTGAATCCGTTTGAAAGGCCTCATGATCCATCCTTTAGGAAACATCTGCCATATTGATGTATGAGGCCAGGAAAAGACAAATTCCTTCTATCCCAGTAAAACAAACCTCAGCTAGAGTGCGTTGCCTATCTGTCCATTTCTAACCCAACGGTGTAACTGTTGCCTTCACGCATGCTTACATACAATAAAACACACTCACACACCAGGTCTGTTTTTTGCTACACTCGAAAATATATCCCTCATAAACATTTATAGTCTAAACACAGATAACACCACCCCTATCGCTTCGCTTTCAGCTGGAAATTCCAGACAACAGTCCAATGGGGAATGAGGATAAGAATATATCTTTTGAAGCAGAAAGCTCCTGCCTGCCTAGGGAAGAAACATTTTTCATAATCCCCGGCAAATACTACAACGTTTATCTCCCATCTAGATATAACTGGAATGAAAAAAGGAGTTCAAGCGTTTCAGCTGTCGGCCCAATAACCCTGGAAGTCCCTGAGAGGAAGCAGACAAAGAGGGAATTTTAAGATTTACTGTGAGACATAGATGGGAAAGATACAAACAATACTTTTACAAATTTACCGTGCGCTTTCCTGAACATGAACGCCAAGTGATAGCAAAAGCAGAACTAGGGAAACACCGCTGTGCTGTTTACCTCACAAGAGTTCGGGGAAAACATCCTCTTTGGAAGAGCTGGAGAGATTCATCAAACTGTAAATCAGATATATCAGGCCGCATAAAACACTCAAGAGCAGTTGGGGGAAAGGAGAAGACAAATGGGAGACCCCCACAGTGAGACAAGTCTGACGTAGCGCTTTCATGTCAGTGTGTTTACACGCTACATTAAACGACTTAGCTTGGTCATTAAGCTAAAAAACTGCAGACAGAGGAGAAATCCAATATGGCGGTGGTTCGGGTGGCTTGTTGTGCAATAAACAGAGGAGCAGGCTGCAGTGTGACTTTGTTTTTATGTCAACACTGAGCTGTTCAGAGGACACACATGTCTTGCTGTCTTTCCCCTTTGACCTGCTACTGTATGTCACTTGCTCCAAAAGTGTCTGGCTCTAGAAGGAAAAATTTAAAGGAACATTTTGTGAAATACACTTACTCACTGTCTCAGTGAGAGTTAAATGTGAACTTCTCTCGGATCTGTCTATTAAATATGAAGCTACCACCTGTACCTGGCTAACTTAGCTTAGCATAAAGAAGGAAACATGTTTGAAATGGCTCACCTGGCACTGTTCAAAGTTGTGCAACTTCTCTCACCTTATTTACAGATTAAACAAACGTGACAAACATACCTAGCTCTATCCAACATGGTAGCTAGATGTTTTCACCTGCTGTTAGTTATTTAGCCTGGCTCTGTCCTAGCTGTTGCTGTTAGTTTTTTGCTATGATAAGAAGATTTTGTTAAATTTGGATAGTGCCAGGCTAGCTGCTTCCCTCTGCTGTTAGTCTTTTGCTAAGCTAGGCTAGCCTGGCCCTGTCGAACATTTATTACATGTTCATATAATCCCTACAAAATCTTAAGTATGTTATGGGGACTTATGTGCACTTTACAGATGCCAGCAAATAGTTTCTTTAACTTTGGTCATTACCAAGCTAGCTGTTTCCACCTGCGTCCAGTCTTTGTGCTAAGCTAAATTAGCCAGTTCCTACTGTTAGTCTTTAGTGAAGCTAAGCTAGCCTTGCTCTATCCAACTTATTAGCTAGCTACTTCCACCTGCTGTCAGTCCCGCTGTTAGTCTTTCGCAACACTAAGCTAGCCTGGCTCTGTCCAACGTGTATCACACGTTCATTTAGTCTCTACAAAAGCTATTTTATGGGGACTTCTGTGCACTTTTGGACATTTTGGACAGTACCAGGCTAGCTCTTTCACACTGCTGTCAGTCCTGCAGCTAGTCTTTAGCTAAGCTAAGCCAGCCTGAACCTGTCCCAACATTTGTCACACAGTTGTTTTATTTGTACAAAAGATGAAATATTTTATGGGTAGTTAGTTTCTTTCACATTGGACAGTGCCCAGCTAGCTGTTTCCACCTGCTTCTGGTCTTTGTGCTAAGCTAAGTGAGTCTTTTGCTAGGCTCAGCTAGCCTGGTGCTGTCCAACATTAATCACACGTTTATAATCCCCACAAAAGCTGAAGAATTTCATGGGTACTTTTGTGCACTTTTGGACATTTTGGACAGTGCCAGGCTAGCTGTTTCCACCTGCTTCCAGTCTTTGTGCCAAGCTAAGTTACCCTGGTCCTACTGTTAGTCTTTTGCTAAACTAAGCTAGCCTTGTTCTATGCTATGTTTATCACATGTCTATGTAATCTATACAAAAGTATTCTATGAGGACTTGTGTGCACTTTTGGACATTTTGGACAGTGCCAGGCTAGCTGTTTTCCCCTGCTGTTAGTCTTTTGCCATGGTAAGACGATTTGTTAAATCTGGACAGTGCCAGGCTAGCTGTTTCCCGCTGCTGTTAGTCCTGCTACTAGTCTTTTGCTAAGCTAAACTATCCTGGCTTTATCCAATGTGTTAGCTAGCTGTTGCTGTTAGTCTTTTGCTCAGCTAAGCTAGCTTGGCTCTGTCCAACATTTCCTCACACATTTGTTTAATTCTTACGAAGCTGAAGTATTTTACGGGAACTTGTGTGCACTTTAGAGGTGCTGGTAGATAGATTTTGCTAACTGTTTCCACCTGTTTCCAGTCTTTGTGCTAAGATAAGTCAGCTGGGTGCAGGTGATAGCTTCATATTTAGCATTTAGGCATAAAAGTGTATTAATCTCCTCATCTAACTATCAGCAATAAAGTGGATATACTTATTTCCCATAATGTTAAATTATTCCTTTGAGGATGTCACAGTACTTTATATTAGCATTTTAAATGAGATTAAATTAGCATATAGGCCTACATCTTTTCAAATGCATTAAGCTGAAATCATTTACACAAGAAAAAGCAACCCTCTTTTACTTTTAGAATACAAAATGTTTACATTAAATAGCCAAACAGGAAACACCGTTTTGTAAGAACAATGGATAACACGTAGCATGACTAAAATTAGGCTACACAAAGTAGGCTACCAGGTCCCAATTCTGACTAAGAGTTTGGCTGTGGAATAAATAAACCTTCCCTTACATGCACGTCTCCCTTTTTCGGTTGCACTTGAGGTTTACTTCCCTGAAACTCCAATACAAATTCAGTTGTATTTCATCCTGTGTTATGTACAACATGAGTCTTGTATTGCTCTCTTGGGCTATGCAATAGGAGAAATATATATCATTCTTTGTTTCTATGCTGGGACAGAAACACAGAGGCCGACTGATGCTGAAGAGCTTTAACAGTCCCAGCAAGCTTACAGTGTTGGACTGGAAATGTATTTCTGTTTACAATAACGTCACGCAATCAAGACCCGAGGTCATACAGCTACAGCTGAATGAAATATCAATTTTAAACATTTAAACATTTCCAGTTGGAAGCAAATCAAAAAATAACACAACAAGCTTTTTATGCTTTGACCTCGCAGCCAAATGCAGATATTTACATCCCTCTTGTTTCTAACTTTGCAGAGTGCCGAGTTTATAAAGCAGTAAAAATCAAAAAGTGAACACATCAGCAGATGAGACGCCAGTTCAATCAAAGTGTCAAATAAAATACTTAAGCAAGATTAATGCTGTAACAACATGTGTGATTGCTTGGCAACAGAAAGGCAACAATTGAGCATGTTGTTTATGTGATGTTTATTGCTTAACATGAAATCACATGAATAAGTGCAAAGTAAATATCATGATGGTCAAATGCAGTTAAAGTAAATTGACCTTGATCACATAGATTCAAACGTTGTTAAGCATTTATCTTTTGTTCTGGGGTGTCTGCAGCTTGTTCAGATAAAAGCGAGTTACAGGAAAAGATGCAGAGTAATTTGGCCTGCAGCAGGACTGTACCGTTAGATCAGAAGCCAGACTCAGACAACACTGGCCAAAGCAAAGATCCATCTGTCTGTTCCTTGCTGAGAGGAGCGTGTAGGCCATAGAGTGCACACACACACACATACACACACCTCCCATCACCAGCTGGATCGGAGAAAGCAGCACTTGGGGAACAGTTGACACGGTGATCTCTTTAATGGTTACATCCTCCACACCCAACGTCCGAGACACTCAGACACACACGCTTTCATTACTTTAAACCGACTAACAGAAAAAAAAACACATATTGCAACATTCCTTCCCCCCCAGATTCACAACACACACACACACACACACGGCTCCCTCCTGCTCTCACACACATATGCACACTATCCTGTCAACCACCCCCACCTCCATGCAATCAGAGGCTCAGAATAGGAAGGAGGGAGAGGAAGCGGCCCTGCATTCACAGGCTGGGAACAAGGAGAAGGAAAAACAGCCGGAACCTGGAATTTACGGAGGAAAAAACAACGGCCATCCAAAAATACCTCAGGACCATCTCCGCAGATAAACAGAAATATCATTACTCTCATCCTCTAGCTCAGGACAGCTTTCCTTACACACTTCCTCCATCTCGACTCTGCCACTGGCTGCTCAACATCGAGGAAACCTTCGCTCAAGTAGCACAGCGTTTTGATATTTGCACAGTGTGAATGCTCCTTAGATCTTTCTTTACAGCCTTTCCTCTGTCTCACAGGTCAGGGAAGTCATGCAGAAGGTCTTGGCTTTGTCCACACGTACACGGGTATATTTGAAGCTGGAATTTTTCTACGTGTTGCAACCTCATCCACATTCAAAATGTGCATTTGGACCTTTTGTAAAACTCAGTCCATGGCTAAGATTTGCAGAAAATCTCTCAACATGCAGACAGGGAAAGGTTTTTGGCTTGAGAAGTATGAGTGTGGGCCGTTATGCCTTTTGAGAGGCGTCACAAATGAGGCAAAATTTTGTGCAATGGTGGACGTGACCAAAAGAGTGCTGGCTCTAATCTTGCTGACAGGACTTTTTACATTTACTCCTCAACTACCTTGAGAAACACAGGCGTGAGAATGTGCTACGGAGGTCACTGCTCCAGGAAGTCTTCCAGTAATAGCTTTGTTTCAGGGTGTTGATTGGCCAACAACTTCTTTGCTCAGCTTTAGGGTTACACCTATATGACCGTGTGCACTAGACCTAAGTGGAGCTACTGAGTCCGAAAACAGTCCGAAACCTACTGGCACCCCTTCCTTAGATGGTCTGCTTCTGGGACTGGGTGATACGGAGAAAATCAAATATCAGGATAATTTTTACCAAATACCTCAATATTAATATTGCAACGATATAGCAGCGTTGACTGTGGGTGCTTTCACGTAATATTTTCACAATGAGATTTCTGATAAATAATCATCAGAAATGTGGATGTGATGACAAAGTGAGTAAAAGCAAATCATAGAAAAGTTCAGAGAATGACATCACTTTACTGTGTTGCTGCCTTTAAAACCAGGAAAAGACAACACTTACTATATCATCCCCCCGTCCACACCAATACTGGGATTTGTGGTGGTGCTAATGACATTCATTGCATACTTAAAAACTAGCAAATCTGATTTATCAACCAGATGTACTGTAGGCTGCCAGAATGGTGGAGTGGTGTTTGTTGCCGTCATTGTGAAGTTTTGCCACCTTCCCCTGTCATTATCACTTTCATCCCTGGTAACGTCATTTAAAAATCACGAGTTCTGGCAGATGGGTCAAAAGAGACAAGGCAGCATTCTGAGTAAGCTATTAATATTTAGGCCTACACGAACACTGCGTTCAATAGTCCACCTTAAACCTTCTCTTCTCCTACTTCTGTCTTTCTCTCTGTCTCTCAAACTCACACATGTTGGAGAGCACTGTGGCAATCAGTCCTTATTGTCTCTGTCCTTGTCTCTGTCCTGACAGTTGAGCTACTGTAAGGCATAAAGTTGTCAGTGGGTAATGCGTATTTTGTTTGTCTTCCCACCTCCCCAAACATCATTGTCTGTGGACATCATCAAATGCCAATTCAGTAGACACTGGCAAACCCATTCATTTTCCCTTACCGCTTATCCTGTTAGGGGTTGCAGGGGCTGGAGCCTATCCCACCTGACACTGGGTGAGAGGCAGGTCGCCAGACTCTCACAGGGCTGTCACATAGAGACAGACAACCATTCACACTCACATTCACACCTACGGACAATTTAGAGTCACCAATTAACCTGCATGTCTTTGGACTGTGGGAGGAAGCTGGAGCACCTGGAGGAAACCCACGCTGGCACAGGGAGAACATGCAAACTCCACACAGAAGGGACACTGGCAAACCCTATTATCCAAAATCTAAGATGATATCTACTCTCAAATCATGTTATTGAATTAATCTTGACATTGTGCCCAGCCCAATTTGCTTCCTGGTGTAATAAGGTTTTGCCGTGCAGTACAGACACACAATCAGGACAACAGCTGCAGTCTGATGCTCCTCCTGAAATGTGTCAGCTTGCAAGCGATGTATAAACGGAAAAGTGATGATGTTTGGAGTGTAGTTAGGTCGGACCATCCATAATGGAGCTACTAAATGTAAGTTAATGTAAGCTTTTCACACAGATCTGCTGCTTTCAGCAGCTATAAGTAAACCAGGTTGTCAGATCCGGTGAATAGCACCGTGACTGAGCCCTTCCTGTGGCTAAGAGGTCGGGTTCACTGACCCTGAGGTCATTTCCTCTGACCTCTTCTTCCTAATTGATTCAATTTCCTACCCATTGGTCTCCTATTAGGATGCTCTAATAGACCCATAGCTCCTCTTTAATATCCCCTTCCTTTGTCTCCAAAAAAGGACGCTTTTTCACTTTGTGTCACTGAACTTTGTCATCCTATCCACATGATGTCACTTAAACGCACAGCTCCATCCTGACACGCTTGTTACCGTCTCTAAAAATGCCAATAACCTTTAAATGACATAGTTAACCTTTGAGTGACTTGGTGACGTCTTCTGGTGAACTCAAGCGCAGTGCTGTAGATGTGGGACTGCAAGTGGACAAAAAAGAAAAAGAAAATGTGGTGATTGAATCACCTCCAGTTTACCTGAGCCAAATGACAACATGCAGGAACAAGGTGTGCGGCTGCAGTTACGCCCAGAACGTCTTTAAAAACGGTCTTGAATGAGGTCCAAGTGCTTTGGGTTCACACCTAAAGCTCATATCTGGCACTTAGTTGTTACTGCTGAACTGCCTCGACCTCAAACAATCAATTAATTAGATTAGGTAGGTAATTTATAGCCTGTAATACTGGATGTGTCATAATCAGCATGCAACTAATATCATGTATTATTCCAACAGTATCACACAGAGCACATACTGAAACATGCATCTGAAGGTTATACACAGCGTTAAAAGCATCAGGTATAAAACTGCACTATTTTTCCCACTATGCGATGAACTTCATCTGTGCTTTTTCTCCTTTGTGATCAGATTACTGTAAACTTACATTTGATCATTTGCACACAACAGTTCAGTGGCGGGCACCATGTGACCACTATTTTGCCGTCTGTTCAAGGCTCCAGGCTGACTGTCGCGCTGGACGAATACCAGGTACAACAGCACTGTTTCTGCAGAAATGTGCACCTAGGGTCATCATGTAACACCATGTGCTTAACATCACTGATTTTATTTCCCTGATGGTGAAAAACTTAATGAAGATGCATGCCTTTATTATCCACACTACGACATGCACGCATTGTTCTATGTGTCGGTCAGTTTCCATGATGATGTTCAAAGGAGACGTGTCAGATGGGTGTTAACATCCATAAACAGCTCAATCCAAGTCAGACCCGTTTCTGTGTGCATGTAAACACAAAGTGACATCAGGGTAATTAAACTAGTTAGAGGAACTCCAGGTTGGTCTCCCTGTGTGTGTTCTTATGTCTGTTTATCCGTTCATTTACTTTCGTTTGTTTATGCAACCGTTGATCAAATTCAAGAAGCCCTCTCATGAATACCACCGCTGCACTCGGGCGTTTCACAATAAGGCTCAAGGCGAGATGCTTTGTTTTTCCTTTGCAAGTCAGTATTACTCAAACGACATGGATTGCATTTTGGAACTTGGATGGGTGATGCATTTCATCATTGCATTCCTGAGTGGTACACACTCGTATCAAAGCACCCACTGGATAAGGTGAAGGGATATAGATATCTATAACCTTTGTTCAACCAGGTAAAATCCTCTTTTTCAAGAGCGACCTGGCCAAGAGGGCCGCATAAACATTGGAACAACAATACACACAAGCAGACAAGTACTGTCACACACCACCACCAAGCAAGCAGCACCTCCAGTTAAACAGCAACACAAGAGCAGTTCAATACATGAACATCACGTACAATTTTCTAAAACGATCAGTGAGAATTTGAGCAGCAATCACACCAACACAGACTGCTGTTCTCTCTATTGACTTAAATTCCTGCATAGTAATCAGCTCAAGACAATTTCAGGTCCTTCTGTAAATTATTCCGGGAAGAAGAGGCAGCATATTTAGAGGCTTTTTGTCCTAGTTCTGTTCAAACCTTTGGCTTGAGATGCACCTGTTTATCAGCCAAACATCTGTATCGGCAAGGGGGGGGGGGGGTCGATATAGCATAGTATTGCGATATTTTGTGTGGTAATAGCGTATCGTCACACAGTGCCAAGTATTTTTATTATATAATAAACGTTTGGTAGCCTACTAGAATAATACATTGAATTGCTGTTTCAGTCCACGAGATACATTTTGCTGCTGTAAAAATGGCCTAAGTGAGATGAACAGACTTTATGTTATTAGAGAAAGCAGATGTTGACAAAGTTTTCTCGCAATAATATTGAATCGTGACTTAAGTGTCATGATAATATCATATCGTGGATCCTATGGTGATTCCCACCCCTATTATCAGCCGATATTGGTCTTGTTGACTGCCATCAGCCAAATCAGCAAATACACTGACATGCACCGATGGCAGTGGCTGATGTTATTCTTTTGTGTCACATCTATTTTGTGCAGGCTGAATGCTTGAGACAAATAGTGTCCTGTTGTCCCGGGGACAATAGAAAACATTATGGGATGAACAGAGATCTTCCTCAGGATGCCTTCAGGATGAAAAAGATAAATTAAATTTACAACCCCGTATCAGGGGTTTTTTTCCCCTCTTAGTGCGACACAGTGAACAAAAAATCAAATCAAATCAAAAAATCTGTGTTGACATCAGCAGGAGGAGAGCTAGTTAAAGTGAAATTTCAGTTTATTTCAACTTGTCTCCTATCGTCCTAAATTTGTTTCAAGTGACTAGTGACATAAAAATAATAGTTAGCATGTTAGCCGTTAGCCTAGATACAGCCGGGGCGCATAGTAGCGTCAGACCTGTTAAAACATAAGTGAACAGGCAACCTTCAAGTGCAAAGTTAGTCCACTAAACAAGCTTTTTCTCCACAAAGACCGCCTCATATCGTTAGGATAAATGTCAGAGAACATATAGAAAACGACATGTAAACGTGTTGTCTTACCTTACCGGTGTGCTGCCATGTTTGTTTACCATTTAGCATATAGATTTTGGTGGTTGATTGAAGAAGAGATGTAAATGGAGAGATGTTGGAGTGAGGGGACTGCTCTTGGACAGGCACCTCAAACAGTTAAGGGTTCGGTGCCTTGCTCAAGGGCACTTCTCCAGCTACCAGTCCACACTCCATGTGTGGTCTGGACAAGGATTTGAGCCAACAACTCTCAGGTTCCTAACCCAAGTCCCTATGGACTGAGATACTGCCGCCCCAAAGCAGTTGTAGCACCTGTTTATTGTTATTATTTTTCATATAAAAGGTTATTTTAAAGATTCTTTTATCAATTTTTATGATTGAATTTTTGCTCATTTTGATCAACATTTTGTTGTTTTTCTGGCACAAAAGGGGGAAGAAAAAACTACAAAAACAAACTAACCAACAACATCAAAAACATATTGGTATCAGCTGTCAGACAGTATTGGTATCTGCCCAGAATTCACAATCAGTGCATCCCTATTAAGGGTTTATTCTGAGGTTTTTGCCAACCAATATGACGAAACGTGTTACATATAATCTGGTAAACAGTAGGCTTTAAAAAACATACACTGAGGCAGATAATGCTTCATCAGCAAAACATGCAACTGTTGGACAAAAACTACAGACCACACTGTTGGAAAAAATAAACAACCTTTTTAATTTGCTTCCTTTCTCTTACACTATTTGCACCGGGAAAGAATTTCTGGGTTTTTGAAATGTTCAGAGGATGCTTAATAAAATAACAAAATCTCCTGTTTGTTTAGATACACTGGAGTTAACAAACATTTGCTAATTAACAAAAAAAAAGAAGCAAGCTATGACCGGTTGCTGACGCAGTGATTCCTCTGATTGCGCTCTCCTGCTCCTGCTCTCACTAAGTAGTGTCCTCATCTGCAGCAGTTTCTGTTTATTAGTTTTAGTGTTTGACATTTTCCCAACACAACGTCTTATTCAAACAAGCCTGCTCCGAGCACGTTGCTTTAATCACAAACTCCTCTTTTAAAGTAAATACAACTGGATTGCCTGTCAGACAGGCATTCACAAAACGTTTGTGGTTGCTAGGTATGGCATTTCAGATTTCAGACAGACACACACGTGTGCACACGTTCATGCATGTTTGTGTGTATGTGTGTGTTCGCCCCACTGAGAGCGTTATTACAAAGAGCCAATAGGAGCGAAGGACCACACTCTAGCACATCCTGTTTGACTTGACCTCAGAGGATATTCTCCTTTCCCAAGCAAACAAACCGCCGGGCTTTTGGATCGTACCAACGTCGGAGGGGAAGGGAGGGGACGGGAGCTGAGGGATGTCTCTGATGGGGAATCAGTGGGTAGAACGGAGTTTTTGCAGCACAGCGAGGCAACAGAGTCGCTGCTTTGCCAAAAGAGCTGAACAGGTTTAATCTCTGCAACAACAGAGAGGTGTGGGTCACCAACATCGGCTGAAACTTGAAACACTTTCTATAAGCAGATGATCTTACAGTGATCCAGTGATCATAACAAAATAATCCAACCTCAGATTTTCACTTACTGGCTTTTCTGAACTCATGAAAAAACTCATGCTGGAATCACTTTACCTTATATTTCTTTAAGAAACAAATATTTATGTTGCATTACAGATACGACGCACATCTTTTCCAGTAAACATCCTTTTTAGTAAAAAACAAACAAACAATCTCAAGTAAACCATCAGGTCCCTCTGCATTAATACAGGATAAATAAGTAATAAATATAAGACACTATGTATATTCATGATTATCCTGATAATGGATATTCACCATAATCAAGATATCAGGCCATATTTAAACGGTCTATAGCACGTGGTCTAAAGTGCACGGTGCAAGTGCATCTGAGGTGTAACCAGCACCACTTTTGGTAGTTCAACTGCGCGTAATCTGGGTACAAAGTAACGTGCTAGGAGCAAAGGGGTTTGATTAAGTCCCTTAATTAATCACCGGTTTGTTTTGGACGAACATGAATTCAACCAGAGTGTCATCTCGTATACCCTTCAGGTGCACCTGCACCCAGCACACTGCAATTTACACAGCAGATTCAGTAAACTGGAGAAGCCATCTGATTTCTGCTCAGATTAAAACAGTTACAGTAGAGCAGTAATGTCACTGCAGCAATAACGTTTAAGTCAGTGGTTCCCAACTGTTGTGTCGCCAGTCCCTTCTGAATGGACCACAAGTAAGTCGCCATCGTGTCAAGTTTGTAAAAAGTTTGTTTCTTTATTTTTAAGTACAGTGAATTTCCGACACAGAGCTGCATTTTTGAAGTGCCGTTTCCTGCTGTAGAGTGAGTGACTAACTGACAGCTACTTGACAGAGACAACAAACTAGCTTGATGGCATGTAGAAACGCAAGTATGACTAAGGAGAAATCTGAACCCCGTGGCTGAACCAGTTGGAAACCACCGGTTTAAGGAGCAAAACTAAAAACAGTAGTTATAAATTTGACAGAAGAAACAGAGCTGAACTTTTAGCCTCTGGAATAATCACTGAGGTCAGGCTGCTCCTAGTGTGGAAATGCACACAGCATCTCTCTTAATGGGGATTCGGACAGCAGCTCTGCTCCGCTCTCTGCTACGTTCACATTTTAGAGAATGTAATCAGTATTTACCTCATTAATGATGTATCATTTCACCCACCTGGAGTATACGCACATTGTGAACCCAGTACGTCCTAATATCAGAATAATGCACCCTTTAAACAGCAGGAAGATTCTGCGCCATTCTGACTTTAGACCATTTTTTTCTTTGCCAGTGGTGCAATCACTTTCTGCTGCATCAAAACAGCAATATGTCACCAATGCACCTGACCACACCTAATATTAAGACCTACACATCTATGGGCAAGAAACTGGTTCAAATACACTTGCTACTTACACAACATGGGCGCTGGATGTGAAAATGACACCTGCATAGGTCTGAAACTAGAAATGACCATTTAACTGTGAGCCGCTGTGCACCAGATGTAATACAGAGTCTTGTGTGGGGTTTTGTTGTGATTTACAATAGCAGAGCTCTGATAAAGGTCTAATAGACCAAAAGCTCAACAATAAAGTGATCTTGCCGAGACTAAGATGGGTGGCACCATGGTTGTCCTGCATCATTACAATCTAGAATAAAATCGTGTATCGTTCCTAGTTAACATGTCAAATAATAATCAGAACCACGACACGTAAATGACTAAATAAATGCCATAAGGGCTGCGACTAACTAATCTGTCCATCATTTTCTTAATTAATTCATTAAATGATTTGTTTTGTGTACAAAATGTCATAAAGTAGTGGAAGAAAATGCCTGTTAAAACTTCCCTTAGCTCAAAGGGATTTATCCAAATGGCTTTTTTTATTCAACCAACTCTACAAAAGCCAATGATATTCAGTTTACTGTCACATACAACTCTGAAAAACAGCAAATCCTCACACCTGAGAAGGGGAAATAAATAATTGTTTGACATTTTTGCGTGGAACTGACTCAAACAATCAATATTCAAATGAGTTGCCAAGTCATTTTCTGTCAATCGAGTGATCGATTAATCAACTACTCATTGCAGGAAGTAGGAACAAAAAAAATACACACATAAAAAGAGCGGAAGGCATTTTAATACAAAAGACCCACCAACAGGCCACGGATAACAGCTCTCACAGCTACCATGTGTGGGATTTGTTGAGCCCCTTTTTAGGGTCACACCCTTACAAACTGGACCCTCATTAAAAAACCGCAGCATTTCACCCAGCCTTCCTCCATGACATCACCCCGCCTGCCCCATCTGATACTATTGTATTACTGACATCCCAGCATTTGTTTTGCTTTTATGCAAAAAAAAAACGTCTCCTCCTCTGGCTGTATCTGATTAATCCATTATTTGGTTAAGTCGCTCCGGCCCACTCCCTCCAGTCTCCCCGTGGTGTTTTCCTCAGCTAACGGTGGGCCGGCTTGGTGCTGCTGCTGCTGCTGCTGGGAGACTATTGGGATTAATGCTGCCGACTGACACTAATCTCATTGTGGTTAAAGCTTTGGAGAGTCTGTGTACACCCACTTCACTCTCACTCCCAAATACTCGCATTTGTGGCACCAATCCGCTGGGACATTGATGCCCGAGGAGGGATTTGTGTAGTGGATTCTCTCGCTCACTGCTCATCTTATGGGTGGTTTGATTTGATTTATAAATCATGTGAACTCGTGAAGAACTTTGTAAGCTGAAAGGGATACATATAAACATGTGAATTTGCTTCAGGCATGTTAAAAATAATCAGATTTTTATAATAAGCAAACAAAACATACCCCCCTGAGCCCTACCCCTTGGCCCTACATATTTGCGTGTTCCTGCGAGGGGTAGTGGTGTCCCAATTCATTTTTGCGTGTAGGGGTAGGGGGCATAACAAGGGGTAGTGGGTATGAAACTAGCCCTTCGGAGCGAGGGATTTGAGATGCTGACTTGCCAGCAAGGGGTAGAAGTCGCCATGGCTACCACCAAGCAAGAGACGGGGAAAAAGTTCATACATAGCTAACATTACCGTCGTCAGGTTGCTTGTTGGCTAGCTAGCTAGCTCGCACTATCTGGCCTCTGTCATCTGTCCTGTTCTGCAAAATTGTCGGACTTTTCACATTACGATAACACGCCAGCTAGTATAACTATGCTGCCTCATAATGTTAGCTGGTTAGCTAGCTAGCAGAAGTCATCTGTCGTCTGTCGTTCATCAAATGAAGCATGATGAATACGGCAAACTCGATCAGTAGGATGAACTCAACTGGACACTTCATTGTAGATGCCGGTTGGAAATGTAGATGGCTCGCAGCTTCCTGTTTAAAATAGTTACGTATGCGTGAACGTAACCGACGCGGTGACGTAGTGAGTGGTGTCCCAGATGCTGACTTGCCAGCGAGGGGTAGACGTCGCTATGGCTACCACCGAGCAAGAGACGGGGAAAAAAGTTCATACGTGGCTAACGTTACCATCGTCAGGTTGCTTGTCAGCTAGATAGCTAGCTCGCACTATCTGGCATCTGTCATCTGTCCTGTTCTGCAAAATTGTCGGACTTTTCACATTACGATAACACGCCAGTTAGTATAACTATGCTGCCTCGTAATGTTAGCTGCTTAGCTAGCTAGCAGAAGTCCCCTGTCGCCTGTCGTTCATCAAATGAAGCATGATGAATGTGGCAAAAACGATCAGTAGGATGAATGAGACCTCATTGTAGATGCCGGTTGGAAATGTAGATGGCTCGCAGCTTCCTGTTTAAAATAGTTACGTATGCGTGAACGTAACCGACGCGGTGACGTAGTGAGTGGTGTCCCAATTCCTAGGGAAAGATTTCTACCCCTACCCCTCGTTGCTTCATTTTGAGGGCCGAGGGGTAGTGGACAAGGGGGGGTATTGGCATTGGGCCTAACTCTTATTTTTCATTCACCACATGACAAACCAGTTATTTAACAGTGGGATCTTTCACTAATCTATGGTCTTGATCCTGGACTACATGCTCATAAATCCATTCTGAGCATTAGATATCAGAGAGCAGTGTGAGTCCTTCCTCTTATCTGAATGTGTAATGAAGGTCCTCTGTTCATGGTGAATGATATTCAATGCTTTTATCAACTTCAGGAGCTGCCGTCACTATATTTAGCCTATACAGCCTGTGTTTCCATGGATACAAGAGTTGAAGTGTGCTGAAGGGAGCAAATTTATACAATCTATACACTCTGAGATCATGTCAGTGATCACAGCGTGTGTGTCTGACTCCTGAATCATTTCCACCTGGGTCCCATAATACGATCCCACCTAAATGTCGTTACCATACAGACATGCTGCGTCCAATTTAAAAGGGGGATTTCCAAAATGCTCTCAGTCCACTTTGACCAATTTTCAGAGAGAAGCCTTTTATTTTTTATTTTGAATAGAGTGCAATTGAAACGTTAAATTTTATTTAAAGCCATAAAAATGGGAGAGTCCTTTTACAATTTGCTACAATCATAAGTGCTCGGTTTGATTTTCACTGAAAGTGGGCTGAGTGAATTCTGCAAAGCCCCTCTTCAGTTACACTCAAACCCAATCCATTATGTTCAGCCTGACAACAAAGACTACTTTCAGTCTTACGTATCCCTTACTGTGCTTTATATTACCACACTAGAGGATAACCTTAAAGGGACAGTTCACTCCAAAATCAAGAATACAAACGTTTCCTCTTACCTGTAGTGCTATATATCAATGTAAATTGTTTTGGTGTGAGTTGCAGAGTGTTGGAGATATCAGCCGTAGAGATGTCTGCCTTCTCTTCAATATAATGGAACTAGATGGCAGCCTGTGGCGCTCAAAGCGTCAAAAAATTCAATTGAAAAACTCAACAGCAATGTCTCTTTCCAGAAATCATGACCTGGTTACTCAAGATGATCCACAGACCTTGTTGTGAGGTTTCAAAAGCAACTTACAACCATTACGCATCCCTCAAAACTCGCTGTATTTCCTCATCAGCGGTGACACAGATGGAAGTCTGCACCTGGTTTATCGTCCACAGAACGAGGCTGCACGCCCACATTTTCACAACAAAATAGAACAGGCTGCAGTGAGAGTCTCTCTCCATGGGATATTTCAAAATAGCAGCTTTGTGCATTTAGTCCTTCTCAGGCAAGCTCAGGGGTTTAGTGTTGCTGGAGCCCACAGGAAGTGAGGATTAGAATATATGACCTTCACATAATCCGCTCCAAATGAATCTATATTTTTAAAGTCATTACTAAAAGTGTGTGTCATATAAAAACTAAAGTGATGGTCAAAGTTGTCACAGTGAAATTTAAGGTGTGCTGATGGATTCACGTCATCAACTCATGCATTGAGTAACATTACAAGTTAACGTTCCACCTTAAAAGTTGCCGGCAGTCGGCCCAGTGAATGAAGTTATTTTTTCTCAGACTCCAGCTGCTGTGAGAGGCAGCAAAACATCCTTTCATTTTATAGTTACAGTTTACTAATAAAACTCTCCACAGTATGAACAGTGATTACATGAGCCTCAAAACCAGACACAACTCAGCCCTGAGCAGAGTGAGCATCCTCTACTGACCAATCAGACTGCAGGGTTCACAGCTCCACCTTTTAGTACCAGATCTGTGTGCTAGGTACCCCAACAGAGGGGGGACCAAACATGGGGACGCTAAGGAACGCTTCTGTTGGGACCATCCACAACTTTTCACTGTGGGAACGAAACAAAAGCACACCGAACTGAACTGAACTGAAACTTACTGTACTGTTCAGTGGAAACAGGGCTATACTGGTTCTTGACAATGTTGAAGTCTTTGAACTTCAGTATCTGCACGAGCCAAGACTAAAATCTTACTACAATATTAAACATGTTTAATTTTATCAGAACGTCAAGACAGTTAGGACTGACTTTTATGAGCATCTTACACCAAACAATAGAGCTCACAGTAGCACACCACAGTTGAGGTTCAACTATCATGATTTCATTCCAACGCTGGAAGTTTGTCTGCAGTAAACTGCTTGAAAACAGGAAAAATGTGCAGATTTGATTATGGGGCTGCACTGTACCTTTAAATTAAGAAAAAAAACACATGTGCCTCATGTGTAAAGTTGACCTCGCCCGGCTCCTCCAGATCTATGTTCTCAGAAAAGGTGACTTTCGGTGACGACACTTTTGCTGTAGTTTCCAGCACGGCTAAACAACCCCTGTTGGTTCATGTTGCCAGTGTACTCGTCGAAAGGCCAGGTCAGTGCCCGTGCACTGCTGTTTGTAGTAAACACCAAAAAGTCAAAGAAAGGATAAGAAAGTTCCAAAACATAGCATGGGGGAGAACATTAGCGGGGCGGACAGTTGAGATTTAAGGGGCATTACGCTCCCGTGAAGCCAAAATGTCAGCAAGAAACTAATGAACTAATGAAGTTGTTGCTTGTTTTAGTGTGTGACAGGTCATGCTAACCTCTGTGCCTGTATCAAAATACTCATTTGTGGATTTAACTACAGGATATTTACTTAATTTAAAAATGGCAGCTCTTTTATTCTGTTGGGTCCCAATAACAGAAAACTAGACACATGTTTTTATCAGATCAAATACAACATAAAGGTCTTCAAATATTTCCACATTCGCTTGGCTTTAATCAAAGAACAGTCTTAACTACTCGACCTCTGCAGGTCATTTCCTTCACCTGCACCTAAGAGCAAATGAGAAATCCAGAGAGACTCCAATCTGATGACTGATTTTCTCTGACTTTCTTTTATGTAGGTCACCGGTGACTTCCTTAAGGGAGCTCTTTCAGGTGTGGCTCAGAGGGACCCAGCGTACAGCCGGGAACTGAACCTGCGCCTCTGAGGGGCAGCTCGTAAATCTCCCTCCCTCCTCTGGTCTTACAGCCGACGTCACTGTCAATCTGCTACAACATACTGGCCTCCCTTCACTTAAATCAAGTTTTATAATACTTTTACGATAAAGCCCAGCTGGACTTCAAACATAAGCTGCATTATGGAGAGCAAATATGGCCGGGGGGGCCTCCTGATCAATGTAACAGGTGGCCCATCAGCCAGCTTAACAAGATCAGATAAATATATATAAGCATATAGCACCGACTCAGTCTGCTGTCATATTCCCATAATGTGAAGTCTAAATCTAGTTCACCTGCTGTGCTTCTGTTGTTTTTCTATAATAATGCGTCCAAGTCATGTCTGCCATTAAGACATGTAAAACTGTGGAAGCTTTAAATGAATCCATGTGTTAGAGGATCTGCTCCCTCCTTCTCACTGTCTGCAGCCTCAAAGCCAGAAACTGAACATGTTGTGGTTCTTTGTCTGCATGAAAAAGAGTTTAATCACAGCACATATTATTAAAGATATTTCATTTTGCTGTTGAGTTGTAGTTTGATTTCTTTCTCTCTAAGCTGAGGTTGATTTCCAAACACTCTAACTTCCTCCTCAACCCTTTACCAGCTAAACTTTTCTAAAGATGTCTTTTTCTTGGAGCTATCATGCCGAATATTTATCACTTCTGAATGTCACTATTCCCACTAGTTTTGAAGCTCTCCTTAAAGCTAGAATTGGCAGGCTAACAAACAGCAGGATTTGTGAAAACACCCTCCCCCCTGCAGCACTTCCCTCTCTGTCCAAAGCCCCTCCCTCCAGACGATCACAGGCATATGCACATACTTCATACAGTCACCCATTGTTTCCTACAGATTGATTAATTTAATCTTATTTTATTGTAGCGTGCAGCTCATTCATTCAGGAGCCCTATCTCTCTGATTTTCAGAGCAAAAATGAGACCGAAATTACGCTTTTGCTGCTGTGGACGGGAGGAGGGCTAGCAGCAGCCTGGGAGACTTTTAGGACCCGTGTCCACATGGCGTGTTTTTTCTCAGCGCCTGCATCCTTTTTCAATGGTTCCCAATGAGGAGAGCGTATGCGGCCTACAGAAAAAGTGCCTCACCCTGCAACTTTTTTCAGAGTGCTCCACCTTTGTTGTGTGGCTGCTCCAAGCGCTTTAAGTTGGACAATACGGTGACGTCACTGCCACTTTTTAGGTAGCCTACTGTCTACTGTCACAACAAAGGCAGTTTTTTGGGAGCAGTCTAGCCGGTGGACACTGGGCGTTGCTAGTGAATGCTGTGCTTTTATCACCGTTTGCTTTGTAAGCTTGCTGTTGACTGTGTAGTCAACCCTCTGTTTATGTAGCATTATAGCCCCTTTTCCACTGCAGGAACTTTTATCAGTTACCCAGGATTTTGAAAATCCTCGGCACATTTCCACCGAAATAACCCGGGGGAAAACTTTCCCTCAACCCCAAACTTTCCCTAAAAAAAGTACCTAGTAGGGGGGTAGGACTTTTCAGATTCCCCGGAATTCTTGAGGGGCGGGGCTGTGTGCTGAAGACACTGATTGGTGGAACACACACTTGCAGCGTTCCACACTTCCGTGCCAGTGTGGCCGCAAACTGTGGAAAATGATGCAAAAGAAGAGAAGCTACGAGAAGTGGACAGATAAGGAGGTCAAGGCTGTTTTGAGCGTATTTGCCGCGGAAGAAATTCAGCAGGACTTCAAGCTGGCGACTCAAAATGACCGAGTCTGTGGAAGAATAGCGCACAAGTTGGCGGAGCTAAATATAGCGCACACACCGAAACAAATTCGTGAAAAGCTGAAGAAATTTAAGCAAATGATGATGCAGGCTTGTTGGTCGCTTGTCTGGCCTTCAGCTTGTTCTTACTGCCACCCACTGGACTGGAGGTGCAGTGCAGTTTCTTTTACCACTGCCCCATACGCCATCAGTTTGATTTGAATACATTTTCTGTAACTTTGAGGTGCTGTGGAAACACAAACCACACAGATGTCCAGGAAGTCTTTTACCCAGGTAAATAAATTCCTGGGAATAAAATTTCCTGGAAATGTTGGTGGAAAAGGAGCTTATGTTAGCTACCTGGCTAATGTTAGTGTCAAGATACTGGGACGGCTGTGGCTCAGAAGGTAGTGCGGGTCATCTACTAAACTTTGGGCAAGATATTGATTCCCAAATTGCTCCTGATGTTCCATCGGTGTGTGAGTGGGCGTGAATGGTTACTGAGTAGCAGGCGGTACCTTGTATGGTAGCCTTGGCCACCAGTGTGTGAATGTGTGTGTGAATGTGACATGTAGTGTAGAAGCGCTTTGAGTGGTCAGAAGACTAGAAAAACGCTGCACAAGTACAGGCCCATTTACCATTTACCATATTGTTGTCATAGAAACAGATCCATGTTTCAGTAACAGTGAGCACGTCATTAAAAAAGGATGCTCGGGATGAAGTGCTCCCCAGCGACCCGCCACCCGTTTCTGCTGCTGCTGTTAATGGGTGGTCTGTCTCTGGAGCTGCTGCCCACTTTCCTCCCGGTAAGGTGGTCTATAGTAGCGAGGAGTGATGCAGAGGACACACTGTAATTCAAGGCTCTAGCTAACGTTAGCTCCATAGTCGTGACCTTGAAGCCGCAGCTGTGAGCCTTCAGCGCGGGTTAGCAGAATGCCAAACTATTAGCAACATTTTGTCTCTATCTCTGAAATGCATCACAATGACACAAGTTTTATTTTTTCTATCATCAGGCTCTCCTTTGATAAGTCTGTCTTCCTTTTTTGGGTTGCCTTGCAGCGTAGGTTGGAACAGCAACTTTCCCTGCAGGATTCTAAGCCATTGAATCAGGCTTTTACCAAACAGACGTGCACATATCTGCATTTGTAAAAGAGCCAGTAGAAACATCCTCTCTATGAAATGACCTGTGACTATGTCTCCCATCATGGGCTAGATTGTTATATAGCCCAAAAACAGAGCCAAGAGAAGGTGAAGAACTCTAGTTTTCTCAGTCCACTTAAATTAAAACATGCTCAAAGTTTATTTTGGATTTTTTGCCCAAGGATGCCAAAATGAAACAGCCTATTCCAGCTTTAAGTTGGCTTTAGTTTTTCCTTATAATCGAGGGTCTAAGGATAGAGGGTGTTGCATTTTAGGTTATATAAATAAAGCTGACCTTTCTTGAAAATGAAACAGCATATCAGCATAACAGCATGCTCATCTAAAAGTTTATGTTTGTCATTTTAAAGTTGTGTCACAGGTGCGTTCACATATAAACTCATGCTTCTGCAAATAAAACGGGAGGCCAACGTCATGGCGGCATTCTTGCTTCATATTTTGTGAAGCAGCATTCTCCACATTCCATCTACAACAATAGATATTCTCATATCCGCTCGCTGACCAATCAACCTGTTTACGCTTCCTTGTCACAAGATCACCGTTTATTCGTGAGGAACTGGCCAGAATGGTGAGAACAGGAACTGCTGCTTTCTCTCCTCAAATCCACAAACAATTGGAAAGACATCCGTCAAGCAGACGGAACAATCTGCAGTGGACCTGCAAACTTGAGGGTTTTCTCTCTGAAGGGTGCGAGGCGAGGGGAAGCAGAGGAGACGTGAGACAAGATGCTTTCTCTGTCTTCCATGACACCCACACACAAGCCTAAACACACATATGCAAACATCAAAGCTTCTGGATGAAGACTGGAGCATGAACTAAAGTCTGGTCAGTCGGACCCTGCTGTGTTGCTGGAAAGCAGAGAGCTTTGATGCAACATCTTAATATATGCAGGGTCCCAGCTTGTGGTTTAGTGAATGGGTCCAAATAGCCTCGGTATGAGAGCAGTTGGTTTGTTGTAGGCTCCAGTTGCTGCCTGGCGTTGCATAAGCGTGTAATAATACAATGCTTTTTCAGCGAGGCATGTTATAAATAAAACCACAGAAAGCATTTGTTGACAGCAGCTAAGCTCTCTCTGAAACTCTGACTGCAGACATCACACGACATGTGTTCAGGGTTTATAACCTACGTATAAAGTTTCCTTGCTTCTGATTTTTCCACTCTTTTATGCTATTAAAGAATTATCAACAACTATGTTTGACAGAACTCATAGTGCTCTAAGAATGAACAGGCCGTTAAAGGGAAACTTCAGTGTTTTTTCAACCTGGATCCTATTTTCCAATGTGACTAATGTGATGAACATTTTTTAACTGGTCCATTATTGAGAGAGAGAGAATATAACCACTCAGGGCATTTGAGCACCGTCAATGTACGTCCACTAAATGTGCTTTTTTGTCACAGATCATTATGATAGGTGTCTGGAAACACTGTGGAAAGGACTGTACAGAGAAATTAAACGTCTTTCTGCACCTTAGAAGTCGAAGACATCTCATTGTGAACTCTCGCAAGAGTTGCAGAAAGACAACGTTAGTGAGAGTTGGAGGGAGGAGTGCAGGGGAGTGCAGAAAGGGTAGCTTAGTGTTATCCTAAAGATTTTCAATGTCATGACTCAATATTCAGCTGATTTTGACAATGTGGAAATGAACAGAATCAGACTTCTCCCTGAGCGAGACTTGGTTGCACACCATAACAAACAGACTGGATCAAGCGAAAAGCAGAGGAAAACCATTTTCATTTTTCTGTCAGATACTTTCCATAATGCTGTCAGACAGTTATAAGAATAAACTGAGCCTGTCAGTGGCAAAACGAGCAATGTTTGAGGACGTAAACTGACGGTGCTAAATGCCCTGTATGGTTACACTGCAGCCTGTTTCGCCATTGCCACAGTGCGGCACTCTCAGTCATTACCTGATGGATTTGAAAAACAGCTGTCTCCATCATCTTCATACACACAAGCATTTTAAGATCGTTACAGAAATAAACTTTTTCCATTCTAACACGCCTGAAAATGCATACCACATGACCAATCAAGCACATTGGGCATGTAGATGCCATTGTAAACAGGAAGATGGCGAAAAGTAAGACCAGGAATTTCTTTGCTTGGACCAACGACAAACAGTACTAACACCTGAGTATACAGTGATCAAGACGATGGAAAACAGTTGTTACAAAGCGAATACGGCGACATGTTAGAGGAGCATGACAATTATCCATTGCCAGAAGAAGCCATGGCAACGGGAAGGGAGTACCCACACAAGAAGGGTAAAATCACAAAGGGTTTGTAGACTGAGCTGTAATGTTTTGGCTTGACATGTTGTGACTGATTGGGGCCGATCGGTAAGTGAACATGAGCGTCAGCATCCATCATTATTTCCACACTAAGTTTTCAAACTAAAATGCAGTTAGCAGTGTTTTCATAGGATTCAAAAATGCCGGAGTAGTGTGAATGCTAGGCTCAGCAACATTTTAAAACAAAAACGTATTAGTGTGGATGTAGCCTTAGACACAAAAACACGGAAAACAAGGTCCAGGTTGAACTAGAATTACCGCCTCGTGGCTGTATGCCTCCACCAATCAGTCAAGAGGCAGTTACAGTGTGAAATAGGATGGGATCATTGCTCTCACCTCAATGGCTGGGTAAAATCCCAGCCACCTATTTGAGGTGATCGCCAACACTCGCACTTTACAAGTCCAACCTACTGAGCTTTGTGGTGTGGGCCCAAGGTGCTTTCTTCGGGTCATCAGGTGGGTACCCTCCTTCAACAGTGTTTCATCAGTTAGCCCACAACACCTCCAAAGGGCTTGACAGCTAACCCCAGCGTCCTGGGGCAGCCCCCTCGGCCCCTTGGGCTCCACAGCCAGTGCTCTGATATGTTCCCTCCCTACCTGGTTGGTTGTTCCATCGCTCGCAGCGTTTCAGCCACAGCCATCTCGATGCTGTCTCTGCTCTTTTTGTGATGTTCGCCACTAGGTGTCTCCTGTTGGGACCTCTTATTCCAAGTCTGGACAGGGCACTCCAAAGTGACTGCCCAGGAAACCCTCGGCGGCCTACTTCCACTGGCAAGTTCCACGCCCACCATCCCGCCTGTTGGCACAGTTGGGTGAGTGGTTGGTACTTCCCAAATTCCTCTCATGGGCCTCCTCTATCCTCTCCTCCCATGGCACAGTCAGTTCAAGTTATAGTTTACATCCATGTCTGTCCAGACTCACATGTCACCATGACAGTTGACAGTGCTTCAAATGTTGCTGCAAAGACGTGACAAATTCTAAAACCTGGATGCTTCACATACCTTTCCCCCCAGCAGCAGAGAAGGTCTACACAATCAGCACAGTTTCAAGGTGGACACCCAAAATTAGTGTCACCAATTCTGACCGAATGTCTCCCCTTCTGTTGTGGTTTTGCAGAACATTATGATGTCACAGTAAAGGTGAACTTTTTGGAAATAAAGTGTCATCATGTTATCCTGTTTTTTTGCCATAATTAATGTATGAAGTCTTGAGTTAGGGCCATAAACATATTTTGTGAGGTCACAGTGACCTTTGACCACCAAATACTACACAGTTCATCCTTGTGTCCAAGTGGGCGTTGGTGCCAAATTTGAGGAAGTTCCCTACAGGCGTTCCTGAAGAGCTCAGTCTCACTCCGAAGTCGTCGAAATCCGGCGCTTGGGCAGTGACTTGTGGCGTCAGATACCAACAAATAAAGGTGCCCTTTAACGTCAGCATGACACGCGGGCGGTTGCCGTTGTAGTTTAACAGGATCCGATGGATTCAGGGGGAAATGTGGCGGGATATGGACAGAAGTTAAGGCGGCTAAAGTCCGAATGGGATGGGTGGGAATGGTGATGGATGGGTCCAACAAACAGCGACTTTCACCCGATAGAGTGGTGTTTGCGTCCCATAAGATTCTAAAGCCAAAACTTGTTCTTTTTTCCTAAACCTAACCACGTGTTTGTTGAAAAAAAAAAAAACATTGATTCGCGGTGTTGTACCAACATAGTGTGTTTATTTTGAAAGAGACTGTGTGTAATTGTTAAGTTTCCTGTGACAACAGAATTGTATCTTGAAAGAAGAGAACTTGACAGAACATCAACAACCAACGCACCCAAGGTACCTTGTACGTCGCATGTGGACATGAAAACTCCATGACCAAACATCAATATGTGATGAGGACGGAGTGAGAGTGTTGTCCTGAGATGTCACATTCACAAGACGGGGACGGATGGAGGGATGGACGGATGGACGGATGGACAGATGACGAGACAATCTGAAAACATACTGGCCAGTGCAGAGGCTTAAAAATGTTGAAGTGTCCCTTTAAGGCAAATCAATATGTGAGTAGTGTGCCTAGTGAAAGCAGTGTAATAAAAGCAGGGGCCATCTGACACTGACAGCATTATGATAAAGTATAGCCGCTGTGTATGGCTTGTTTCAGCCATTGCAGTGTGGAAAAGAACACACGGATCGCATATCATTCACTATTCTTCACCGTAAAGAGAGTTTTGTGTTGTATCAGCTGTGCTCACCTGTTAAACCTGCTATAAACCGCCATTGGCAGCTCTTTTATTGCACTTTAGTGGGTAGCTGGACAGGAGACATGTGGCTATAAAAGGAGATAAGCCAGGTAATATTCACTATTAAAGAGCATTTTTGGCACAACAGGCGACGCAATAACGAGGGCAAACGTGCAGTCACAACTCAGCTCACCCACCCAGAAGAAAAAAACAAACACTTTAAGTGCTCAAGAATATAATGTTGCTGTTTGACGCCCTGTGCCAATGAGTTCAGCTCGGTATCAAAACCTGAGTGTGCCAAACCAACACCCAAAGATTCTGTTTTCATTTCATCAAATCATAAAGAATCACAAACACCGTAAAGTCAACAAGTAGGAGAATTAGCAGCCGAGGGCGTATAGACACAGAGAGGAGCTGCGTGGCATGCAGCCATGCAATGCCATTGTGTCTCTGTGGACCCACTGGAGACACAACAGGTGTGTCAATATGACAAGCATTCAACCAATCCACTAAGTCGGCCTCGTATAAACACTGAATAAATATAGATGCTTTCCATTTTCACTCTCAGCAGTGCACAGCTACCGTACGAAAACAGATGAAACGCAAACATTCAGAGATCATGTGGAGTTCAAGGGAAAAGCACTGATGGAAACTCTTTTCTCTTGAGACACAATCAACTTTCTGAGCTTTATATTGTCCATTAATTTACAGATAAGACACAGCATGAGGAGGGAAGGCGACATTTCTGTACCTATTTCATTTTAAAGACTCTAAACACAAATTAATCTAAGACACAAAAGAAATTTAGCAACTTATGACTAGAAAATGTTTCCTATCTTTGTATACATAAACATATCAACATATTAGATGCACAATTGCACATTTCCTAACACTAATAAAAATCACAGTAATATTCAATGTTTTGGTACTCGCTAATGTCTCAGTGACCTTATTATCATATTTCACAGAAGCCTACTGTATCCTCTTCATGTGGCACAATTGGGGACGCATCTTGTTGCTGCCTGATATCTCCAGTTTCTACAACATGGGAAATAACACATCCCTCTGCATGTTATTACGGGATTACTGTAGTTCTTGTTGTTTTTTTTATATCTCCACAAACGCAAAACTGATGCCAAACAGAATTTAGATGAACAGGTTGGAGAAAATTGGCTTGTCCCCTCCGTGAACAGACGATAGAAAACGGTGCGTCGGGGCTGCCAGTCTCCCACCAGATGGTAAATGAGAGAGACACGGGCGATCGAATAACAAATACAACCAATCAGACTATCAAAAACAAGCCATGTATAAAGGGAGGAAATAAATATTCATACAATTCAAACCACAGCATGCAGAATTTTATTTGTTTATGATTTCTGCACCCTTTCTTTAGGGAGTGTTTCCTTATGAAAAGGCAGCTTAATTAATTATTTTATAGAAGCCTTAACAGCATCCTTAAATATCTAAGAGTGTGTAAAGTTATTTTCCGTGGTGTCACACTGATTCAGGGAGACATTGACAGGTTATGGTCGCGCGCATCGCCGCTGTCAATTCCAGGCAATCAAATTAAATCTTTTATCTCAATCCTGCTGCGCGCGGGCCCCGTGTCATTCCTATTAGCTGTTAAAGGCCACGGGGAAGAATAAACCAATTTTACGGATCCAGGTGATTGTGTATGTGTGTGTGCATGCGTGTGTGTGCGCGCAAGAGAGGCAGAGAGCTCATTTGCATACAGCTGAATAGTTATGTCTCCCGTCCCGCACATTACACCCGCATGAGGGCGAGAGAGGGACACGCGCCGCAACAATAGGAGGCACGCTGCCTCTAAACCGTAAAACGCATGGGTGGGCATGAAGGGGCACACGCCAGCGACATGATGAAACACACCCAATGTCAGTTTGGACACAATGCGGGCCTGTGCGTCCGTGCGTAAAAGGAAATGTGTGCGTTTTTATTAGGGTTATGGATACTTAGATATCAAAATTAAAAAAGATGTATTGTGTAAATTATTTTAGGTGTGTCAGGGCATTTGATCTGCACATTAAATCAGGATGTTTTGCTTCTAAATGCCTAAAATTAAATATCTTACTACAGAAAGTGAATTTCAACGTCACCAGCGATTAAAACAAAAGCTGGGGAGATTTTTCCTCCTTTTAATCTCATTTCTACTTTCATTGTTTGTGCTCCGGCCCGAGGGAGAGACACGTTTGACCCCACAGAGAGTGAAGGCTCTGAAAGGAAATAGTGCGCACAACGGCTCCAGCACTAGTACGGGCTAATTAGGCGTGCAATTGAGTGGAACCGAGGGCAGAAGGGGAGCAAAAGGAGTAAAACAGTGTAATTGAATTCCTCTCTTTCTATTCTCCAAGTTTCTGCTCTCCTTCATTGTCCTCACCCACTGTCCATAATGTGTAAATGTGCGTCCGGGCCGCATTGTGCGCTAAAAATAAGTCAACAGATGTTAGGGCTTGTTAATAATCGCCCAGTATCCATGGTGGTCAGTGAGCGCAGTGCCAGTGGGTATTAAATCTGGATAATTGTTGTTGGGTTGGAAGGGAAGGGGGTTGAATATGTAGAGTGGGCGGCGCCGGGCGGAGTGATTGACGGTTTATGTAATGAGCAGCGCAGTGCAAGTCTATATATCTGGGAGGAGGCACACTACGGTTCATTCACGAGTAATAAGACGAGTGATGAACATCCGTGGCGCACTGACGCACCAAGTTCAGCACCAAAACAAGCTCTGAGCCGCGCGCGCACAGCGGAGCGACCATTGTGGAGTACAGTACCATGCGAGGAGGGGACGCCTGCTGACAGACAAGAAGCGCGGCTGTGGATATTGGTCTTCCCTCACCTTTGGATAACTTGCTTTCCCCCTGGACGCTTTTGACGCACGCCAACAAGGAGCTACGGGGAGAACTCCCTGGGAGTGAAGAAGGATTTATACGTGTTTTTAGAGATCTATTTTTTCTTTTCTTTCCATTTGTTTACCTTGGTGTAAATACTTTGGAGTAAGAAGGTTTTGCTGCTTCTACTGGCTGGTGACGCGGCTGCCCTGGAGAAGCGAGAAGGATGGCAGCCTGGTTCACCTTTACCATCGCATTCAGCACCACGTTGATATCACAGGTATGAGGGAGGAGAACGCATCTCCCCCGGTGGTCCTGAGACCTCGGCGTAAAGCAGATGGAGAGCCACTTGTTTCATGTTTTTTTTACAGCTCGTTTTCCTAAATTATATTCCCTTCTCTTTTAGGTATTTGGATCCGGTGTTTTTGAGCTTGATCTCCACGAATTTAAAAACCACAAAGGTTTGCTGGCGAACGGAAACGCGTGCAAACCCAACTGCAGGACTTATTTCAGAATTTGCTTGAAGAACTATCAGGCTGTGGTCTCGCCAGGTGACTGCATCTTTGGAAGTACAATGACAGCGGTGCTGGGGACAAACTCTTTCAGCGCCAAGGACAGTGGCACTTTACCTAAACCGATTCAGATACCCTTCTCCTTTGGATGGCCGGTAAGAGCGTGGAGCTGTGCGTCCACTTTCTTTTATTTGTTTTAATGTTGACAGGGAGCTGCTGCTATGATGTTGTTTCACAGAACTGCTATGCATTTTGGGAGCGCACCGGTTATTGGTCAGCTCATCTAATCCATATCATTAGGTAATACTCTGTCCACAAAACAGATTGGACCGCTGCTACGTCGTTCATTTCAAAGTCCAGAGGGACATGCAGTGATCGCTGTGACACATATTTAAGTGCAATAGAAACAATCAGCAGGCTGTGACACAGAACAGAAAAAGAAAAAATGCAAGCTTCCTTCTTTAAATTATAAGATTTGTGGAAATTAATAGAAAAGAAGTGCAATGACGTTAATCTCCTGCATGTGTTTTGTCCTCAGGGGTCATTTTCATTAATAATTGAAGCCTGGCATTCACCTTATGGAAATCTACCTGTAGGTAAGTGCAACGTTTCTTTACCACAGGAGGGAGCTCTGTCAGTACATTTCACACATGAGACTCTCCAACTAGTTTACCATTTTTGCACAAACAACATGCATCATAAAAAAATAGCCAAACTATTAAACACAGCTCAACGTTTCCCTCTCCACCTCCTGTTAATTGTTCTTAATTTCACACATTTTCACGCCTATTCACTTCTTTGTTATGAACTTCAGAACACCTTTTTCATTCTTATACCCAATACAATTGAACTTCCTCTGGTTTATTTTGGTCGTGGGAAAGAGCTGTGGGCTTTGGTGAGAATACACAGCGCCTGCCAAAAACCCCTGACTACATCTTCCTGTATTTTACACCTTACTCTGTTCCGCCCTTTGGAAGAGGGGACTGGGCCTGGGAATGTTTTTGCTGACGGAAAGAAAGAGGAAATTTCAACCTGAGTTTATCTTTCATCTAAGCTGTATGGGATTTGATAAGGGATGCAGCTTGGTCCTGGGCGGATTATTAAAGCGAAAGTGGACGACTTTTGAACCCCACGAGTTATTTATGATGCAGCTCTTGACATGAAACCATAATCATTCCAGGACATAAACAAGTTAGGTGTCCTTCACTAATCCTGACTCTGTTTTTTATCTCTTTCAGATACCAACAACCCAGAGTTTTTGATTAGCTTTATGGCCATCCAGAGACAGCTGGGAGTAGGAACGGACTGGTCTCAGGACATACAGACTGTAAAGCACACCGAGCTGAGATACTCTTACCGGTTCATCTGCAACGAAAGTTACTACGGGGAGAGTTGTTCCAAAAAATGCGCGCCCAGGGACGACCGATTTGGCCACTACACCTGCACCCGAGACGGGCAGTTATCCTGTCTGCCTGGATGGAAGGGGAAATACTGCGAAGAACGTAAGAAACCAACAAAATATCTTCTTTTAGGCCGATTCACACCTTGCTGGTTTGCTCTTTCTTATGTTGTTGTGTTGCTTTAAGCCTGTGGCAGCGTATTTTTGAACATAAAAGATCATCCGGGTGTTTGCAAATGACCTACAGATACTGGAATCTGTTTCAGCCTATGTGGTTTGATAAGAACTCGGATTGACAGCCCTTACCTTTAAAGAGCTCTGCAAGTTCTCCTCATGGTGTATGACCTTTGCCCTTCCTCCTTGTGGTTTAGCTCCTAGAGAAAAAAAGATTTGTGAGCATGCACACGTTACAGATATCAGTAGTTATTAAGCAGCAAGATAACCCAGAGGTCATCATCATTAAGGCCACAAGACGCTGAGTGCTATAACAAGACATGACGTCATGATATCTGGCAAGTCTGACGAGCAATTTCGATGCAGAATGCATATTTAAGCCTCATATAATTTGCAGTCATATAATTCTGATGTGTAATTGGTTGTGGGTTTGTGAACACTCATTGAATATATGGTTTGAGGGACAGACGGCTTAGCATGACAACAGGCACATTATACTCGTGCTAACCCACTTGGCCGAATCATAGACCAACACTCCCATGTTTTGGACAGCTCTGAATGGGCCTATGAGGAGGCCCGATGCCATTTGGCTCAACAATACCGAGGGCCCTTTTCACCAAAACAAATTAATCAAAGAGTAGATTGGAAGGAGGCACCGTGAGAGTAATAGTTACCATGTGCTGGATGTGTGGCCACATGGGTGACAGCGGATCTGTCATCCGTGTCACTCGGTGGTGAGAGAGAAATTGGCATGTGCTATTTTGACTGTGGCGCCAAATTCTAACCAGATGGGCTCACGTGTTGCAATTACAGACACATCAATCGTCAGTGACTACAGAAAATATACATGAGAAAGATAGATTAGGCTTCTTTCAGACACTATAATTTCCCCTCTCTCTCACACTCACATACGTCACTTTAAACAAGCCTGCTCATTTGGGCCCTGCACATTTTAGGAGGCTGAAGAAACTCAGTTTTAAAGGTCTAGTGTGTAGGATTCAGTGACATATAGCAGACCAGCTGAAACTTCTCCTGTGTGCTAAGCATGTAGGAGAACTACAGCGGCCGATATGAACACGTGAATGACCCTATCTAGAGCCAGGCAGTGTCCAAAACTCCATAGTAACATGCCATTAAGTATTGGTAAAACAGTATGTGACATTTTTTAAGCATATCTGACACCTTACTATGAAACCAACAGTATATGAATTCCACTTCTTCTGGTGACATATTACAGCATCTCCGCCAGCATAAATCTCCCACAGTGCAGTGCGGTAGAGGGCAACATTCGAAGCAGACAGAGACCAAGACGTCTGTAAAGCTTCAGTTTAAGTGTGAATATGTGCAAAGTGTAAGACTTTGCTTTGCTACGCATTATATACTTTTAAAATGACATTGAAATTACCAGTAGAGCCAAGGTTTGCACAGGTTCCCTTCAGGCATGGGGGCTCTTAGGAAGTGACGTAGTAATTACAGCTCAGTGCGTCCAGACAAGCCCCCACGAAGAGCGTCAGGCTTTGAAGCCAATTTTACATAGTGGTCAAAAGTGGAACTACACCATCCGGGGTCCGTCATGTGACGACATGGGGCCCAAAAAGTCATTTCTTATAGACTTACACTGGGAAAGAGACGTCTGTTAATTAATGAATACATTTTCACATCAGGATTTGATCCCCTGGTCCGATGACATTTCTAACGTCTAGAAAACCCACACGATTAAATTATTTTATTCCTGTTCACGTTAGCAGGGCGCTAAACTGTGAGTTAGCGGTTTAGCCAACAGAAGCTAGCCACTCGGCTGCCGTAAGTGTCTAGTGCGCTTGCTCTGTGGGCCTCATAATGTGGAAGATGTGGTGAAAATGGAGCTTTTTCGGCTTCATGCGCCACTTAGCAACTTTAATATGAATCAACAACCTCCGACACTGTATCCAGATCTCTTAATACATCAATGCTTTAAAAAGACAATACTACTGCTTATGTACACAAACGCATATTAAACGATGGTACACATATTGAGTGAACAGTGTAAACCAGTAGCATGTGATTTGAGTAACAGCGCCAGTGTTTGGTTTGTCCGTTCTGGGCTACTGTAGAAACAAAATGGCCGGCACCGCGGAGTAACGGCTCATTTTAAGGTATTGTTTATCAGGTAATTATACCCTAATTAAAACAAAGTTATTGGTATTATATGACATTTCTGCCAATGTTTCCTTCTGAAGCCTACACACTGGACCTTTAAGCACAATAAAGTAACATTATAGTCTAAATTACTCGGTTAAAAATATGCTAATTAAACCGAGAGCTAACGGCTAACGAGCACAGCTGTAAAGGCTAAAGGGTCAGCTGCTAGCTTAGCCGTTTCATTAGCTTATCAATATTGAAATTAGCTTACACAGGTGTGTATTTACCTGGCGTTTTGTCACTAACTGTGTCTCCAGAAAGTCACAGTCACATCCACAACTGTCAGTTTGTGTTTTTAAAATATCTTTTTTTTCCCCACATCTTCATGGAGTACTGTACCGCGCGTGCCCGGTAACATAATCCACACAGACAGGAGGGCTGTGCGCATAGGAGAAGCTCAGGCGACTGCACGCGCCAAGGTTAATCGCGGCATTATTATCCGCCACGCGCCATCGATGTTTAGTCCCCCTCTCCATTGTTGGGCGCGCGGTAGTGGCAGCTGCAAATATGGTTGTGGCAGACCACAAACAACAATAGTGACAGCTGTCTGCTATTGAGAGCAAGCATCTGTTCGGGACTAAACCGGCCGCTTACCGTCAGCCGCCTGATATGTTGTCCTGCGAATCAGTGTCATGCAAGACCGGTACACTTAAAACAGGACAAACAAACCCTCAACTGATTTTTTTGTACCCCCCACTCCCACTGTGGGGCAGCTGGGGGTGTGGCGGACAGGTTTAGATCACATGAAGGCTTCCGAGGAAAGTTGAGACAGATTGAGGCCTCTTAACATACACTGTTTGCTATTTCAAGAAAACGAGGGCTCTGTGGCCTTGGTTATTATGGACTGTGAGGGGCTCCTGCAGTGTTGCTTCACCTCTAACACTCATAGATCTCATTTTCTCTTGCTGTAAAGTTGTGAAACTTAATATCTGACACATTATTTGCCCAGGCACAGTTATGATAAAACAACCAGGTGGGTGCATGTGCAGAAAAAGAGCAGCAGACTTAACTGTATTTGTGTTTTTTGTCTGTAGCTATCTGTCTGGAGGGCTGCAGCGAGAGGAATGGAAACTGCTCCAAACCTGGCGAGTGTGTGTAAGTATTAATAATCCTGAAGTGTTGAAATAGGTGTTGGATGTAAGTGTAGGAAAGAACACATATGGGAACAGTTACATGCACGTGGGGAGCTTCGGTCGTGTTTCTCTGAAATTCATTTTAGGGTTTATTGTCATATTAACATCAGCGGCTGTGAGTCATACAAACAAGGGCGTAGGTTTGGTTTCAACATTTAGACGGGATGTTTATGTTCGAGGATGAGTCATCATTTAATTTTGAGCATTAAGGGATTTTTATGCACCAATTTGTGCCGTTTCTGCCTAAATTTCGAGTATAAAGATCTTGAAATCAGTTAAAATTAAAGTGCTACCTTCATGTTTTTATCAGGGGGGACAAATGCACATGTTCTAAATATTGCGTCCCCCTGAAATCTGCACCTATGCCCTATAAATTATGTCCATCCTGCGAAGATTCACAGAGGCTTTTTCCAGCATCCCCAGCATTTATCAAGAGAAGTCGCAGCTCACTGAAACAACAAAACATAAGTGCGTTCCCTCCCTCGTCTCCCTGCGTCACTCACTGACTTCTCCGCTTCCCATGTGCCTTTCGTGTCACTACCATGTCTCACTCACCAGCGGGGATAATTCACACGCACACTTACGCACGCACTCACCGGATCGCTGTGAGAAATTCCCCCCTGAATCCCATTTTGCCCTCTTTTTAGACACAAATCCATCATTCCCACCACTGAAACTGGCCCAAATTTAGGTTAAACCCTTCAGACACCCAACACCGTAAAGCTGCTCCCCTGCCTCTGCTTGCTCACTCAGCAGAAAAAAAAAATGTTGAAACCTTAAAAGTACATCCCACAATCTCGGGGTTTGACAAGGTTGCGGCGGCGGCGCTGTGCTGAGAAAGAGATATTCATGGGAAAGAAGAAAAAATGTCTTCGCTGTTGGCTCGATGCCAGAGAGCAATATTTCACCTTTGTGCTGTTATTATTTCATTATTTATTTTATCCTTAACACTGCTCATACCTTCATGATTGTGTGCCTCTGTTTACCCTGCAGTTAGTGCGTGCACATTGTTTGTAATGTCAACAGTGCTGACATCATTATTCACCGTGTTTATGCAGAAAACAACGTTGTTTGCTTGCAGTAACTGACGTGTAATGATGTCATGATGCTGGTGGAGGATATAATTGCCAGTGCTGATGCGTTATTTCACTTATGGAAGAAAAAGAAAATCACTTTTAATTTTTTTTTGTGTGATGGATTTATATGAGTGTTTAATGACTGTATCCAACTGTGCAGCAGCTATTAATGTCTGCTCGCATGACTGATGATTGATTCCTTAATGTAATCGCCAGCTAATCCATGACGGCGCTGTAAAGTCGACGCACTGGCAGTTTTAAGTGCCAGATTCTGATGTGTTATTCACAGCTGTTATAAGATCTACAATAGGAGGAATACAGCGATTAATTAAAAGAATATGTTTTGCTGTTTTGCAGATGCAGAGACGGCTGGCAGGGCACCTTCTGCGACGAGTGCAAGAAGTACCCGGCCTGCAAGCACGGCACCTGCCAGCTGCCGTGGCAGTGTAACTGTCAGGAGGGCTGGGGAGGCCTATTATGTGACCAAGGTACAACAGACAACTTGGACCACTGCTGCCGTTCCTTTTTAAGAGACGTTCTCGTGTTACTTGTCCACTGTTTTCATTTGAATTAACTTGAAAGCATTAGTAAATTAGGTTTCCTCTGAAGCTTAGCTTTGTACACATTGAAGTTTTTTGTTTTTTTTGTCCTCCTGCGGGCTCCCTGTAAACAAACACTCCTCTCTCCCCCCCAGACCTGAACTTCTGCACCCATCACCACCCGTGTGTGAATGGCGCCACCTGCATGAACACAGGACAGGGCAGCTATACGTGCACTTGCCTGCCAGGTTTCACAGGGGTCAACTGTGAGCTGGAGATGCAGGAGTGTGACAGCAACCCCTGCAGGAATGGAGGGATATGCACAGTAAGTCTGAAACACTTTTTTATTCTTGTGGCTAATTCCCTCGTGTTTGACTGTCTGCTTAACTTCCTTTCTTTTTTAATTCCCCCAGAATCTAGAGAGCGGCTACATGTGCACATGCCCCCAAGGTTTCGAGGGCTCGCACTGTGAGCACAGCCTTCTGACGTGCGCCGACTCCCCGTGTTTCCACAGCGGCAAATGCTGGGAGAAGGACAATGGCCGCAGCTATATGTGCGAGTGTCCCCGTGGCTACACCGGACTCAACTGTGAGAAGAGAGTGGACAAGTGCACGTCGCTTCCCTGCGCTAATGGTACGGCCTTCCTCCCCTCTTTGCTTCCCCCCCTCCTTTCTGAACTTCCCTTCGCTCTTTCTCCCCCCTTCAAATTCCTGCAGCAGTGTGGAACAACAGGAATTGGTGGGAACTTGGTGTCTATTGTCCTCCGTATAAACACTCGGCAGCTCAGAGCAGCAGCTTGTAAATGTCGCCACGGCTCGCTGCGGTTGTTGATGAGAGGGGGACAAATATCCAGCACAGCTCAATTTCTGTCCTCTTGTAAACATGGAGGCTGTGGGACTGCTGCTCTGTGTTGGGAGAACAATACACAGCGCTGTGGTCACACTGTGGAGATGTGTGAACTGAAGAGGCCTTGTGTTCTTTCTGATGTTGTAATCGTCTTGGATGCAAATTTAGAAAGTCTGTATTTGTTGATACTAACTGTCCTCCTTTTCTCCTCTGTAGGTGGGCTGTGTCTGATCCACGGTGGCGTGCGTGTGTGTAGCTGCCGCTCAGGATTCACCGGCCAGCGCTGTGAAATCAACATCAACGAGTGTGCCGGCAACCCCTGCCTCAACGGCGGCACCTGCCAAGACCGAATCAACGACTACACCTGCGCCTGTCCTGCAGGCTACGGGGGACGCAACTGCGACAGAGTCCTGGACGAGTGCTCCCTTCGCCCATGCCTCAACGGGGGCCTTTGCAACGGCGGTGGCGGGCCAGGCAAGCCTCCAGCGACCTGCATCTGCCCTTCAGGCTTCACCGGGCCTCGCTGTGAGTTCTTCGCCACCGTCACCTCCCCCCCGAACGGAGAGCCTAATGACGGCTTCCAGTGGGCTGCGGTTTCTCTGGCGGTGGGGCTGGTGGCACTGCTGGTGCTTCTGTGCATGGTGGGCTTGGCGCTGAGGCACATCCACAGGCAGGCGCAGAGAGACAGGGGAGACACAGAGACTATGAACAACTTGTCAAACGTTCAGAAAGACAACCTGATCCCCGAGTGCCAGCTGAAGAACACAAACCAGAAAATGAGCCTGGAGGTGGACTGCGATACGGAGAAATCGAACTTTATCCATAAAAACTATCACTTGGACTCTTACAACTATAAATCGAAGGAGTTCAAGGATGAAAAGTCACAAGAGGATAAAAGTCTTATTTATGACAAATGTTTAGAAGACAAAATGCCCTTGAGTAGAATGTACAGGTAAGAAGAACTCCACTGTACTAAAGTCATTTCCATACGTCTCCTCCATTGTAGATTTGGAGTAGAAACACTGTTAAGTTACTGTAAAGTTTCATTTACAAGTATACATATTTGTCGATTGCTTCCTGCTGCTTCCCCGTACATGTGTGCGCCTGATGCATAGCTCTGCCATGTGCTTCTAGTTTGCATTAACGCAAAGTGTGATTTGTGTTTGCAGTGAAAAGCCAGAGTGTAGGATATCAACGATATGCTCCTCGAGAGACTCCATGTACCAGTCGGTATTTGTTATAGCGGAGGAGAGGAGGGAGTGCGTCATAGCAACTGAGGTAAGCAAAAAAAAATCACATCTTCATCAGCTTTTTTTTCCCCCTCAGATCCTCCACTCTATATGTCATCCCCAGTGCACCGTCTCTCACCCCTGCACCAATATTTATGACAGCCGATAATGCAATTTGTAGAAAGACAGCATTATGGGTACTTAGCTGGGGAAGAAGCCCAATCAACTGCATTATTAGTTTCTGTAAATTACTCTGGCGATTCTTTATTTTGGCCACGTGATGACCCAGAGTCCGAGCTTATACTGATTCCTCACACATGTTTGGCTCCGCTCGGTCTCAGAGGTGCTATGTTTTACTGCTGTGGCATTTCGTGGAATTTTTAAAGATGTTCATTTCCAAGGAAAATATGATGGCGATACTGAAGCATGTGACCTGTAAGAGTTAAAAAAAAACACTCTGAAAACACTTAAAGGTCCAGTGTGAAGGATTGAGGGGGTGTATTGGCAGAAATGGGGTATAATATAAAAAGTGTGTTTTCTTTAGTGTATAATCACCTGAAACCTGAAAATAAGAATCATTTCATTTTTGTTACCTAAGAATGGGCCGTTAATATCTAGTCAAGGAGCGGGTCCTCACTAGGAAGACTGCCATGTTGCACCGCTGTATCAGTGGCCCAGAACAGACCAACCAAACACTGGCTCTAGGTAGGGCCATTCACGTTTTTGTGTCCGCCACCATAGTTAGCTGCCCTGAAACTGCTTTATTCAGTGTTTCTGCTGGTTTAAATCACCGGTCTGTTTGTTTTGGAGAGAAGGAGACCTCTACGGCTCCCAATAAAAACCTCCTGAACCTCTCAGTCTTAAAATATCAGAGGAAACTGTGAGCACAGATTAGCAGGTGTTTGTTAGAGGCGCGTCTCAGACAAGCCAGACAGCACCAGAAAAACACAGATTTGTAACATGAAACTGCTTCATTCAGTGTTTTTACCGGTTTAAATCACTCGGTTGGGTTGTTTTGGGGAGGAAGAGACCTCTGCAAATAATTCAGTTCCAAAGAAAAACCTCCTGAACGTCTGGATCTTACGTTATCAGACAAAAAAGCAGAGCAAAGATAAGCAGGTGCTAGATACAGGCCCGTCTCTGGCAAGCCAGGCAGCACCAGAGAAACACAGATTTGTAACGTGAAACTGTTTTATTCAGCATGTTTACTGGTTTAAATCACCGCGTATGTTTGTTTTGGGGAGGAAGAGACCTCTGCGGATAATTTGGCTCCCAGTAAAAACCTCCTGAACAATAAACACTGACCAAATTCTAACCAGTTTAAGTTCCAGCTAGTTATAAGCTGCACATACTCAGCACTAAATCCCCCTCAATCTTACACACACAACTTTACACTGTTATTTAGTTGTACTTAACTCCAATTTTCTCCTTTCTTCCCAACAGGTATAAACTGTGAGGGGTTCTGAAAGCGAGGGAACGAGGAGAAAGACACAATCGAGGCAGAATGAAACATTCTGGATTGTTTACAAATGCTGAGAAGAGACTGGAGATTGTTTTAGATGTCCACTGCTGCTCTGGAACACTTGAGGAACTGGGGAGGGCAGAAACCTCTGCTCCGCGAAAAACACAGAAAAAAGGAACTGAGAAACTTTATGTTGACCGAGTGTTTGTATGCAAAACATGTACAGTGAAGGACCTCTCTCAGTTGTGACAATGGTTGAACGGACTGGCGAATAGACTGACTACACAAGGTGTGGAGACTGAAATATTAATTTATAATCTCGGGCCATCCTGGACAGTAGAAGGAGGTGAAGGTGGATCGTTGCTCCTCGTATCTGACCCGGCCTTGTGTGATAATCATGACTTTGACAGCCAACCAATCAGTAAAAAAAAAAAGGTGCCTAAGATATGACCCCTTCAAATACCCCCACCCACACCCACACCCACACACTCACTCCTGCCAGCTTCGCCTGCTATGCAAGACTCAGGGTCGAGACGAGTGAACTCACCCCACTGTCACAATCCAACCTCACAAACACTGAGAGTTATGAATGTCTGAAACTAATCTTCAACTGTCAATCAACGTGAAAATGACTGGTTGGACTTTTCCATGCAACGGTGAAGATTGTATGCAGCCCAAAATTCACTAGAAGCCTTAAAAGAGGGGGTTTGAATGCTAAATTTGTGCCCTTGTCTGTTCTTGGATCATTTGCACTACATGAAAAAAAAACAAAATAGGGGGAAAACACTTTTTAATCAACAGGGATTTGAAGAGAAAAACCACAGGAGCGCAATAGTCAGTGCTGTGCCAGCAAGATCCAAGAAAAAGTTTGCATAGAAAAGTATTTTTCTATGCAGCTGAACTGAGAAACACAAAGACTCATAACAAGGAGAAGAGACTGTCACACCACTGCTTGCCTATAATAAATTTCAAAAATACAGAACCAATAATGTAATTTTTTAAAATGATTATTTCCAGAGTTTAATTTAAATATGACACACTGCTCTTTATATGTTTTATAATATTATTTTGTATATAATGCATATTTATAAGGACCAAACTTCTGAAGAATAAAACTTCCTTGAAAACTGTTTTTAATTTGATGTCAGTGAATGGAAAAGGAACTTATTTTTGAGGTGTTTTTAAATAATGAAACTGAGTACAAATGATGATCAAATGTGTCTTGTATTTATTTTTGTTTTAATTCTGAGGAGCTTTCATCCCAATTGATAGCCATATTGCTGAGCTGAAATTGAGAGCAGGTTTATCAATATGAAATCCAGCTGCTCTGCTACATTCTCACACCATGTTTAATATTTTGGGCAATACATAGAACTATAAAGCCTCTCTGACTGTAGCATCACTACCTCGAGTAATTCCTGGAAACGCCTTTGGCTCCCGCCCCACTCACCCACCCCTCGCTCTCTCTCCGGCCCTAAATTGGCTTGAAATTCAAATCCGTTTCCACGGATACCACCCCCTCAAGCTGGAAATGGCGAAACAAAGCCAGGCGCGGGGCAAAGGGGAACGCCTCCCCCCCATCCCACCCCACCCTACACACCCCTCATAATGCTCGCGCACACACGCGTCCACGCACACACACACATCAGCCCACCAAACAGATGCCGTGGGGGAGCACGGAGTGAGTCTGCAGTGCCATAAAAACAGCAGCATATGCCAGGCCTCTCGGCCCGTGTGCATGACACAGAGTGCACAGACCTCCTCCCATAAAAACACACTGGAGCACTTACAGGCTCCCCAACTGCCTGCCTCCCCTTCAGGGTTAAGAGCAATATTTCAATGCCCGGTTCTGTACCACCCACTCCTGCGAACAAAGCTTGAGGGAGAGGGCCTGGCACCAGAGGGGAGTGGAGACCAAATGGGAGCCAGTGGATCCTTGCTGAATCCACATAAATAAAAAGGTTTTGGAAAAGTTGACTTATCGGAGCCATCTGCTCGGTCTCACTGCCCTCTGGAAAATGTTTGTCTTCTTCTTAAAGCTACAGTTGCTAACTCAAATCATGTTCGTGTGCCTTCTTAGCGGACTTTTAATGGCATTTGCAAGAATCTACCACGCCTTAACAGAAACAACCAATCAGAGCCAAGGGGTCTCTCTCTAACGCAGCTGTCAATCATGTCAGTTACTGCTCGTGAACTGCGGTCAAAGTGTCGGACTGGGCAACGCTGATTTCATGAATCAAGATTCTGTGACTGCATTGCCTATTCCTCACCTCAAAAGTTTTTACAAACATTTTTGAGAACGTTTGCTCCGGACAGTGACCGGTGCTTCGTTCAGACTCGACTGTTTCCAGTATGGCAGCCGGGTCATAAACAAAATTTTACAGGAACAATGGCATTGTTCCAAGGCCCAAAATTCCAAACCCCCATTTGTCCAAAAATGTCACTTTGGACCAAAAGCCCATTTCTTCAACAGCCCGTCACCCGCAAAACAAATACCCGTTGTGCCAAAGTTTCCCTTCAGTTTCCCGACAGGATTTGAGCCACCAGTCACGTGTTTTTACTGATGCTTAGCGGCATTGTCCCACAGCATTTGAGGCACCAACCCCAGGTGTTTTTACCGAACCTTCGTGACGTTTCCCAGTGGCGTTTGAGCCACCAATCCCTGGTGTTTCTCCTGACCTTCTGTGGCATTACCCAGTGGCGTTTGAAGAGCCACTCCCAGGTGTTTTTACCAACCATTTGCAGCATTTCCCAGCAGTGTTTGAGACATCAATCCCCGGTGTTTTTACTGATCCTTTGTGGCATTTCCCTGCAGCATTTGAGCTACCAATTCCAGGTGTTTTCACTGACACTTCGCAGCGTTTCCCACCAGCGTTTGGACCACCAATCCCAGGTGTTTTCACGGACTCTTCCCAGCATTTCCCAGCAGCAGTTAGGTTACCAGTCCCAAGTGTTTTTTTACCAACCCTTCGCTGCGTTTCCCAGCAGCGTTTGAGCCTTTGATCCCAGGTGTTTATTACCGACAGTCCGCGGTATTTCCCAGTGGCTTTTGAGCTACCAATCCGAGGTGTTTTTACCAACCCTTCGCAACATTTCCCAGCAGCGTTTGAGCTAAGCGGATGTTTTTCACCAACCCGTCCAGCAACTTTTTTGCCACCAATCGTGATCAAAAATGATCTTTATTTCCAACTATAACTACATGGATTTTGTGCCTAAACCTAACCTCAAATTCACCACAGCGTTGTTGACAAATGAAATGTATCTGTGGTTTACAGAAACGTAACTGCAGAGAGTTTGTATTATCAGAGAAACAGAACTTTGGAGCAATAGGTGTTTGTTTCTGGGATAACGGGCTTTTGGTCCAATGGGACAGTTTCTGGACTACTGGGGCTTCAAAATTATGGGCTGATGGAACAACAGGCAGTTCCCAAAAATGTTTGTTTGTTTTCAGAAGCTATCAGTCCCATGTACTACTGTCAAGGAAATTATGACAGATTCAGAAAATATGACAAAAAGTTACCAACTGCAGCTTTAATGAACCACCATTCTTTGATGATGACGAAGAGATATCACCCAGCATCGTTCTTAAAATTCGTTCCAGTTTTGTTTGAAAATCCATTTTAGGAAACGTGTCATCCACATTATCAAATGCAAACCTCTCCTGCCTCCAATTAACAGAAATCCTGCGACAGTCAACACCCCCTAATCATCAGCAATCAACACTCGGCAGAGAATCTGGATGGCTTTCCCCTCACACACATCCTGTTAGCCTGTTGACCTAGGCATCCTCATCTGAGGGCTTCAGTGTGCGTAAAAAAAAAGTTTGGAAAAAGATGCTTCCGGCGTGGCTCGAGATAAACATACATGTTATCACAACGACTCACTTTGAGTTTCTTCCCACCATCATCACACCTATAAGCAGACACACACCCTCTTTCGCACTCGATCACAGTGGCAAACACATGCTAGAGCTTTGCTCTTTGGCCTCTGGGTCTCCATAGCATGGCCAGGCATTTTTCATTGTGTTATAATCACAGCATCCTGTTTGTGACCTGGTGACATCAGTTCCTGTTTCCTCCCTGATTAAAAAATGCAGAACATGCCGGCGCAGGCCGACTGCTTTTCTCACGCATCGTGTTCTTTAATCTGCACTGGGGTTTTCAGGAAACAACCTCAAAACAAGCGAGAGCACAGACAAACACGCTAATCAGCACTATTTATTCTGACGGAGGAAGAGGGCAAAATCTGTGACACCAATGTCATGAATGGAGAATCACAACACAGATTTGAAATTCAAATCTTCCCATTTCCTCGTGAGGAATGTGGAAGTGCCTCGACATGACACTTTTTAGAAATGGTGACGCTAAGTCACAATCAGAATGCAAAACTGCTGCTTAGCTCTGGATCTCTTTCAGAGCTGCAACTGTTTGTCGCTTCATTTAAAGCCTCATTTTGCTCCTGACTGTGCATGTTTTTGTGCGTGCATGAATGGATTATACAACAGGCCTACTGGGCTCAGGCCCAGCAGCCCAAAGTGTCAGGGGGCAGCCTGGCCTTCACTTGCAAAATGTAACTCAAATTAACACGGAACGACCAGGCAGAGACTCAAAAGGACCACAAAGAAACTGCAAAGAGACACAAAATAACTACAAAAATGGGCAAAACAACCATAAACAGACACAAAACGACCACAAGGAGAGACGGCAAGACCATAAAAGACCTAAATTGCCTCAAAGAGACATAAAGTTACCTCAAGGGGACACAAAACTACTTAAGAGACACAAAATTACCTCGACAGGACACAAACGATTACCAAATCACAAAAAATGACCATAAGGAGACACAACATGACCAAAAAACACATGAAATGGTCCTAAAAGGACACAAAATTACCTCAAGTGGACACAAAAGTATCTATTAGAGACAACAATTACCTCAAAGAGACGCAAAATTACCTCAAACAGACACAAAATTATCTCAAAGGGACACAAAATTATCTATAAGAGACAACAATTACCTCAAAGGGACAAAAAAGTACCTCAGAGGGACACCAAATGACAAAAAAAAGACAAAGTCACCTCAAAGGGACAACAAATGACAAAATAGACACAAAGTCCCCTCAAAGGGACACCAAATGAAAAAAGGACATAAAGTCACCTCAAAAGGACACCAAATGAAAAAAAGACATAAAGTCACCTTAAAGGGACACCAAGTGACAAAAAGACATAAAGTCACCTCAAAGGGACACCAAATGACAAAATAGACACAAAGTCACCTCAAAGGGACACCAAATGTAAAAAGGACATAAAGTCACCTCAAAAGGACACCAAATGAAAAAAAAAGACATAAAGTCACCTCAAAGGGACACCAAGTGACAAAAAGACATAAAGTCACCTCAAAGGGACACCAAATGAAAAAAAGACATAAAGTCACCTTAAAGGGACAACAAATGACAAAAAAGACAAAGACAAAGTCACCTCAAAGGGACAACAAATGACAAAAAAATACATAAAGTCACCTCAAAGGGAAACCAAATGACAAAATAGACACAAAGTCACCTCAAAGGGACACCAAATGTAAAAAGGACATAAAGTCACCTCAAGGGGACACCAAATGACAAAAAAAGACATAAAGTCACTTCAATGGGACACCAAATGACAAAAAGATATAAAGTCACCTCAAAGGGACACCAAATGACAAAAAAGACATAAAGTCACTTCAATGGGACACCAAATGACAAAAAGATATAAAGTCACTTCAATGGGACACCAAATGACAAAAAGATATAAAGTCACCTTAAAGGGACACCAAATGAAAAAAAAGACATAAAGTCACTTCAATGGGACACCAAATGACAAAAAGATATAAAGTCACTTCAATGGGACACCAAATGAAAAAAAGACATAAAGTCACTTCAATGGGACACCAAATGACAAAAAGATATAAAGTCACCTTAAAGGGACACCAAATGAAAAAAAAAGACATAAAGTCACCTTAAAGGGACACCAAATGAAAAAAAAGACATAAAGACACTTCAATGGGACACCAAATGAAAAAAAAAGACATAAAGACACCTCAAAGGGACACCAAATGACAAAAAAAGACATAAAGTCACCTCAATGGGACACCAAATGACAAAAAAAAGACATAAAGTCACTTCAATGGGACACCAAATGACAAACAAAGACATAAAGTCACCTCAAAGGGACACCAAATGACAAACAAAGACATAAAGTCACCTCAAAGGGACACCAAATAACAAACAAAGACATAAAGTCACCTCAAAGGGACACCAAATGACAAACAAAGACATAAAGTCACCTCAAAGGGACACCAAATGACAAACAAAGACATAAAGTCACCTCAAAGGGACACCAAATGACAAAAAAAAGACATAAAGTCACTTCAATGGGACACCAAATGACAAAAAAAGACATAAAGTCACCTCAAAGGGACACCAAATGACAAACAAAGACATAAAGTCACCTCAAAGGGACACCAAATGACAAACAAAGACATACAATTACCCCAAAGAGACACAACATTATCTCAAACAGACACACAATTACTCAAAGGGACACAAAAGACAAAAAAATCAAGCACAAGGAGACACAAAAAACGACTACAAAGGGACACAAAACCACCACAAAGTCTGTGTGTCCTGTTCCTGTGTAGGAGAGGTGGTGGGGCCCTTTGTATATCTGTGCCCAGGGGCCCATTGTCTCATAATCCGCCCATGCATACATGTGTGAGCCGATCACACTGACACATGATGATGCCCAGTGCTCTGTAACTCTGCCCTGTGATGCTCATGCAGTCGTCTCATTAATTAACACTAGGTGTCAGTAAGAAACCCACACACAGGAAACAGGTGGCCAGTGCACGCCAAAATAAAAACCTCAGGTACACTCCAGTGCAAGTTTAAAGCAGCATACGTACACAGCAGCACTTCAGCTAAACTCAGCTCAGCTGTATCTATACAGCACCTTTCATACAGACGTGCAGCCCAACATGCTTCACATGGCAAACACTGCAACGACACAGACACAGTTTAAAGGATAACACAAACAACTGAGCATGAAGTTTGCAAGACTAGAAAATTACAAGACCATAAAATATTAAAAAAAACAAAACAAAACAAAACAGAACAAAAAGAGGATTAAAAGAAAGAAAGAATAAAAAGATAATAAATAAATAAATAAATAATATATAATAAGAATTAACAGGAGGGATAAAATAAGGTAAAACACAATGGCTAAAATTTAAAAATCAAGATTGTGATGTTACATTAAAAACAGATTAAAAAGATAGGTCTTTAATTTACTTTAAAAACACAGAGAGTTTGTCACTGGAGCACTTATTCTGGTATGTGTTCTTCAGCTTTTATCATGTGTGTAAAGCAGTGGCGATTGCTCTAAGACTGCTCAGCTTCCCCTCCTTGACAGACCAGCAGCCGCCACTGGTGTAAAGCACAGCACATAAAAGCTTCTCTTTGCACTAGGAACAGAAGACAAGACTAAATCTTGTGATCTAAGACTGAGCTACAGTGTGTACAGTGCACAGAGTGCAGATGTATGATGGGAGTTTATCCAGCAGGGCTTTATAATTGAACAGGTACCAATGACTGAGCCTCTGAAAGGTCAAAGATGGTCAGCCAGCCCTGGAGGAGCGTGCACAGTGATGAGTGAGGGCTTTACAGTTTGTAATAAATCTCAGTGCTCTATAATAGGCAGCATCTAACATGTGCTCGCAATGTGCATCTCTGTGTGCATGAACAGCAAATCACCGTTATCCACACGGGTGTATAATGAGACAATGGGCCCCTGGGCAGTGACATGCAAAAGGCCCCACCACCTCTGCTGTACAGGAGTATTTTTTTTATCATTTAGTGTGGCTCTGTAGTAATTTTGTTTCTCTCTGTAGTTGTTTTGGGTCTCTTTAAGGTAGTTTTTTATATTTTTTTGGTCATTTTGTGTATTTTTTAAGTGATATTGTGACCCTGTAGTTGTTTTGTGTCTCTTTGAGTTATTTTTGTGTGTTTTTGGGTCATTTAGTGTGGCTCTGTAGTAATTTTGTTTCTCTTTGTAGTAATTTTGTGTCTCTTTGTAGTTGTTTTGGGTCTTTTTAAGGTAGCTTTTGTATTTTTTTTTTGTTGTTGTTGTTAATTTTGTGTGTTTTTTAATTGATATTGTGACCCTGTAGTTGTTTTGTGTCTCTTTGAGGTAATCTTGTATCGTTTTTGGTCATTCAGTGACTCTTTGAGGTGACTCTTAAAATGTTATGCATGTATTGTGTTGCTTTGTAGTAATTTTATGTATTTTGTAGTCATTTATGTCACTTTGGGGTGATTTTTTTTATATTTTTAAGTCATTTTGTGACTCTGTAGTTGTTTTGTATCTCTTTGAGGTAATTTGGGTTATTATTTTGGTCATTTTGTGGCCTTTGGTAGTAATTTTGTGTCTCTTAGAGGTATTTTTGTGTGTTTTTGGTCATTTAGTGTGGCTCTGTAGTAATTCTGTGTCTCTTTGTAGTTGTTTTGGGTCTTTTTAAGGTAGTTTTTTGTATTTTTTTGGTAATTTTGTGTGTTTTTTGGTCATTTTGTGACTCTTTGAGATACTTTTGTGTCTTTTTGTATCATTTTGTGTCTTTTTGAGGTGACTTTTAAAATGTTATGCTAGTATTGTGTTGCTTTGTAGTAATTTTATGTATTTTGTAGTCATTTTGTGTCTCTTTGTGGTTGTTTTTCCACTTTTTGTTATTAGGGTCGACACTATTGTAATCCTAGGTATTCTTCTTCTTCTTCCTCCGAGGAAATCATACTTCCCACCGGTGAAAACTCATCAAACTTTGCACAAAGGTCCAGTCTCATGCCAGATATCCTCAGCTGTAAACTCAAGCCAATAGTCCTGATGGTGGCGCTACAGCAAGCGTCTAAAGTTCAAAACTTTGAAAATTCATCACAAATCAACTATACGTGCTACAACTTCACAACTTTCATCAAACTGTAGCCCCAATACTGAAGAAACTTTTGTACATTTAAACCTATTAAAAATTATGAAGTTCATCACTCTGTTTTTTCAAAAACTGTAAAACTTCTTAAACCTATCTCCTCCCACAGTTTTTGCTCAGTTGACACCAAACTTGCTACAGAGCATCTTCAGACTGTCCTACACAAACTATGTTTCTCAGATTTTTGATTTATCAAAAACTGAGCCTACAGTGCATCAAAATGTTTGACTGTAAACGGTACTGTAAACATATACATGCAAATTCTTGCTAAATAAATCTTCAATGTTCATGAAAAAATGACACAATTCTAGAGTCATGGTAGATGATGTGTGGCAAATTTCAGAATTTTATCTCAAAAACTGAATTTTTGACAGCATTTTGAATTTTGCTCTAATGTGAACAATTGGAGTCAATGTAAAAATGGCAATTTTAAACATCAGTTTTTCACTTACGGAGCAAATCAATCATTGTTACAAACAATGAAACCAGACTGTCTTGTTTGTCTGCGTACACTTCATATCTCAGGAGCTGGAAAAACAGGCAGAAACACAGGGCTATTTAGAGCAAAGTTCACACACGTTACTACATTGGTTAATATTTCAGTCAGCCTTGGGCTTCAGTGACGATCTATTTTAAATGTATTAGCTTGACAGCAAAGACAAATAGACGGGTGAATATTTGATAAATCGACTCGTCAGAACATCGAAGCAGCGCACCAGATTAGATTACAGACAGTGCTTTGAGTGTGGCTTTAGTGGCCTGTGCTTAGAGCAGCCCACTGTGGCAGCGGCCTCGAGGAGTGGACGGACGTGAAAGGCCATGGCATAATGGGATGGAGGCTCGTGTGCATGACACAGGGTCGCTCAAAGGCCTGGATTGTGTGGTGCTTTAGATTGATGAAGAGCTGATACAGTTGTCTGGCCTCTTATCAAGGCAGATAATGCCAGCTATTTATAGATAATCTATCTATTGAGCACAGATGAGCCTCTGCTATTACAGTATATCAGATCCAGCAGGAGGGGTGGGCATTTTTGTACATTTGATCAGGTCTGCCATCTCTCTGATCGCTCTGCTCTCTCGCTGTGTCTCTGCAGTGGACAGTGTTTCAGCATTTTGATTATTACCTTTGCTGTTTTAACATTTTTTCCAAGTATTGGGTTTATTAGAAACATGCATGAGTTGCCCGCACACAGTCCAAACCTGAGGTTGTTATCAAACTAAGAAATCACCCAGTCCTGTCCCTGGATGGGTCTGTACTGGCTGCCAGATTAACATGTTTGTTGACTGAAGTGTTTGAACAGTGTGTGGTCACAACACTAACAATTCTGCAAGAGCAAACTTTCCAATGATGAAAGGCTGACGCTCTGGTGAGCCAGCCAATCAGGAGTGGGTTATTGAACAGGCCTGCTGGGCACAGGCCCAAGTGCCCAAAGTGTGAGGGGCCCACCTGGCCCTCACCTGCAAGTTCACACGTACTGACCAGGAGAGAGTCAAAATGACAACAAAGAGATGTAAAGGAACTGCAAAGGGACACAGAATAACCACAAATAGGTGCAAAACAACCACAAAGAGACATAAAAGGACAATATGGGACTCTATCCCTCCAAAGAGACACAAAACAACTGCAAAGAAAACAAAACAACCAAAAAAGATGCAAAATAATCTCAAAGAGACACAATACCACTGCACAGAAACACAAAACAACCAAAAAAGACCCAAAATTGACTCAAAGAGACACAAGACGACTACAAAAGTACCCTAAATAACCTAAAAAATGACCAAAAAGACACAAAATAATCTCAAAGAGAAAAAAAATAACCTCAGAGACACTATACAACTCCTAAGAGACACAAAATGATCAAAAAAGACGCAAAACGACTCCTAAGAGACACAAAACAACCAAAGAAGGACCCCAAATTACCTGAAAGAGACACAAAATGACCATGAAAGACACAAAATAATCTCAAAGAGAAAAAACTTACCTCAAAGAGACTGAAAACAACCAAAAAAAGATCCAAAATTAACTCAGAGACACAAAACGACTACTAGGAGATACAAAATGACCAAAGAAGACACTAAATTACACCACAGATACAAAATTACCTCAAAGAGACTCAATATGACTACAAAGAGAGACAAAACAACTACAGAAAGATCCAAAATTAACTCAAAGAGACAAAAAACGACTACAAAGGGACACAAAACAACTAAAAGAGAGCTAAAATTAGCTCAGAGATACAAATCTATGACAATGAAACACACCACCGACCGAAAGAGACATAAAATTAAATCAGAGAGACACAGAATTACCTCAAAGAGACACATGACCTAAAAGAAACACATAACAACTATAGTGAAACACGAAATGACCAAAATAGACACAAAATTACATCAGAGAGACAAAATGACCTAAAGAAAAAACAAAACTACGACAGAGACACAAAACCACCAAAATAGTCATCAGACTACATCAGAGGGACACAGAATTACCTAAAAAAACCAAAAAAAACCCCACAAAATTACCTCAAACACCCACAAAACTACTACAAAGAGACACAAAACTGGCCAAAATAGACACAAAAGTACTTCACAGATATACTACAGAAAAAACGACACTGCAAATGCATTATGACCTCAAAGAGAGGCTAAACAACTATAAGAGTGTGTGTGTGTGTCCTGCTCCTGTGTGTGAGAGATGAGGGGGGCCTTTTGCAAATCTGTGCCCAGGGGCCCATCCTGTTTTGTCCCTTTATATCTAGTTTGAAATTTGCTATTCTGTTTTACATTGCTGTTCTACTTTATGTTAAGCCATTTATATTATTATATTTATATTGCATCTGCACTCATTTAACTTTGCACTGCAACTGCTGCACAGCAATTTCCCTCTGGATAAATACAGGTTTATTTATTATTATTATTTTATCCTATGGATGAGATGGTGGTGAGGGATCCTCAGTGACCTCTGTCATGACGGCCGCTCTTTGAGCTGTGACACTAAATTAAAACCCACGCTTGCCTCAGCTCATTTAAACATCCATATGGGGGTTCTACATATATGTCCAGAGTGATTTCCATCAGCACTGTGTGACGCCCATGTTTTTCCCACATGCAGAAATATCTATTTAATGTGTTATGTCTAACCTCAAATATATATATTTTTAATTTTTTGATTTTCTTTGTGGAACATCTTGTGAAATACTAAACATCCACTTATATTGGCCTCCAGTCTGATGCAATGTCTTGGTATGTTGCTGTGCAGCTGCTACGGGCCTGAAATGCTGTGTGAAGTTGCATCAGCCAGCTCAGCTCCGAGCTATATGGAAATATATACAGAGAGTGACAACACAGGCAGCCAATCATAAACTGAGTCAGTTAGAGTGGCAGGTCATTGGCCAATCAGGTTGAAAGATAGTTGTGCGAATCAAGTTAAAAATGAGCCAATGATGTGATCGGAATGGAGTATAGTCCCGCCTTATTCGGCGCACCGAAATATAATTGGATGGAATGTGATAGAGGGCGGGATCTTCTTAAATATGATTGGTCGAAACACTGTCAGGGACTCGCCCACCTGCTCAGGACTGTATAAAGGCGAAAGCGCTGCTGCGCCATGTTATCGGAGTAACGCTTCAAATCACCGCCGCTTCCCGACCGGGAGAAGATTCAACCACCGGGTGTTTGAAACGCCTCATCACTTCATCAAACCTCGATCTTTTCATTCGTAAACTTTAATTTCGTGTCGTCACGGCCGGCGAAGCAGCTGGCCGAAACCGGTTTTGATTTTTCCCCGTTAGTCTGAAGGCCAAAGCGGCTGCCATGGATTTTTAAGGCATAATGCGGCACCTGTAATGCAATGGCGATGCATAGTGCAAGGCAAAACCACCGACACTCCATCTTCGCAACTGCCAAGCAGTTGGGCTCGAATACCGTCCGCGGTATACCTGCGAGCCAGCCGGTACCGCTGCTCCTGGACCGGAGGAAGCTAACGCTAGCTAGCTAGTCCCCCTTAGCTAATCTCATACGTCGAAATTTCATCGATTCATTTGAACGTCGTCAACACTATGAAGCCTCAAGACATCATCAGCGGGAAGAGCAGCCTGTGGATCTTCGGGTACGGGTCGCTGGTGTGGAAGCCGGACTTCAAGTACAAGAGGAGCCAGGTCGGTTACATTCAAGGCTACAAGAGACGCTTCTGGCACGGAGACAACTTCCACCGCGGCAGCGACGAGATGGTGAGATGCTAAATGTGTTAGCTTAATATCAGCTTGGTAACTTTACATGATGTTCGTGTGCTTACTGTGACTCGGCCAGCTGTGTGTCAGCTGTGGCTCGGATCAGGCGTTGTCCATGACGTGACCTGTTTCTCTTCCTCTCTCTCTGCAGCCCGGAAGAGTGGTGACGCTGATTGAAGATGATGACGTAAGTGGAAAGCTCTACTTCCTATTGGTTTGTTAGTGATGCTGTAGAAACTGCAGGGGAGTTTCCAGGCTTGGGGAAAATTCAGTGTACTCCCCCTCTATATGATCACTCATGGTGTGTTTGTCTTCTCACAGGAGAGCACCTGGGGCGTGGCGTTTGAGGTGACAGGCTCTCAGATTGAAGAGTCCCTGAAGTACCTCAACGTGCGTGAGACGGTCTGCGGCGGCTACGTCACCAAAATGGTGGATTTCTTCCCCGAGGGAGGGGATCAGCCTCCAGTTCAGGCGCTTGTGTACATCGCCACCTCCGACAACGCCCTGTACCTGGGGCCGGCCAGTCCGGAGGCGATCGGCGTCCAGATCGCAGTGTGCAGAGGGAAGACGGGCCACAACCTGGAGTATCTGCTCCGGCTGGCCGAGTTCATGAGGAGCAGCTGCCCGCAGGTGGAAGACCATCACCTGTACTCCATCGAGGCGGCGGCGCTGACCGTGGTGTCCTATCTGTTAGCAGCCCAGTAGCTCGTACCCTTTGTCTCAGGAGCGTGAATAGTGGATGAGGCTTTTCATCTGTCATGTTCGTCCATCTATGTTTTATGTTGTGAAATCTTGCTTCTGACCAACCAGTGTACGTGAATCACTGAATGCTGTTGCAGTGATATCAGAGGGAAGCATGTTAGTGAGCGGAGGGTTTTGTTGTTGTTTTGAAGCATGACCTCATGTTCACACTGTAATGTTACTCAGCACATGTTAGTACGGTGGTTACAGAGTGTTCGGTGTCTGAACTGTTCCTGACTGTAAACATCTGTGCACACCAATGTTTTTATTTATGTTTGCACAGTTGAGATTCCGTCCAGTCCATTCAGACGGTGCAGCGAGTAACTCTGGTGCTTGAACCTGTTTCCATTCACCAAATAGCTGCTGTGATTATTTTTTATTTTTAAAGAACAAACCTGTTTAAAAAGTTGCTTGTGGCAACTTTTCATCCAGTTGGAAACACTAATAAAAAGTTAAAAGAAGTCTGATTCTGTTGTTTGTTCCTCACAGTAGCTAGGCGAGTAGATAAATACGGCAGGCTGGGGGAAAGGAGCTTCAAAGGGGCACAGCCGGGGTTACTACAAGGGTGTAGGTCTTGTTTTAACATTGATTGGTTGGGGACACTTCCTCCCACAGGAAATAGTGAGCATCAAACCAATATGGTGATGTCTTTGATGTAAACAACAAACAAAATACGAGCAGTAAGTGACAATTCAAGGTATAAAAATATAACAGAATTCAAATAAAGACAAGTTTGTGCTCTAGAGAGAGGATCAGCGCTCAGTGAGTAAAAATGAAAAGTTGATCTACAAGAGAATCAGTTTGTGAAAGCAACACGGAACGCCTGACAGCCTGACCACATCATATCATACTGGGTTTGGTTGAAGGTGGCAGCGCTGTTTGGGCTGAGAAAGCCATGTGTAAGTAAGGTAAAGGAGGTTGTTGGGTTGGTGTGGGGAGCAGTGAGACCTGGCATTAGGGGAGTGTCTCTGGGACGCCAGAGATCACTGTCTAGCCTCCTGGAGGTGTCGTGGGACCAACTAGACGAAACACTGGTGAAAGGAGGTTCCCACCCGATGACCCCAAAGACATGTTAGTTATCACTGCTCACTGGTCTGTATAGTTAAGCCTTGCCATAATAGCTTATCATAGGGCTTAGGAGGTTATTGTCACAGTAAGGGACCTCTTTATTTGTTCATGTGGCACCTGTTCACATCAGTGACACACTCATTTTAATTCATCTTTCATTTATGCTTCTAAGAAGTGATGGAGACAAAGTTAGCCATGTCAATGAAGTGGTGATGGTGTGTCCTCAGTGTAAATAACACCTAGGCCAGAGGTTGATCCAGGTGTGCCGATGGATTTAGTGATAACCGCACATTGTTATTATAATATTCAACTGGGCCTATACAGAAAGTTATGAATGAATTTTTAATTTTATTTTGATTCTTAAACTCTACCTAAAAATGTAATTTAATTTAGTTTAATCCAGACAAACCTCAGCGTAGAGCCTTTTTGTCGCTGTGTGTACAAGGGAGTTTTAAGTGTATCTGGAGAACAGCGCAGTGTGATGTGTCCATATCCATCTGTGGAAAGACCAGAAAGGCCGAAGTCATCAGTCGGTGTTTCAGTGTAAGCAGCCATGTTTTTTAAATAAAGGCTTTTTTAACTTAATTCAGATCATTTGTTCCTCCTCCACACATGAGTGCATGAAGTTAATTTTTTCTTTCCAAAGTGAATGTAAGGCTGGCAGCACTGTTTACCAGCACTAACCTGTAATTCCTGCGAAGTGTCCCTTCAAAGAATGACTGAACACTAACCTCGTTAAGCCTTTAAGGAACACTTTGAGTGGAGGCAGTGAACCCGCTCCACCAAATTCTGTATAGGTCACAGTCCTGCTGAGAATTAAACAGTCTGAGACGGAAACATAAGGTCACAACCTGTGATGACACTGATTAAATGGATATGTCAACTACACAGGTGCCACATTAGAGAACGCAGCTATCCAAGGTCAGAGGTTTGCTCCATGCAGCAGGTTCCCTGATAACTTCCCTGAGTCCCTGCTCCAGGTCTGATGTGTTTACAGTCTGTGCTCGGCAGCGTTACCCAGATAACTCAGTAAACCTGGCTGCTGGAACAGTGTACACATATACAAACATACATCGGGCACTCCCAAACGTTGGCTGGAGCAGTTTGTACCTTGGACGCGGTTCAAGTCAAGAGTCTATCTAGTTGCAGAGGCTTATATAACCGCCGGCCGGGAACAAGCCCAGACCTGGAAGTCCTGTGTTTACAGTCTGCTTGGTGGTCATGTCAGAGTGCACCAGGAAGAACATGCTGCTCATCGAGATGAAATCTGACCGGCCTCCCACCAAACCATGTGAAAATATACGGACATGAGTTCAGGTGCACTTCAGAGGATTAAGTGTTTGGACCTTTAAAACCCACAAAATATAAAACATGCCAGGACCTCATTATGTATATGTGTATGTATATATATATATATATATATATATCAAAGGGTCAGTTCTGTGGAAGCCAATAAGAAACATAAGTATATTTGAATTTTAACAGCCATTGAGTACTATAGCATTAAAATATTTTACTGTGAAAACCATCTGACTTTATTTGTTCAGAATTCACCTCTTTGAAATTATTTATTAGTAATTTCAAAAGCTGAGTATGAATATATATTTAGAGTGTTCACAAATTCAGATCCAAAATTTCAAGGTTTGGAGTTACTTGAATTTTTTTTTTTTTTTAAGATTTTTTTGGGCATTTTTTGCCTTTAATGGACAGGACAGTTAAGTGTGAAGGGGAGAGAGAGGGAATGACATGCAGCAAAGGGCCACAGGCTGGACTCGAACCCGGGCCGCTGTGGCAAGAGCCTTGTACATGGGGCGCCCGCTCTACCACTAAGCCACCAACGCCCCGGAATTACTTGAATTTTTAAATCTGAATTTCACCACCATTCAGTGATCTGAATGTTTGAGTTTTTGGATCTCAATTTGACCCATTCGAATTTCAGCAACCTGAATCTTTTTTTACCTTTTTTTTTGGTTTCTGGTTCTGAATTTGTGAACATTGAAAAAAATCTATAAAAGATTTAGGTGAAATTTGATGCTGACATTCGATTGGACTTGAATTTTTGGACCAGACTGATGCTCAGTTTGAGTTTTTATTTTTGGATCTCAATTTGACCGATTGAATTTCAGCATCAAATTTAACCTAAATTTCGAAATATGAAAGTTTATAGCTTTTTTTTCAATGGTTACAAATTCAGAACAAAAAAAACCCAAAACAAAATAAATAAATTAAAATACAATTAAATATAATTAAATTAAATTAAATTGAATTGAATTGAATTGAATTGAATTGAATTGACTTAAATTAAATTAAATTAAATTAAATTGAATTGAATTGAATTAAATTAAGTTAAATTAAAAGATTCAGGTTGCTGAAAGTTGATGGGTCAAATTGAGATCCTACAATTGAAGCTGGAAAAAAAAAATAGAACATCAATCAAATATTGGTGGAATTCAGATTCAAAAATTCAAGTTGAAAATTTTCAAGTAGTAACATCTTGAACAGGATCAGGCAGTCCAGCCTGAATGTTTCTGCACCATCACTCATGCAACCTGATTTGTTTCTTTTTAAATTCACAAACTTGAAAGTTTGGATCTGAATCTGTGAACACTGAAAAAACATCTATTAACTTTCAACTTCTGAAATTGCAGATCAAGAAATTTTAATTCAAGAACGGAACAACAATTAGGAACAAAAACAAAAAACAATCAGATACATGGTTTTCCAAAAACTTTTTTAATGCTATTCATTGGTGTTTAAATGTCAGTATTAACTATGCAGTGGCTGTTAAACTTCAAATACACGTAATGTCTCTGACTTGCTTTCATACAGTTCACCCAAATTATAAAAAGCCATCTTTTTTCCACCTCCATCTCCTGATCTAACAGAGCTGAAAGGAATTTACTGCTCAGAGCATTAAATAACTACATTAGGAAAACTGAATAGCAACATGTCCTTCCAAAAACAATGTCCCAATCACTGAGGTCTCAACAGTTTCCATAGAGAACATTTTCTCAATAGAAAGTAGTTCCAATAAAAACCGTCCGCAGAGAGGTCTGTAGATTATCCTCAGTCACAGGGACGTTGTTTCTGGACAAACTACAGTTGGATTTTTTAAATGTAGTTTTTTTTTTTTTTTTTTTTTTTTAATGCTGAGAGTAAATGACATTAGTGCTGGATGTGACCTGTGGGTGACCTGTGGGTGACCTGTGGGTGCACACAGAGGCCCTCCAAATTAGATTTTTATTCAAAATGCTATTTGTGAGTGTTTAATATAGAGAAGTGTGTGTGGTATTTTGCAAAGAAAAAAAAAGTGTGATGTTGAATTATAAACTGAATAAAAAGTGAAAGATGTGGTTTTGCTTTGCAGGCCTGGTGAAGAGATTTGACCTTGACGTCTGTTACGTCTCAAGCACCAATCTTAGTGTGTCAACATTTTAAAAAGCTGATTGCAGGTGTGTTGGGAGCCAAAGACCACAAAAATATGGTCTCAGAAAGCCACAGATAGTCTCAACACAAAACCTGGACCCAGGAACAATAGAGGAAACTAAAATGGTCTCATGACGTGTTTTTCACTTGTGAGTTTAAGTAATTAAGTCATTTTATCTTGCAAAACACAAGAGCTGCTGGTTTATGGTTGGATATCCATGATGAGAATCTCCCGTTCCAGCACATCCCAAAGGTGCTCTATTGGACTGAGATCTGGTGACTGTGGAGGCCATTGGAGTACAGTGAACTCATTGTCATGTTTGAGATGATGTGAGCTTTGTGACATGGTGCGTTATCCTGCTGGAAGTAGCCATCAGAAGATGGGTACACTGTGGTCATAAAGGGATGGACACGCTCAGCAACAATACTCAGGTAGGCTGTGGTGTTTAAACCATGCTCAGCTGGTACTAAGAAAATCTCCCCCACACCATTACACCACCAGCAGCAGCAGCAGCAGCCTGAAGCGTTGATACAAGGCAGGATGGATCCATGCTTCCATCTGAATGTGGTTTTTCCAATCTTCTATTGTCCAGTTTTGGTGAGAAAACCCGTGTGAATTGTAGCCTCAGTTTCCTGTTGTTAGCTGACAGGAGTGGCACCTGGTGTGGTCTTCTGCTGCTGTAGCCCATCTGCTTCAAGGCTGGACAAGGTGTTGTTGCTTCAGAGATGCTCTTCTGCACACCTTGGTTGGAACCAGTGCTTATTTGACTTCCTGTTGCCTTTCTATCATCTTGAACCAGTCTGGCCATTCTCCTCTGACCTCTGGCATCAACAAGGCATTTTGGCTCACTGGATATTTTCTCTTTTTGGGACCATCCTCTGTAAACCCTAGAGATGGTTGTGCTGAACATCCCAGGAAATACTCAGACCAGCCCGTCTGGCACTGACAACCATGCCACGTTCAAAGTCACTTCCTTTCTTCATCATTCTGATGCTCCGTTTGAACTTCAGCAGCTCGTCTTCATCATGTCTACATGACTAAATGTTAATGAGCTGCTGCCACGTTTGACTGATTGATGAGTAGCTGAACAGGTGTACCTAATAAAGTGGCTGCTGAATGTAACTGTCAGTTTTCACTTTCAGTTCACTTTCAGACACAGGTTTTAGTGTGTTTCAGAAGTTCTAAGCATACAACTGGATAAATGAGACTTGGATTATACAGCATGAGTTGTGTGAGTTTGTAAAAGGACGTTTGCATAAGGTTTTACTGTTTTTAAATGCTGTACCTTTTTACTCCAATAAATTTTTTTTTTCTGTTTTTGGATTCTTCGTTCACTGTAGAGGCACGCATGAAAAACAAAGTTTTCTTCCTGAATTCAATACAACGTGGAGTCACTGATATGCAATGGCTAATTTGTGGTTGAAGTATTCCTCTATGAAGCAGTAACGTATTCTTCTTCATATCGTTCAGGTTTGCGTTATTTTATCCGTCCTTAGGGATGAATGATGGAGCCACTACTGTCCAGTTAACAATACAGGTATACTGATTCTGATAAAATAATTCAAAATGAGCAGACGAGGCAGATTTAGCACTCTTTTATTTTCAGTTGGCTCCTCCTGTTAGTAAAACGGCAAATGCATTTTCTTCGTATGTACACATGACCTATAAAAATAGACAGGCAAATGAGGGAAAAGCCAGAGGAAATGTCGCTCTCATCATTATGTACATCATCAATATAGAACATCATATTTTAATCACACTATAAACACAAAAACAAACCTAGAACAGATGTAGTGCTCAACTCAGGACACCGATGCAAACCTTGTTTTTTTTTCCTTCCTAAAACATCAATGACATCAAAGAGAACTGTCACAAAAAACAATTTCTGAAAAATAAAAATGGCTTCAGTACAATTTTACACTGTTTAACAGGTGAATATCCCAGTTGCAATTATCACAAATTGCCATTTTTTTTTGGAACATAACTGAAATAACTTAAATATTAGACAACCAAATAATCTGAGTGAACTCATAAATTTACTGTTAGCAGCATAGCCGGATCAACCAGTACCCCTCATTTTGGAATATTGTCACATCATTCATTCATTCATTTTCCCATATTGGACAAAAAATATATCATTTTCATTGTCATCTGTACGGGCATACGCTTTACTGACTAAAATGTTAAGACCTGCCATGTTGATATGGGTACTCGCATCTTTTATTACAAAAATAGGAGCTTTAGTAGAAAAGCTGTTGACGTATTGTTTGGTAAAGTCTGGGTTGGTAAGGTATGGGTTCACATTAAAGTATACATCACCCCCCAAATGACCATTTGTGTGTCAGTTACTCACCCTGTGTTACGCTGAGTTCAGGTAGGAAACTTAGGTTTGGTTGCATGCTCTCACAGTGAACGAAGAATCCAAAAACAGGGACAATTCTTCGTGAATTTAAGTAAACAGTTTGCATTTAACAACAGCAAAACTATATAAAACATTTGTTTATAAACTCTCACACAGCTTGCGCAGTATAATCTAAGTCTCATTTATCCCGTCGTGTGCTCAGTACTTCCCAAACAGACAGTCCTTTCTGACAGGAAACTGAACACAGAGTGAAACTATGCTCTCTACAAAGCCAGACTCCTTTGACAATAACAGCAATTTTACTGCACTGAACACAGGAGCTGCTGGTCTACCACTGCCTTGATTTGCAGTTTGTTTGTGTTATTGTGTGACTCTGGTGTGTTAAAGGGTTAGTTTGGATTCACCAAAGTCACACAACAACACAAACAAACGTGTTTGTTTGCTCCTGTGTTCAGTGAGGTAAAATTACTTGTTTTTGTAAATGGAGTTTGGCTTTGAAGAGACGCTTTAGTAAAACTGGATGTGTTTGGGAGGTACTGAGCATACGACTGGATAAAGGAGACTTGGATTATACTGCAAGAGTCATGTTTAAGTTTACAAACAGATGTTTTGATACAGTTTTGCTGTTGTTAAACATGGACCCCTAAGACTTCAATTCATTACAAATGTTCTCCATTTTTTGGATTCTTCGTTCTATCAGAGGCATGTCAGAAAAACAGTTTTCTTCACAGATTCAGCACAACAAGGGATGAATAACTGCTATACAAATGATCATTTAGAGGGTGAAGTGTTCCTTTAAGCTCTGTGAAATGCAGAATCATCCACCACTTTGCACTGAGCATATCTACACAACAATTAAATAACCTAAAGAACATGTATGAGCAACAATAACACCAAAAATAAACGGAAGACGTGGCTCAGTGCATTTTGACAGAAACTCCTTTGCCTCCCTAAACTGGCAAACATTTCAAAGCCCTTTGAGCTACATGTGTTGGTTCATATCTTTGTTGTAACATCGCAGCTCGGTAGCAAATCAAAAGAGTTTCCTGTCACGAGTATAAAAAGTACAGTCTGTCTTCTTGAAAAGCACTTGGAAATACTCTCGTCACGATGCAAACAAAAATACTCAAGGCAGATTCTGTCCACGGACCCGGACACGTTAAAATAAAATGGAACCAAGTAATGTGGAGGCTGGTAGGGACTGTACCTTTGAATGAGTGTGTGTGTGTGTGTGTGTGTGTGTGAAGAGGGTCTTTTTAGTTGCTGAGCCAGCAGACGCAGCATGGTCCTCCAGGTACTGAGCCTCTGTTACATTTTTTTATACTGTATTCCCTATTAGTTTAGGTGTAGGGCGTCACAGTGAGAGTAGGTCAGTCATCTGTGTGTGTGTGTGTGTGTGTGTGTGTGTGTGTGTGTGTGCACATCCTATACTGAGTCAATTGTGTGTGTGTGAGGGCACATTCACGTGTGTACAGTGCGTATGAGTGCATTATCGAGCCCCAGGACCACCGGGGCCTTTGCCCTTCCTGACTGCGCCGTGGCTGCTGTGGTGGTGGCTGTGGGTCAGCTGTCTGTGGGGGCTCGGGTGGGAGGTGCCTCCTTTGGCCTGGGGGGAGGAGCTCCTGCTGGGGTTGAAGGCGGGGCTGGTACCAGACCGGCCCAGGGAAGGCTGCAGGGGGCTGGACGCAGAGAGGCCTGCTGGATGGAGAGATGAACACGGGCATGGTCAGTCTCTAAAGAAACAGCATGTCCCAGTTTAATGCTGCACTCTAACGTTGTCCAAAAGTGGCTTTTTGTTTCACATCAGAGGCAGAGAACCAGGACTTTTTACGCTCTGACATTTTGTTTTTGCTCCCGTTTTTTACAAGCTGAAAAGATTTGAGACTTTTTCTGTGAACTCAGAGGACTCATGCCTCTCGTTGTGCACACATTTGTTAAAAGCACCTCTCCTTTGCCAAGATAACCCATCCACCTGACAGGAGTGACATATCAAGATGTTGATTAAACAGCAACATGACTGCACAGGTGTGCCTTGGGGTGGTCCCAATAAAAAGCCGCTCTAAAATCCCCAGTTTGATCACACAACACGATGCCACAAATGTCACTAAGTTTGAGGGAGCGTGCCACTGGCATGCTGATTGCAGGAATGTCCACTAGAGCTGTTGCCGTGAACTGAATGTGCATTTCACTACTGTAAGTCGTCTTCAGTGTCATTTCTGAGAGTTTGGCAGTACATCCAACTCACCACACAACTGCACACCACATGTAACCAGCTTCTTCACCTGAAAGATCATCTGAGACGAGCCAACTGAAGAGCTGATGCAGCAGTTGGTTTGAAGAACCAAAGAATGTCCTGCACAAACCATCTCAGGGAAACTCAACTGCACTCGTCATCCGCAGGGTCTTGACCTGACTGTAGTTTGTCGTAACGAGGGGAACATGTTGAACTTGGATGGTGTCTGGCACTCTGGAGATGTGTCCTCTTTACAGATGAATACAAAAATGTGGTGCTACTCATCCAAACTTCAGAGCTCAAAGTGCAAAATAAATGTCTTGTTTTCAGGATAAACCTGTGACCTTTCACTGTGACCATCCTGAGGCACACCTGTGTAGTAATGATGCTGTTTAATCTTAACATGCCACACGTGTCAGGTGGATGGATTATCCTGGCGAAGGAGAAGGGCTTACTAACATGGATTTCAACAAAAAAAAAAAATTTAGGAGTTTAAAAACCAGTTAAGATCACGCCGTGACACAACGGGACTTGACCGGTTATTGCAGTTAAGAAATCCTCCAGAGAGCCACAGCTATTTCAGCTCCGTCTGGACACGTTCTTACAGGCGAATTTTCTGTGTTGCCGTCAGGGCGTCATTACGTTTTACCTGCTCGTAAAACTAAAGCAATATTCAGAATCTTTTATTCCCTCTGCTATTGGTCTTTTACATTATCCGTAGATTTATGTTGTTCTTTCATCTCTTTTATTGATAATCAGTCTATTAACTAAACTGAACTCCTTCACACATTTTTATATATGTTTTTATTATTACTCATCTATTTATGTGTCTACATGTTCCTGTATGTTGTGTTACAGTGTGTGTGGGATTAACAAAGTTGTCTGAATCTGAGGTTGTGTTAAATTGTGTAAATTTGCCTTTTCTGTATTGTTTTCTTTTCCAATTAAATCTTTATTAACACAAATATTCATGACAATAACATGTTGGTTGCAACATTCTGTATTGTTTTTACCGTAGTTTACATTTGAGTCACCAAATGTAGGTGCTTGGCAGCCCGTGAGGCCTGTGCTTGAAAATATTAAGCAGCTATCACTGAGAGTTATTTTGTGTTTGGGGTCTTTACGGCCTGTCAGTACAATATTCACTAACCTTTGGAAACACTGTAACCGTACGCAGCATAAGCTGCTGCAGATGCAGCTGCTGCCCCCGCCATCGCTCCCGCCATAGCTGCAGCGCTGCCTGCTGTTGACTTGCGCCCACGTCCTTTCCCTCCAGACTTGGCACCGCCTCCTGACCCTTTAGGTCGCCCCCGACTCCGCCCAGACCTGCCTCTGCCGGGACTGATTGTTTCCGAGGCTGAAACACCTGAAGAAGGAAGACAAACGCATACAAAGAAAAACTAAAATTTGAAACGTGTACACCACTTATTTTGGTAAAGCATGTATTGATCCCCATGTACGACACATTACAGCACTGTGAGAGAGATGTTGTGTCTGGTTTGGCCTTGACCCAGACCTTCAAAGATACTGAAATAGGAGTTTTACTGTAATATAGAAGAATTACTACACATTCATCATTACTCATCATTACGCTAAGTACAGGCTCAAGCAAAAACTGGAATATTGCTCTCATTTTCCGTAATGTTTGCAGAATTAGAGCCAGTGTGAGCCTCACTGGTAATGCGCCTAATCCTTCCAGTACCTTCTCCCCCTCTGTCTGACTCCCTCTGCTCCCCACTGGTCTGCATTTTCTTCGCATGTTTCCATCCAAACTCTGTATATTCGACCCTTCTCTGGGGGGGTGATGAGCCTATCCTATCACTAACACCCAGGCACAGATGAAAACCCTCCACAAATCCCTCACTCGTACCCTCCCTTCAGGCCTTAATCTCCTCCTTCCTCCCTTTTCACTCAATTGTCCAAGTTCACCCACTGCTCCCTCGTTCTAACCTTCATTCTGTCTTTCCAACCTGTCATTATAACCTCATTCACATCTCTGAAAGCACCAACTTTCTCCTTTTTTTAAAAAAAATAATCTCTCTGGCAGGAGGCTCTTAGCATGGCAGCAAAAATCCAAAATGGGTTTCAGTGAAGCAGCGTGTATTTAGAGGGATTACCTTATTACAGCACATCCAAAGTACAGATATACTGCAGCAGCGATATGAACTATACGCCCACTATCTGTCTGAATCCCACGGTACAGAACATACTGAAATATATTATGTCCAGGGCAAAATAAAACCCCCATAAATCTGAATAATCAGCTGCATAACACATACGAGGCTACACTCCACTTGTCTCAATGGACGCCAGCCTATTAAAACACAAGTCCTGATAGTGGAGGGAACATAACAAGCCAGACTTCTGTTATGACCTCCATGTGAGACACACTGATTTGCTTTTCCAACACCATTCAAACATGATAATAATGTCTCATAGATACCACAGATTATGTTTTATTTGGCATGTTTGGAGCTGTTAGAGTGACAGATTAAATGTACAGAGACCATCTAAAATTAGAAAACCACTAAATATGAACACTTTGACAGTGTGTGTCCAAATACTTGTGATAGAGTATAAAAAGAATGTGCCTTTAGAAGCAAAACAGATTTATGCATTAGTTATATTTACAATATTCTAGACTTTGGGGTTAAATTAAGCAGCATTTTGTTGTCGTGGTGGAGCTAATCTGAACTACTTAGAGCGGGGTAGGCAGCTTCATTTAGGTGTCATAGCCTTTGATATTGTAATTCAATGGACTGAGAGACACTAGACCTCTGCACTTCCTCTTGGCTCTGTTTTCAGGGTTTAGAAAATCTGGCCCGTGATGGAAGACTTTAGCCAATCACACGTCATTTCAGAGCGAGGGCATTTCTATTAACTGTTGTACAAATGCAGATGCTTGTGCACATCCCATCAGTGAAAGCCCGATTTAATGCTGGAAAATCCTGATGAAATAGCAAACCAAAAAAGGAGGACGGACTTATCAAAACGTCTAAAAAAAAAAAAAAAAAAGTCAAAATAAACACAATAATGGCCGTGTTTTTTTGCGGCTTTAAATTCATGGTGACGTGCAGCAGACGCACTCAAATACTGCGCTCTGAGATAAACCAAGCTCTACACAGCAGCACACACCGCATGTCATGTGACAAGGACCAACCAATCACAGCCAGCAGACATCAGTCAGTTCTGCACTCAGGATTTCAGGTAAATAGGCTATGATACAGTGCTTGTTAAGGTTGCTTAGCAACCTCAGACGCAAGCTGCTGCTGTGCTCTCAAAGGGTAACTCAAAAAAGACACAAAAGTAGCGCCTAGTGTCCAACCTTGCTTTTCCAGGCGGTTAAATATGCGGCATGTGTGCGGCCCCTTAAATGTGTTAATATCAGTAACAGAAAATGTTGCCAATAGTTTAGCCTTCAGCTAACCAGAGACAAGGCTAACGGCTGTGGCTAATTCAAGTTTGTGTTTATGTAACATTAGCTTGCGCCTCGATTCACAATGTGTCCTCCATCTCACTCCCCACCACTTGAGACCATGTCACCAATGGGAGAGCAAGCAGCGCTTTCAGAGGTTGACCCCCATGCAGTGGCCACACCAACTTGAGTCCAGCAAGAGTAACCCCAGCTCCCGGGGACAGGACAGCCCCCAATCCCCTGCTGGTTCAGCAAACTTTCTGTTGCTGCCATTACACAGGTTAGACCTGGTGCTGCTGCTGGCCACCAGCACGCTGTGATACCCAGTGCTGGGGGTTTACGCTGGCCAAATTCTAGCCCAAATTCTAGTCTCCTGAGCTGCTGCCCACTCTTCTCCTAGGGTCAGCTGCAGGCAGCGAGGTGGAGGGACCATGCTTATTCTTGTCTCATTTGTGGTCTGATAAACAGTGAGATAGGAAGTGGGGCAAGCAAATGTGCTGATGCTTTTCCAGAACACTGCGTCCCCCAGCTTTAATATACTGTTGGGCACTTTAGTCTGTAGCAAATCATGATATTTTAACTATTTACTCTTTTTACTGATCGTATGTTTTGTATATAAACTTTAATCCTGCAAATTAAACCGTAAAAAGTACAGTATTCTCTTCAGAAATGTTGTGGAGTGGACGATTTCCATGACAGAAACTAAAATGTGAAAGTATTCATTGTGCCGTTTAACCAAGAATATTTTTTGTATAGTGTCATCAAACAGCAATTACACACAGAATGTACCAAATAGTGACTATATAATACACTCCTCCACTCACTCAAGGATCAAGGTCAGAGGTCGGCTAAAATCTATTTGCTCTCTTACCATTCATGTTGTCAGAGACTGATCCAGACACAGACGAGGGTGAGTTGGTGGCGCGAGACTGCGGTGCAGAGGACACCGGATCGTCCACAATGACCAGCATGTCACTGCTGCTCTCGTCAGCGTCGGCATCCGGGGGTAACGAGCCGGGCTGGAGCTCACTGCTCAGGGAGATCTGGCCGAGCACAGGAGCACACACAGACATACACACAGGCTGGGGGTCAGCACCACAGGGAACAAAGGAACCGGGCCGGTACGGCAAAGGAAACAATGGAGGAACGATGTATGGAACAACGAGGAGAAGAAGGGAGGAATTGTGAGAGGAGGAAGGGAAATCAGAAGCATAAGAAGGATAGAAGGAAAGATGAACGTAACACATGGAAACAGATGAATCAATAACAAAAAAATGAGTAAACATAAAGAGCAGATAGTTTGTGAATTTAGGCCAAAGTGACTTAATGGAGCAGCCATTGCCATCCTCTAACATAAATCACACTCACTCCTCACTCACCTCACTGAAGGGACTGGGCATGGCCGAGTCCATCTCAACGCTGATGAAGGAGTCGTCTCCATCTGCAGAGAGGTTGGAGTTGTCTGCCGAGGGCGCGTGAGAGATGACCAGGTTCACCTCCCTTTTCTTCTTGCTCTCTGACTCCTCGTTCTTCTTCTGCTGGTTAGAAACAAAGGAGGGTGAGGGAATAGGTTAACTGTCATATATTTTACACCCACTCTGTCTCTTGTCACAGCTAAATCTCACATCCTTTAGTCTCCTCTGCAGGGACTAAGGACGTCTGCGGTCTGTCCAACACTTGAGTCCAGAGCAAGACAACTAAACAAGTACCGTCCAGATTGACATGAAGTCCGGTATGGATACAACCTCAAGCTCAGTTCAGCCCAAAGATTCTCAAGACAGCTTGAAACGGTGTGTTTTCAGACGGGATTTGAAAGTGGAAAGGGAGTCATTGTCGATGTGGGCCTCAAAGGACAGTGAACAGGACAACACCCAGACTCTTAACCTGAGGGGACGGACGGACTTTGGAATTGTCAATGGTTAGAGAGAAACTGTGCGGTTTAGCAACCACAAGGAGAACCTCCGTTTTTTCTATCTCTGATTTGCTGAGTGATCTGCTTTGTCGATCATACCTTATTTCTGTTGCCTAATATAATATTCAATGATAGAAAGTGATGGTATTTCTTGTTTCAATGGATTGCAGGCATCTTTCTGGTCTGATTACCGGTTATGTGATTGGCCATCGCAGCCTAACATCGGATTGCATTTCTTCAAACCTTCATTCTGTTTCAACTTTTCACCACAAGCCACTGCGTTCTTTTTCCAGACCACCCTGCAGCCCCACCACTACAGCCTAGACGTACTACCCACATTAAAATGAATGGGAACGCTGGATTTGGTGCGAATGTAGCCCGAATGCTGCCTCTACATGCCACTCTTAATTTCTTTATTACCTCATCCCTTCCTTTATCACTTTAATACTTCCTATTTTTCATCCCATGCTGTATGTCCTTTGCTCTTCCAACCTTGCACCTGCAGACTGAGATGACGTTTGAGGGTTCCTGCTGATCGTGTTGTGCCGTACCTTCTCAGCGTACTTCTCCCTCTTCCTCTTGCGCTCTTTCACCTTGCTGCACTCCTCCTGCTGCCTCTTCTCCTCCTGTCTCTGACGCACTACAGGAGAAGACACAATTTAAGTTTTATTGTCTTCCTTCCTTGATGTGGGTTTGCTTTTGCACAGAGAAAACTGAATTAAGTCAAGATGTTGTAAGTGCACGCCTCAAACACTCACGCTTCTTCTCCAGCTCGTCGTCGTCCAATAGCAGGCTGACCACCTCTTTGGGTTTGAGCGTGTCTGGTTTGAAGTTGCCTCCAGAGATCACCACCCTTTGGATCTTATTGCACAAACAATAAAGCATTAATTAAGTCTTAAGTTAAAGCATATTTGCATTATGATTCACTTGTGTTGTTTACTTCTTGGTTTACTGGAACAGAGGCTGTTTCATTTTTATTTTATTGCTTTGTGTTTCAGACCTCGCTTTTCTCCTTGGCCCGCTGCAGGATCCTCTCCTCGATGGATCCCTGACAGATGAGGCGATAGACAGTGACCTGCTTGGTCTGACCCAGCCTGTGAGCTCTGTCCATGGCCTGCTGGTCCACTGTGGGGTTCCAGTCACTGTCATAGAAGATAACCTGGAGGAAGACAAAAAAACAGATCTCTAGTTTCTATAACAAAGACCAAGATGTCGAGGTCATTCTCGGTCAAGTTCCTAATCCTGCTGTATTGTTATTGTTTACCATAAGGTTCAATTTGGGTGATGACGGGCTGAACATGATGCAGACTCTCCCCTTCTCTGTAATTCCTGAGACTAATTACAGGGATGTGTTGTCCCAAGTGACCTGCCCCTTTAACATGACAGATGTCCCGCGTTAACAGTCACTTCAAACTCATTGTCATGAAAGCTAATCCCACTTGAACGGGGCTACAGGGACACAAAGGGAGATTATGCCGAGGGATGTGGATAAACACAAAGACAGAGATCATCATTTATATATGAATGATCAAACCCCTTCACTTCATACTAGAATGTCATTATATCAACATAATATTAATGCTGAAACAAAGGTCATCCAAAACTATCCTTTCTGGCTCTATTAGCAAAAGAAAAACACATGGCAGATAATGACTGGCCTTTGATGTATTTAGGAAACACCAGCGCAGTTTAAGCTTTGATATTGTATCAGTGTTGTGTTTTTCCTCCAGTGTGTCGGTGACTCACAGTGTCAGCAGCAGTCAGGTTAATGCCGAGCCCTCCGGCCCTCGTACTCAGCAGAAACACAAAGATGTCCGTCCTATAGAGGGCAGAGGGGAAGGAGTGGAGGGGTGGACAGAGAGGAAGGGAGACACACACAAAACAGAAAGATATCATTTACAACTGCACAAGTAGAAATATCCATATCACAAAATCATGGCACAAAATTAAATTAGAATGTAAGTTAAGAACCGTTCTCAAAATGATTTTAAGCCTGGCAGCCAAACTGGGCATGATCCATAGTAACACAGTTTGTTAAAGCCTATTAAAGCGCTGCTAGGCAGTTTCATTTTGGCTTCACTGGGCAAAAAAATCTCATAATAAACCTTAAGCTGCTGTAATTCAAGTCGACTGAGAGACTTCTGCAGCTCCTCTTGGCTCCGCTTCAGGCTTTATTAAATCTAACCCATGACAAAAGACTATCACAGGTCATTTCAGAAAGAGGGCGTTCCTATTGGCTGTTCTAGAGATGCAGATGCATGTGCACATCTCTTCAGCGAAACCTTGATTCAATGGCGTAGAATCCTGCAGAGAAAGTTGCTATTCCAGCATTGGCACCAACCGCCTACACTGCAGAGCAACCCAAAAAGTAAAATGGACTTAACATAAAGAGAGTCTAAAAGAGAGTCAGACAATAAACGAAGTAAAACACCTGTCAATACTGGCTGAGCATTCAGAAATGTTAATTTTGCTAATAGTTTAGCATTCTGCTAACCTTAGCCAAAAGTTCACGGCTGTGGCTTCAAGTTCCCGTGTATGTAGCTAATGTTAGCTAGAGCCTCAAATCACTGTGTCTCATTCCTTGCCACAACACTTCACCAGGAGAAGAGCGGGTATCAGCAGTTTCAGAGAGAAACTCCTGGTGAGCAGCCGCAGCAACCTTAATCTAGCCAGCACAAACCCATATTCTGGAGGACCAGAGAGCCCTGACTCCCTGCCAAATCAGCAAACTTTCTGTTGCTGCCGTTACACAGGGGAGACCCTGCGCTGCTGCTGGCCACTAGCCCACTATGACATCTGATGCTGGGGAGTTTGTGTCGGTTGAATTTGAGCCAGCAATCAAGCTGCTGCCTGCTCTCCTCCCATGGAAGGAGTGTACAGCGGTCAGGAGGTAACGTTAGCTAGAGCCTTGAATCACAGTGTATCCTCCACCTCACTCCCCACTGAGGAGACCACCTTTTCAGGAGAATAACAGGCAGTCAGTGGCCGCAGCAACCCCAATCCAGTCAGCGTAAACCCCAACTCTGGAGGACTGGAGAGGCCCAACACCCCGCCGCATCAGCAAACTTTATGTTGCTGCTGTTACGCAAGGGGAGACCCAGGGCTGCCGCTGGCCACTAGCCCACTATGACATTTGGAAACGGGGGGTTTGTGCTGGCTGAATTCAAGCCACTAATCAAGCTGCTGTCTGCTCTCCTCCTGGGGAAGCAGTCCACAGGGGCCGGTAGTGAGGCAGAGAGACCGTGAGGTGTGGTAGCTAGTTAATTCTTGTCTCATTTGTGGTCTGATCAACAGAGAGAGAAAGCTCTACAATGAAATAGAATAAATCCATGTATGGGAAACACTGGGTTACTGTATGCAACATGTGCATATGGCCATGCTGGTCTGGTGGGAGCTGCTTAGGACAGAGAGGGGAGAACTGCAGTAGGATTTTTGCTTACCCCAGTTTTAAACCTGTGAGAGATGAGCATGCGAGATGATATACTATAATGGTAGAGAGCTGCAAAATAAAGCTGTTCCAATAAAACACACTCCTTTACCTACACCCCCCGCAACAAGAGCCAGAGTGACACCGTCTCCTCTGAGCTGCACATTAATGTAAACCAGAGCATGTCGACTCACTAGGAAATATATACACGCATGTTTGGACGCATACATGTAAGATTAAACTGTTCGCTGATTGCTGCAATATACAAAAAGTCAGAATTACACTTAAGTTTGTGGCAAAGGGGAGTTTGGTTTCATGCACACACTCACAGACACACACATGCACACACACACACACACACGCACACCATAGATCATATCTATCTTTACCCACCGGCTCTGGAAGTCAGCCACCATGTCTCTGCGCTCAGAAATCTTGGAGGATCCATCGAGGCGCATATAGGTGTGCTTACGATAGACCATGTACTCCTGGAGAGACAGGACAAAAAGAATTAAGGAAACTTCAGAGACAAAAATGCGGCGTTATATTTAGCCCTCCATTTATTCTTTTTGCTTGCCAGAAATAGCTTCAGCACAGTCCCAGATCAGTGGATTGTCTCCAAAAAATTTCAATATTAGAAAATGTTTGTTTTTGCAAAGTTGTCACTTACAATCAGCGAAGACTTTTAAAACTGCTTTAATAAAAAGAACTGGATCCAGTCCTGCATGGAATCCAAGAATAAGGGTCATGGATTTGAACTAAACCTTCATGGATCACCTTCACTGCTGGTTTTGAAACCAACAAACATGAAGAAACTGGAAGCTGAAGCTGAAGCCCACATTTCTTATGCGCATTTGCTGGAGTTGAAACCTCAATCCCAGCCCAGAGAGACACTGAGAAATGCAGAATTTGATATTCTATCCCCCCCGAACGTCCACTAAGCTGCTCTGAGTAAGAGTGTGTGTGTTTGTGTGGGTGTTAGGTCTGATGGGAGGGGTACTTAAGTGCAACAGCAGTGATGAGGTGACATGTTGATCTCTTTTTAAGCACTGCCCTGAACCTCCGACCTCCTCGCTCAAACATGTCAGTGCCCATGAACCAATGAACCGGCCACAATTACTGGCACACATCACACCTCGCCTCTCGCAATCATTAACAATGATATCAATGATTTGACACTATGTTTTCTGCGACCCCCTCCAAACCCCTGTCATGACACTAGGGGCCTCAGTCCCGGCAGGGGCTGCCCTCCTCTTTCTGTGTGTCTGGCTCTGCTCCCAGCAGCCCCATCTGCTCTGAGTGAACACCACATTAGGGACCATTAGGCCCGCGCTCGCCAAAATGCTGCTAACCTTGTTGAATGGAGTTTTGACAGCGTGCCAGCAGGATGTTGCAGATATTGTTGCTCTTACAAAAAGCCTTACTCAGCTTTCCTAATCTTAATTATTCATCTATGTCTAAATCATCGGAAAAAAAGTTTGAGAAATAGATCACCTGAGGTCTCTCAGACATGAGGATAGTCTGTTACAATCTCTGCAACCTCCAGCTGCCATGATTTAAAGCTTGTTGAGTCCTGGAGTGGACTTTCTCCAAGAGTGCTGCCACACTGAAACGTATACCTCAACAGCTGGCAATTTTCTCTCCTATTTTGTTTGGGTTGGTGTTAATCATAAGTGACACTGCTTTATTTCTGTAGTTTTTCACTGATTTTGTAATGTGTTCCACTGCAAATGTTATAAATCAAGACGTAGGTTCAGGTCAGCCTTCAACTGGATAAAATGTTAATCTTGTTCAACTAACTGTCAGCAGCTTATTGGGCCATATTCAGTGAAAAAAAAAAGATTCTAATGTCTTACAAACAAATGTGAAGAGATGTATGGGAGGAGAGAGGCATGTGAGAACAGACATTTGTTCAAAAGGCATTACAAAATTTCTTCCTCATGAAAACCACCTCTTAGAAAAAGCTTGAGTGCCAGTCGGGTTGTTGTTCCCAAACAATAACGACTCCCCAAAGTCAAGAAACACAGTGTGCTTATTACTCAGGTTGGGAACACATTGTGCCTGGTCACAGTCTGTTCCTAACCTGACAGAGAATGTAATACAACACACACACACACAAAAAAAAACGGCACTATAAATACATTTTTACCAGCGAACAGTGTAAAGATTAGGGCTGTGCTGAACACTCAGATGAAACGAGCATCCGGTACAGATGTTCGTGAGGATTCTCAGTCTTCCGGGTCATGGTAATCTTAAGTGCTGTATCGTAGCCACCTGGACTTGCTTCAGTTTCTTGAGGACATTTCACCTCTCATCCTGACGAAGGATCCTCTTGGATGAGAGGTGAAACGTCTTCAAAAAACTCAACCAAGTCCAGGTGACTATGATACAGCTCTTAAGATATCTGGTATAGATTATCTACTTTTTGTAAATATCATCAAAGGAAAATGTGTCTGAGCTCTGTAAATGGTTCTCTAACGAATAAAAAATGTAACGACGTCTGATGAACCCATATCAATATCAGGCTTAAAATAACGATTAGGTCCCACCAATTTCCTGTTTAAGTCCCGCCCACTTCTGATTTGAACTTGGCCCATATTGAGTACAGATACGAATATAGAAAAGTTGTTGGTTGAACAGTAACAGAAAATGATGTACTCACTCATCCCTACCGCATATATGAAAAACTTGTATAAATCCTTTTGTAACTACAGAGAGCGCTGCACGACGTCTTATAAATTGCCTCAAGTGATGTGATTTGAGTCAGCATTAGTCCGCGCTGAGCACTACAAATGTAAGAGTTAAAATCTGTTGGTGTGGAGTGGGCTTGGGTGGTGTCACGGTTTTACAGTATACCAGGGTACTCAGAAATCCAGACAGTATGATTTTTTAATACCGTTTTAAAAAAAAACGTAATGTCGGCAGCATTTTTCAAAGCTATTTTTTAAGGTTTTTTTGTGTTTGTTTTTTTCCCCGGAATCAACCCTTTAAAACTTGGAGCAACATCACTTTTCTTGTGCTGCTTTCAGACGCCTTTTGCAAGTATTCAGCCTTTGGACCCTGAGCAAATTAGTGCAATTTTTTCCAAAACATGGAGAAAAAAGGCAATGAGCAACTTGGTAAGAAATGTCCCATAGATTGCAAAAAAATTATTTGATTGATGATTTAGAAAATCTTTTTTTTTTTTTTAATTAGGGGAAAACTACATGTATTATTATTGTTATTATTACTATTATTATTATATATTTAAAATTATGTTACAGAATTATTATAATTTTTAAGCTCTTTTTCCAGGTCATTTCCTCATTATTATTATTATTATTATTATTATTATTATTATTGTTATTATTTATTTATTTATTTATTTATTTTAAACTTTTTTCGATCTCTTTTTAAAAAAGATAATTTTCTTGTTTTTAATTTTAAAAAGCCAATTTGCTCAACGATATCTCTGGTTGTGCTGCATCAATTAGATCCATTTTGTTTTACACTAACCATTATTAGTACCACAATATTATAGGAGTGCAACAATCAAATGGTGAAGCACTTATTAGATTGATGTCATGTCAGTAAACAGGCACACAGACGTACAGCAGCGTCCCTGGTCAGACTATTGCATGAACATGGACCATGATCGAAGATTGGAAAAAGCTGCAACCCTATTCATCCATCTATCAAAGCTTCAAAGTTATTGACTCCAATAAACAAAACTCCACTCCCCATGATCCCTATAACACAGCTCCTCATTCACAGATGACTGTTTCTTTGTATTTGAAATCACACTGTAGCAGAAATATGTAATAAAACAGTCAGTGTATCATAAATGTCTCATCATATAATCACAGTTCCATTCCAGCCTTGTGTTGTGTAATGGGTCACAGTATCCCACTTCATAAACACAAATCTGCTGCTGATTTTCTGGCTGCAATACCATCAAGTCATTGTGGGCATTCCTGCCAGCGCTGTAATCCTAGCCGCAGACTCTCAGCACAGTAAAGTGCCGTCTAAGCAGCCACAGACACACACGGAGGAGGGCAGTGACTTGGCGGTCCTGCTCCACTATCGGCTGCTGCCAGAGAGAGCCAACAATGTTATTTTTCTTCGGGCCACCCGGATCTCAGCGATCCATCACCCGACGGTGTGATGTCACCAGAAGAACCGGCAGCCGACCGGCGACGAAAACAATGACGTTAATGACATAGATTAGCATCAGCCTCTCTTTCACTGTTTCTCTCAGTCACAGTCTCATGTTCAGGAAATCAACTCCATCTGCAGAGTTTTTATCCCCAACCGATGAGAAAGATAATACGGTCCAGGAAAACTGAAGCCAGATTTAATTCATGGATCTCTTTAAGCCATTAGCAGAGGAGACGCTGTCATGGCCTCCCATTACTGTATGAGGTCACTATACTGTAAAAAAACAAGGCACTGTAATATTGCCTCATTAGACCTGGAGAACAAAGCTTGTGAGAAGAACATCAACCCTGTCAGTCTCAGCGGCCTGCGTCCTGCTCACTGTTTAATGGCACTATTACAGCATGGCTCTACTCAACTCCACTCGCTCTCTTGTGCTTTTCCATTAGTTAATGTTGTGGGGGTGCCTGGTACTTTTTTTTTGGTACCACCTCAGTTGAGGGTCCATGTGAAATGAGATGATACCAGAAGGTGGAGTTAAAACACTGCAGACACTTACTGATCAGAGAGAATCGTAACTAGAAACATCAGCAGTGCGACACGGGACACCTGCCAATGGCCAAGCTACCGCTAAAAGCTCAACCTAGATCTTTTTGAAAATGGAAATCCTGCAAAATTACACTGAACAATTGACGGCATACAGACGCTCCTCCGTTTGGTTGCAACATCAGAACGGTTATTGATGCGTTTCCATAATCAAAAGATGTGGATGTTACCAATTTAACCGCTCCATTTTCATCTCACCCTGGTCACCACGTTTTCATCCTGCTGCCCTCTGGAGGGCGCTACAGGTCCCTAAAGGTTTGCACTTCTTACAAAGCTTCCTAAAAAGATTTTACCCACATGCCATTAAAGAATTCAACTGTAAATAAACACGCTTTGATACTTGAGCAACAACATCTGTGAAGAATATCCTGTATATGACTACTGCATTAAGTTATCGTACTGTGCTATAATAGCCTGTTTTTATACTTACTGTTATTATATCTTTAAAACATACTTATGTATTTAGTTTTTAATGTGTCTGCTTGTCTGTGAATTTCTGTATGTATCCACTGGAGACACCTGATTGTTTTGTAAAGCTGTGCAATGACAAGCCATTGACTGATTGATTACTGAGTGACTGATGCATTGATTATGTCCCATTGTTTCATCATCCCTCTGTTGGGGTACCTAGCACACTGATCTGATATTAAAAGGTAGAGCTAGAAACACTGTAGTCTGTTGACTGGTCAAGACAGAATTGTCACGCCTGCTCAATAAGGACTCGATGCACAAATAAGCCATTCTTAAATATCCCATCAATTGCGCAAGTAACTCTGTTCCTCTGCATTGTAGGTAAAAAGGAAATACAGTGAGGCCTGGATGGCGATGTGGCTATTACTATGCGATTTCAACCCGGCCTCCATTACAACTGTCTGCAGTGGAAACGCAAAACAGATCTAAGGTAAAGGTACAAGTCAGCGCGAGTTACGCATGGGTTCTAGGGGTACTGTACTGCAACTTAACTGTCACACTTGGTTGTAACCCCTCTTTGCATTGGTTGTGATGCTTTAGTGAATCATTTACAGTCTAGTTGCCACGCCTTTACGCCTATGGAGTGAGAAAGATAGTGACTTGGTTTGATTTGAGTAAAAACTGAATAAAAGCTACTCAAAGTTAATTTTATGCTCAAAGAATTGCAAGTTATTTTCTTCTTTTTTAATGTCGTTTTGCCTTTATTTGATAGGACAGTTTAAACTAAGAGAAATTAAAGATGGATATATAAAATTAGATAAAATGTTGGTGGAAATTAAAACCTTACAAAAATCTAAATTTAAGATTCTTTAATGACTTCATATGACTTATATTTATAAAAACAAATTTATGTAATTATGAGACTTTTTAAGAGACCCTGATTTTGTACATTTCTTAATGCAAACCCAAACTCTTCATGTATAAATCTCGACTGCAACTAATCAATTCACATAAATCTTCATTTTAAAACAATCCCAGTTATTCTGAAAAAGATGATGTGCTAATAGGAGACCTCACGAAGCACATAACTGGCAGTCAGGAGAACAAACAAAAACTTAACTAGCCTACATTATCTGATCCATCTCAAGCTTTGTCACCATTGCTTTCTTTCCTAGGGCCTTTAACACCAGACATTCTCACTGTTTCCCAGACACGCAGGAAGACAGTCCTTAACCACCTGGGCTGGGTCCATCTGCCATCAAAAGATTTGGCTGTGGAAACAGTACTGCACCGTGTGAATGGGGAAGGAATTCCCAGTGACATCATGCCAGAGACTTTTGGCTCCATAGTGATGTTTGCAACAAATATGGAGGCAACAATAGAGCACTGCACCGAGGCTGTCGACACATGATCAACTGGCAGGATTGCTTTGCGCTGTTATTTTCCTATGGAGAGTGGTGATGCAGATTTTAAGACTTATTTAACCTCCAACCTGTTCGCCCCCTGACATCAAAACAGATCACAACCAGCCAAAAATGATGTATCTGCATTGACTCTGGGCTTATCCAAACAGCTTGCAGCATTTATCCTATGCAGATACAATATTAAGAATCCCTAAAAATCACTCTGGCATTTCTCATTTCTGGCTTCGTGTTGATCCTTCCTCATTTGGTCCCATCTTTTCTGCTCCTCTGCCTCCTCAAACTACCTTTGTCTTCTGCACAGTTTCTTTTCTTTCTAACCCCAAGGCCCCCTGCCACTCCCATCTTCCATCTCCCCCTCTCCCCTCCACCTCATCTCTTTCCTCACCCCTTCCAGTCATCCCTCCCATCTGGCTGCGTCCCCTGCAGATGAGACCCCGCTAATTAGCCCTGACCTGTTAATTAGCCGTCTAATGAGTGCACTAACGAGGGACAGGCAGGCTGATTAGAGGTACTGGAGCTCAATACCTCACTGGCAGAAGCAGACCAGTTAAACAACTGGCTTAGAACAACACAGATATATGCAAATGACACATTAAAGGTGTGTTTCCAGTGAACAACATTACAAAAAATTATTCTGTGTAGTTGGTTCATGTGTGTGTGTGTGTGTGTGTGCGTGCGAATGAGTCTCCATTTATGGCACTACTGAAACATTATTTCCTAATCAATCATTAATATCAGTAGAGTTTGAGAGTCCAGTGTTTATGTGTGTGTGTGTGTGTGTGTGTGTGTGTATACCTCCAGCAGGTCTATCATGCGGGTCATCTGAGAGTAGATGAGGACTCTGTGTCCCTGGGCCTTTAGTCGACTCAACAGGATATCCAAGGTGTGGAGCTTGCCACTTTCCGTGATCAGGCTCTCCTTATCTGAAAGACGAGGACACAGAGAGGTGAAAACCCAAACTACCTGGATAGTGAGAGACTGATGAGACTCATTTTACATACTCGGAATATCCAGCACAAACATTTCATTCTGCCCTCTAGCTGACACTGTGCGAGAGGCGCGGTACACGGCCAATTTAGAGTCACCAGTTAATCTAACCTGCATGTCTTTGGACTGTGAGAGGAAGTCAGAGTACCTGGAGAAAACAGACTCATTTTACATACTCGTAATATTCAGCACAAAAATGTAATTATGCCCCCTAGGGGGGTGTGACGGTATTGGGGTATACCATATCTGGAAATTTAGAAATACAGCATGATTTTCAATATCTTCAAAAACACAGGTGGTCCTCTTTCTTTTAATCTTTCTGTGTAGTACACAGCACATGCCACCAAAGGTCTGTCTTTGGTCTCTACCAGTGGAACCAGGGTCTACTGAACGGGCTGTAGACCCTGGTGAGATGTTAGGAAGGTATGGTGGTATGGAAAATTTGATACTGCCCAAGCCTGCTGAGGTTGTATTCAGATATATGAGCTTTCACAATATGCATGTTTAGAATATTAAAGGTTCATACTTGTAGTTTGGGTTTCAACTAGAACATGTTTACATACTTTAATGTTCAAAAAACACCTGTATTCACTCTCTGTGGGAGAAAGCTCAATTTTAGTGCCTCTGGCATTAAGGCCCCCTCCAAAAAACCCTAGTCTGCTCTGATTGGTCAGCATTTGCGGGTCTTCCATATCTCTCTGCACCATCATTGCAGGTGGGAATGAAGAATAGCGGCAATTCTTACTGTGAAAAATCACCAATAAAAGCTTCTAAACACAGCCAGACATGTTTCAGCAGGAATATGATCCAAATTCAGTGAGACGTTAACAACATCGGCAACCAAGATTCATGTTTCCCCGACTTTAGCAAGTAGCTACATGTATGTTAGCTGTGTACTGACTGTAATGGAGAATAGCGAGACTCGATGAGTGGGAAAAATCAAATATAAAAGCTTCTAAACACAACTGCATGTGTTCCAGCAGAAATCTACAACATCAGCAACCAAGTCTTAGCATGTAGCTATACTATATACACAAGACAAACAAATATGGCAAAGCATAATAAGTTCCCTTTAACAACACCTGAAAAACACCTACTGTACGTATCTCCTATCATTTACCAGAATGAACTTCCTCATGTACAGAAATCAACGCTCAATGCTTGCCATGTCTTTTCCCCAATTGCAAATATTTACTGTGTTAACATAATATCTTAATGTGACACATCTGCTCACTGGCAGAACACAGAGAGGAAGCCCGATCAATTCAGAGGTTATTAACTCTTCCCTAATCAATACAAGTCTTCGATAAGACTGTATTCTGGAGGATAAAGACCCTTTCACCAGAGCGGATCAGCCTGGGGATCAATCCTCCTAAATCTGTCCCTGATCTGGTGATTGTTTAAATAAAGCATGTGCCCTTATTGACTGACTGCTGATGAGAGCAGAGAGAGTGGGACACAGAATGAACCAGAGAGAAAGAGAGAACATGAAATTGTGAGAAGAGTGATTTACACTCTGTTTCACACAATGGCACTAAAAGGCAAACAAATAGGCCCAGCAGTTGGGCTTGGTCATGTTCCTGCCAACATGTCAGGTGTTCTCCGGCCCTCAAAAGACCACGGAGAGCAAATGGGGAGCAATCTGACCCTGGGTCTGCTGTTGAAGTGGCTCCCTCCGTGTCCAGCTGATGAGGAATTAACGTCATCTGGCACAATGGCAGAATGAGAAGAGGGACGGGGCCGCCATCGACCCGGTGACAGGCACACTATGGTGTTTGACCGAGGGGTCGTGACCCTGAGCGGGGAGAACCTAAGGCCAGGTCCAGGGTCGGGTGACAGGGTCGGGCCGGGGTTACAAGAGAGTCCCTGTGGGAGAGTCGGACTTGGCTGCATCACTCGAGTTGGACACTTGTTCCCAAGCCCTTTTGTACAGTGAAAACCTGGGCTTATAAATATTTCCCAGTCTTATTTCCTTGCTTTGTCAACGTAATGTAACCAACTGCGTTAAAGTCACGTTCCATAAATCCAAAACACAAGGTCGGAAGATTTAAACTGAGGCTGTGATAATACATGCATACGACAACTTCCTGCCACAACATCTGTAAAACCCGGATATGAAGTCACTGCTTAAAGACAATCACATGTGCTAAAGTATGCTTGTTGATCCAGCAAGACTCACAAACTGGATCTTTCTTCACTTTCTAACCAGTAGCTTTCTATGCTAATGTGTACTCAGGCTGAACCCTGACCCGTGACCCTTTAGTACGGCCCCTCCAAAAAAAGGTCAGGGCCTGTAGAGGTGTTAAAGAGGAACTAATAGAACAGATGAACAAGAGAAACACTCTGGGGAGGTATTGGAGAGCACACCTACAGGTCACCGTGGAGTGGTGTCAACCTGTCAAATACGTTCAGCCCTGGTCACACAGTCCGGAAGTGTTGACGAGATGAGTTCTGAAGCCACATGTGTTTTCATTTTAAAACAAAAATGATCTCTGTACACACAAGCTTTTTAGCACCATTACAGAAATAATCTCCATCCATATTAAAACACCGAGACCTGAACTCCTGTTTAAAACAACAATTAAGTCCCATTGTCCTCAAACAAGACAAAACAAAACAATAACAAAGTCCCAATATCTTCAAGAGTACTTTCTACTTAACAGCATCTTAGCTTGTTACTGTTAACAAAATTGGTCAAGTGTTGTCACATCAAACTACAAACATTTTTAATCATATGTGAATAAGTTTCAACCATAACATGTGATCAGGTTTTGGACCTTGTCCACTTTTGTGTCAGGATCAGCTGAAGACTGACGTGACAGACATAGCTGCCATCTTGTTTTCACGTGGATTAGTGTATTGTGCTCTTACTACCACGAGATGGCACATAAGAGTGTCCACAGACGAGGACAACAAGTCTGAGTTAAGTAGAACGAAGTATCAGGTCCAGTAAACCCAAAATGTGATGTCATCATAGGAGGACGTCACATGACCATTTGCATACACTTGGCAGGTGCATGCCGGTACATATAGGGCTGCAACTAATGATTAGTATCATTAGTGACTAATCTGCCAGTTATTTTCACGATTAACTGATTAATTGTTTTGTGTAAGAAATTTCAAAAATTGTGAAGAATGCTTTTAACAATTTCCCAGAACCCTAAATGAAATATTAAATTTGCTTCTATTGTCCAACTAAATGCCCCAAACCAAAAGACTCTTCATTTACCATCATGACTGACAAAGAAAAGCGGGAAATTCTCACATTTAAGAAGCTCAAACCAACAAAACACGTGATGTATGACGCTGTCAAGGCAGCAGAAAACAGATTGGGAGTCTTTACAAAGCAAATCAGCAGCATATCGAGAGCATTATCCATCGATGGAGGAAGCCACATCAGTGGGAAAGGAGGAACGTTACTGACACAAGACGGATGAAACCACAAATGATGTGTAGATCTAGTTACAATATTTTGGCTTGAGGCCTCCAGGAAGTGTGCCAGACTTTGAAGCCACTTTGACATCATTCTCGGAACCCATCGGCTGTATCGCTGTCTGACTTCCAGCAGACGGTGATACAGCCTCTGGGGGCAGACCCCCGATTTTTTGGCATTCCGGTTTGAGGAGGCGAATTTCCGTTTCCGACTTCCGTTTATATATAAGTAAATATGCTGAATCATTGTGATGGATTCAGAGTTTGCAGTGACGCCAATTATGTTCCGCCTCATTAGTTCACTGCACCGGAGCGTTTAACTTGGCAACAACTGCAGCCGGCTCAAACATGATTGGTCAATATCACGAGGACTACAAACAGCCTACAACCAGAAACCAGGGCTCTTCTGCTCTTCTTCCAGAGGCAAGATCTCCGGGATTTGCCTACAGACTCTACATTCACTGAATGTAGAGTCTGTATGTAGAGACTACTTTGACATTGGAGCAAAACCATATAACACCAACTTCCAGGCCTGTCACATGATGCCACTGGGCCCAGAAAGACTTTTTTCCATGGACTTACATTGTGAAAGAGAAGAAATGACTCTTGTTACTACCGGGATTTGATGCACTCGGTCCAATGACATTTTGAAAGTCTAGAAGAGCTGCACCAATAAATCATTTTATCCCCATTCAAGGTAGCGGAGGGCTTAACTTGAAGTAGCCGCTCGGCTGGCAGAAGTCTCTAGTCCGTCTGCTCTATGGGCCGAATGATGCAGAAGATCTGGGTAATTGTACATTGGAAAGCAAAATGTTTTTGGCTTTATGCCCACTGAGCAACTTTCACAGGAATGAACAGGACTACCTCCAACACTGTATCCACTTCTCTTTATACATCCATGGTCGTGACTGATAAGGCCCAAACAGGAGGTGAATGTGGGTGTCTGCACCATCACTTTCAGAAGTCTCCGTCTCCACTGGTCCAGACTAAAACACAATCCTGGAGTTTTCTAACTGAAACATGATCAGCAGCATTTTCTAGGGTCTCTGATTTGGGGTTTCCAAAATGCCAGAATGCCAGAGTAGTGTTGACACTAGGCGTAAACGTAGCAGTCGTTGTGGGTTTAAAACATCTTCGTGTGGATGTAGCCTGAATCAAACTTATATTTATGTCTTTCATTTAACTTGTTTTTGGTTGTCCTCCAGACAGCTGGTGTATTGCAGGCAATGTATTTAAGCATTTCACTATTGTTTTCATTCCTGGTCACAATCGCAGAGTGAATAAAAATAACTGACATGAATCGGTCTAAAATTGTGAAACTCAGAGATGGAGAAAGAGATGCAAAAAAGAACATAGGGGGACAATAAAAGATACTCATAATACACTAATAGCAAGAGACAATATACTAAATCTGAAGCAGATCCAACTTAACTATAGATTTATTGTAAGGTAGGCAGTCGTTACGCATTTCTGTGGTTCAATTCAGTATGTACCAAGAGACCACGGCACTGCAATCCCTGAGATACACAAACACTGTATCCTGCCATCAAAGGCCTATAATTGGCCTTGGCGTCAAGAAAGTGGATGAATTGAAAAGTAAAAGGAAGCGAGCGTGAGACCCGCAGACGATTAGACATGTGTGGAAAAAAGAAAAAGGCCCAGACAGAGAGGGACAGACGGAGAGTGAAGGGGGTCTGTGGTGGCTCCGGCTACAGCGAGGCGGTATTAGCACGGTGGCGGCAGCGGTGATGTCGTGGTTAAGATCAGACGTGGGCCTCCTCACCGCAGGTGCCAGTCTAACCAGGGCCGCTGCTCAGTCAAGGGCACCGACCAAGAGCCGCGGGCCACACTGCCAACCACCCAGTTACAAACCACCACTTGGCAAAGATGCAAATGCTCATATAAGGCAATATTGCTCAACCCCTGCCACCAATCTGTTTCTGTTTAGCAGATTATATTTAAGCCTCCAGACTCCGATGTCATGTTTGAAGATGGGTTAAAGCCCCTATTTGAGGATTTCTGTGGCCAAACAGGACTGAACGTTGTATGTGTTTAATCTAATTCTTGAAGGGCATAAACTGTAAATCTGAAAATCCCATTTTAAGCAGTTGGATACTATTATTTCTGTATGAAGAGACATGTCAGTCAGAGTAATCCTTTTGTTTATGCCTGGATTAGGAAGGAGAACATTAACAGGAGAGCTGCTCTTCTCCTTAAGCAGGCCACCTCCTGATATTTGACTACACTGATGATATCGCCGACATTCTTTGTGCACTCACTGAGCGAACCATATGATCACTGACATATTCGAAACTCTGTGGCATGCAGACGACTGGTACAAAAAGATGCTCCATAATCAAAAGGAAGCAGGGAAACAGATGTCCAACAGAAACGACGAGACTGTTAGAAAAATATCCCACCCCTGCAACTCTACAAACTCCCCAAAGCCCAGCGATGTGGCTTACAGACAGAGAGAGGTGGCCGAGTTCAAAACATTTAGTGCTGCATACAGAAAATCCCTTTTTCTAAATATCGCTGCCATAGCCTATAAAGCCAAGCCAAGAAAATGAATAATTGCGATTTCGGGAGGGCTTTGGTGGCCTCGCTCATTCCAACATAACACTTATGGCTTACATTATAAGCTACGTGTGGCTACAGTGAAATGCATGACCATTGGTCATAAATGTGAGCAAACTGGATGTAGTAACCATGCGTGTAGCATGAATTATGGAGAGCTTAGAAGGCTTAAAATGGATTTGTCTATACATCTGACTCGTGTGGCGCTCAGGGACAAAGCAAAAACACATATTTCTCCTCTTACCTGTAGTGCTATTTATCACTCTAGATTGTTTTGGTGTGAGTTGCAGAGTGTCGGAGATATCGGTTGTGGAGATGTCTGTCTTCTCTCAAATGTAATGGAACGAGATGGCACTCCATTTGTGGAGCTCAGAGCGCCAAGAAATACATTTAAAAAACTCAACAGCAATGTCTCTTTCCAGAAATCATGACCTGGTTACTCAAGATGATCCACAGACCTTGTTGTGAGCAGTTTCAACAGTTACATGGACAATAATTCTTTAATCCAATTCCGACAAGAGACTCCAACTGAACCGTTTACATGAACATTAAATAAAGTGATCTGATAAGATGTGTGTTTACATTCCCCGAATCATTTAATCAGAATGTACATCTTGCTGCCCACAGTGAAGTGTCTAATCTGCTGGAAATATAAGAAGAAGCTTCATTTCCAACCTAAGTGAAAACATAAATCATAGAAGGACAAGTGGTTCAACCATTTAATACAATTCAGTAGTAGGTAGTGCAGATGTACACCCAGGTTTTCTGTAGCTACAAATTACAGATGTCCCCTCAACATGTCACATGCAGACTTTCAGCAGACGTTACAATTTAGCGACACTCCCTAAATGTCTCATATGCAGCTACTGCTACTGCAAAGATAGACAGTTGTTAGGTCCAGTTTCTCCACACTGAAGCCTTTGACAACAACATTACATAAGACCACTGCTTCAAAATCAAAGAGCACTCACATACGAGTGTAGCACCACTGGAGCTCTAAATAATTTTTGAATTTATAAACAATTCTGCCAAAATCAGCAGCAGGTAGAAACAGTTGCAGCAGCATGTCACGTGTGGCTCATGCACCCCCTACATCACCTAATGCTACTTCCATATAGTGCAACAAATGTAAGTAAGCAAGTAAAATTTATTTATAAAGCGCTTTTCGCAGACATAGGTCACAAAGTGCTTCACAAGGCAATATACAACAAGACAGAAATCATAGAGACAAAGTGACTATGTGAGCCACGCCATGAAAAGTGCACAGCTAGCATAACTATTTGCACACACACAAAAGAAAAAGAAGAATTTAACCTACACAAAAACAACAAACAAAATTTGAAGAAGCACAGTAAATAGAGATGATGGAGTTATGTGCAGAAAGAATATATTTAAGCCAACCAGTGAGAAACAATCATCTTAAGGGTTTACATGGCTATTAGGTACTCATATTTTCCTGTTGAATGAATATCATAATATTATATGTTACCAAAGGTTTACACCATTTTCAACCTAATTGAAAATTCCTTCCGCTTGGGCCAGTCTCATGCGACTGAGGTGACTGCGTTAGGTATTTCTATTCTGATTGGGCTATTATTCTGATTATTAGTGGAATATTATGGTCCACGTAAATGCACCTAGTTTCATGTGGGAACTATTTTCTCCCTGCCAAACTACACCTGCCAACTGTATCACCGCTCAGAGAGAAGTGTGAATCTACTGCTAGGCTGAGCTAGCTAATATCACAGCTCAGCTGAGGATGCATTTAATGTTTACGTCTCCTGCTGTCATAAGCACGAGCCTCTCATCCATGAGAAGATGGCTGAAGTACGGCAGAAAAAAAATAAGTTCCTGCATGAAACTGCTCACAACAAGGTCTGTGGATCATCTTGAGTAACCGGGTCATGATTTTTGGAAAGAGACACTGATGTTGAGTTTTTCAAATGTATTTTTTGGCGCTTGGAGCACCACAAGCTGAGTGCCATTATATTGGAGAGAAGGCAGACATCTCTACGGCCGATAACTCCAACAGTTGACAACTCATACCAAAATAATCTAGAGTGATAAACAACACTACAGGTCAGAGGGAAAATATGTATTTTTTTATTTGGAGTGAACTATCCCTTTAAACGACTCCACTGTTTGTCCCATACCAGTCCCAAGTAGTCTTTCTGTGTAGATGACCACCACCCAGTGCACAGGGTCCATAGCTGCCCAGACACCCACAGTGCAGGACTCTTGGTGGGTGAGGTCTTGAACACTTCTCAACTGAGGAAAAATGTGTGGGTGGAGAGCCATCTAGTTCCATTATATATGAGAGAGGGCACCAAAACAATCTAGACTGATCAATTGCACTACAGATAAGAGGAAAAATATGTATTTATGATTTAGGGGTGAACTGTCCCTTTAAATGACTTCATGATTCAGTCATATCATATATAGCTGATGGCAAAACAAAAGGACCTTCACACAAAAACCAAACAGGCATGATAAATCAGTTTCTGAATTTGAGTAACAAAACTAAAATTCTGATTAAAATGCACTGAGATGGACACAAAACAACTTTCTAATCGTGGACTGACAAGGACAAGGACTGCGCTCAGACCACACCCCAAAACACAAGCAAATCCCATGTGGTGTCACACCACTCTGCTGTTGCTATGGATACACATATCAAGCTTCACCACCTGCCCTGCCCCCCTTTCATAGCACCCCCCCCTCCTCCGCCACTCGCTTAAATCCAATCCAGTCTAACAGCGGTATTCAGCCGGCCAGCCCTCCCCATCTCCTCCTCTCCTTACCTCCTGCTGGCAGATTAAGCTACACTCCCATGTCCCTCCTCTCTCCCCCTTCTCCACCACATCCACTGCGCCCTCCAGCTCCCTCTCCATCCATCCCTCCTCCCTTACACACCCTCTCTCTCCCTCCCCCTACTGTCTGTCCCCCGACAGTGTAATCCAATCCCTGTAGGGCCAGAGCCAGGGGCCTGACACGGTCCTGACCCAATTAGAGGCCTGCTGCCAGCTAATTAACCCCGGCCCAGCCCTGGTGCCTGGCGCCTGATACTCCCAAACCAACTACGGCGCTAATTTCATTAATACGCCACTACAGTCTTCTGTCCTGTCCTGTCCCCTCTGCTGCTGCCGCCGCTGCTGTTGCCAAAAGCCAAGAGCGGAGCCGCCCTAACCGGGGAGGGAAGCGGGCCAGATGCTAAAATGAAGAGACGGACAGCAGCAAGATTGCAGAATGTTAAAAAAAAAAAAAAAAAGAGCTGATGAAAGAAGATAGATGGGTGGTTATGTGAGAAAGAGAGACAGATGGGGGGCCACAGAGCAGGTCGAATCAACGATCGAAAGCCCCTCACTGTATAATGATACATTACACTGTGCAATCAATAAGTCAATGGGCAACACTTGTTCGCCACCGCTGATGATGGAAATATTAGCCCGACACTACTTTGCTGCTTCTGCACGTATTGACAAAAGTCGGACTTAAACTTAATTTCCTTTCCGTCCGCACTCGCTGTAGCTGAGAGCCAGATGCCAGCGGGAGGTTCTGGAAGCTGGGAGGTGATGAGGCTGACAGAGAACAGGAGATTTTAGCATCTTGTTTGGGCTTTGTGAAGCTTTACAGATGCATCTACAGCACTGTATCTCCCACCCTTGAGCTCTGGAGGGGAGCCAATTGACAAACACGCATTCCCGCAAAGCCCAAAAATGCATCTGTGTGATTTCTTGTGACAGGAAGTGAGTGATATACTTCATGTGTACATTTATATATAGAACATGTTTGCAAATACATCACTGTCTCCCCTCAAACATGCGAGAGGAGCACTTCTCTGGGTGCTCCAGGAGTCGTTAAGCAGGGGAAGAGACAGACAGTCGCGGGGGGAATCTCACCACACCACAGCAGCCCACTGTGAACTCTGTCATTAAGATAGATTACTGCTAGTTACCCTTGGCCAGCACTGACTCGACACACACCGCAGATGAAAGCTAGCTGGCTAAGGGACAGAGGGAGCTAGATACTACTTGGTTTCCATGCTCATAAGATATGATCACAGAGGAATACTGCGGCTAATGTCTCCCCCTTCAGTCTGCTTTGAGATTCAGGTTTCTTAAGTATCAGTGAACACGCTTTTTCCATCTTGTGGACACATTAATAGGCATAAATTGGACTAGGAAATCAAAACATCTCTATCCTTTTACACACTTGGCGAGATGTTTTGTTTTGTTTTTTTCCTCTGCTGCCAAAAAATTTAAAAAAGGCTGAATTCTGCAGACAGTTATCGGTGCCAGTTTAATGCAGATTGAGAGGGGCAGAGTCAGACGGTGATGTGGTGAGGCTGGCCGTCTGTGTTGTTTTGTGCCTGTCTATCAGAGGGCCCGGGGAAGCTTCCTGCCATTTTGCTGGAGAGCAGAGTTTCTTTGAAGGGACAGGAAGGCAGAACTGTATTTCCCACAGCCTGATGTGGGCTGCTGGGCCAGACCTGACTGGCCTCTCTCTTTCTCTCTCATAGTCTAATTGATACACAGGCGCACACACACGGACATGCATTCAAATATAGTCATTAAAAAACAAGTTGCACAGCAAGACGCCGCACATAAATAAAACCCTTCACCATCTCCTTCACACACACACACACACACACACACACACACACACACCCCCACCCCTGACAGTCAATTCCCAGCTCACAATAAAGCAAGGAACAGTCGGCGCTACAGTGAGAAGGCCGTCATTTTGCGGAACGCTTCCTTCTAATTACCGAAAACGACACAGGGGCCACACAGACACTGCGAGAGGGGTTATTTCTGTGTTGCATCGGAATGTTCTGCAAATAAAACCCAACAGCACGCAACACTATTTTCTTTGAAACCGATTTTTAACCTGATGCATAACATTTCTTGGCTTGAAATTTGTCCGTATGTGAAGTTTCCGGAAAGTGAAAGAGAGGAGACCGCGGGACTGCAGCAATTTAGCGAACAAACAAGACTTGGAATGTCTCTCATTATAGTCAAAGCCTCCCGCTGGGTCCTGGTGGCTCCGACTGGATGACTGCTTGGGTTCAATTTTGCATGCGTCTTGCTTTCTCTGTGATCAGGCGCTGGGGTATCATATAATCATCAATAATCATATTATTAAAGGGATGGTCTGGTTTGGAAAGTTATTTTTTAAGTGGGGCTGTATGAGGTACTTATCTATAGTCAGTGTTAATAAATGCAGTTAATGGCAGTTGGCACACCCTTAGTTTGGGGTGGCAGACAGTAGTGCCACAGTGGGAGCTATGCAATAAACTGCTGTAGATGAGAGCAGCAGCGATACAAAGTCTGAGTGGACAGCTCTTTGCTTCTCACCTTACATATTCCTATCCATAAGCCCCTCTGCGCCGAGCACTGTATTACACCACAGGTCAGCTGTTTGGGTCAGACTCTGAGCAGTTTATGGAACAGACAACAAATACATGACAATGAAAAACGGAGTGATTATGACAGCGGTGACGAAATGCTGTTCACTGTGGAGACAAAGGAATAACTTTGTGAACTAGAGTACAGAGTAGAAGAACTTTTGCGGAGGCAAGGACTGAACAGGCCAAGAAGGGGAGAGGGGAAACTTCTGTGGAAACTGGGGGCTGAACAGAGCACAAGCTAACTGTGGGAGCTGTGAACACATGCTCACAGACCCAGAGAGCTGCTGCTACCATGAGTGGAACTTAGGGTGTTTTCACATATAGTCCTTTTTACACAAACTGAACTCAGTCCTCTTAAAGTGCACCAAAAAGTGGACCGACAGAGAGGGGACTCAATTCTTTTTGTGTGCACACTATAACCTATATATGATATATACTGATGTAGTTTTTGTAGTCCCTCACTTGCAGATGAACTTACAATTGGAGGAGAACCTTAATGTTTCTGCGCTGTAGACTGTCGCCGTTTGATGTACTCTATGTTCCACATCTGGAGACGTGCAGGATCCTCCATGGACCACACTACTCTTCATCCTTGCAAACGTTACAGGCTGATGTGGTTCTGTCTGTTTTGTCAAGCATCCCAGTGCAGTCGCATCATGTGATCTAGAGGGCTAAATACAATGGCAAAGAGCAGAGCGAGCCTGGAATAATTTGTGTCCACAGTGCACAGGTTAAGCTAACCGCACCACAGACTTGAAGCGAACCAAACTCAGACTACCTCCCGAGGTGGTCTGGATCTTTCTGAATCAGAAGCTATCAGCGCTTTATGCTTTACTGGTTGCATGGTAAGTTGTTTAATTTATTTGTAGGTATTTAGCGGAATTTCACCTGATGGTTGGGCACAGCAGGTTCTTATTTGGTGGGGGATTTACTAAATCAATCGTCTTGAGAGGAATGTTTACTGCAAACACTGAGTTGTCTCAGTCTTGCAGGTGGCGTCTCGATGTTTATATTCAGTGTAACTAGCCACAGCTGTTTTATTTCTTTGAACAGCACGGAAACACATGCTCGCACCATCTCTGAAATCTTTCGAAAAGGCGTAATACAGTGAGCTGCATAGTTGGGCTTATGTGTGGGAATGCCGAAGTTCTTGAGAAAATGTACCACCAGAGGAAAGGGCTGTCTGACAGCAAAGTAAAGCGATGACCAAATTCTCAATGTAGTGTTAGAGCTGTTCTGGGCACGTCCCACTGGTAGGAGGCCCCGGGGCAGACCCAGAACATGCTGGAGGGATTACATATCTCTTTTGGTTTGGGAACGCCTTGGAGTCCCCCTGGAGGAGCTGGAAAGTGTTGCTGGGGAAAGGGACGTCTGGGGTGCTTTGCTTGGACTGCTGCCCCCACGACCCGGCTTTGGATAAGCAAATGAAAGTGGATGGATGGGACTTTTTTAGGGGTCTAAAAAACATTTTGCTGCTGACCCCCATCCACAGCAGTACATTTCTTAGCTTCCCTGTCAGTACTGCAGCCTGCTTCTCCAAACTGGGGGCGCGTGTACCTCATACAACCCCATCTCAAAAGGTCCGAACTCTCCCTTTTACATGGAGTAGACAATTCATTATTTTTTGAATGAGAAATATCTTTCCTCCAGGGAAACTCTGCCATCACAACACCAAAAACAAACAAATCTAAGGCCCAAGACATTACAGCCTCGATTGTTTTTTCCTACGGCGCGATTCTTAATAAGTCCTCTGATTAGATTCCTCAGTCGATATCAGTGGGCAGCCGTACTCACGCCATGGCGCTCAAAACAAACAGTTATTCAGCTCTGCCATTTGTTCTGAAAGGTGTGGGGCTGGGAGTGCAGAGGAGAGGGAGGCTGGGAAACTTCAGCTGGGCTACTGTACATATCTTGGCCTTGATGTGGCAACAATGTGTTCAGCGGAGGACGGGTGCCGGAGTGTTGGGTCACTTCCTTCCTACTGAGGCTGAGAAAGAAGTGGGAGACCAGACGGACTGAGAGGCCGTGGCCAGATACTGATTTCAGATCAGCGCCCGGTGCTGTCTGTTAGCGGGAGAGACGGAGGTGAGGCTTGTCCACGGGCTGCGTGTGAAGAAAGCCAATGCCGCTGAGCGTGGGAGAGTGTGTGGGGAGAGGTGAGAGACACCTCGGGCCCCATGTGAGCACTGCGCAGTTCCCTGAATGGACCCGATGGTACACAGACACACATACATACACACACTCACACTCACACACACACACACATACACACGGACCATCTATTAGTGTTACCTAACTGAGCACTTGAACAATGACCAGTAGCTAAACTTCCTCGCTTTGTCTGCCTCCGTATAACTTCACAAGAGCTTTCAGACTGTTCTCACACAGACACACAAATACTTGTTTTGTTTCTCACTTTTACACACAAACACTCTCACAAGCACATGTATACACAGATGGGTAGAAGGAAAAAATTAAGCGTTACAATAATGCAATCTGTGAAAGAGTATCTATAGTATTTAAGGGATTTTATATCATGTTAAAGATGTTACAGTTGTGTCTTAAACTACTTAAAACCATGAATATATAAGGACACACACGTCCATTTTCTGTTCCAGGAACTTCTCCTGCCGCACAAAACAAAAGAGAGCAGTCATCATAATCCACGACAGAGACAGTTTATCAGGCGTAGAAGGGGCTGAGCGGGTCAGTGAGAAGGGAAGTGTTGTCTGTAAAACTGTAATGGCCTCTCTCACCCTGAACATCCATCAGTCATCTGAACCCTGGCAGCGAATCAGCTCCCACTCTGCACCAGCTGACCCTTAACTCAACGAGCCGAAGCTCTTCTGATAAAAGAGCCTGTATGCACACGTACACACTCCGTCCTGCATTCACACCTTAGTGGAAATTTCTGGTATGCGTTTATGCGAGTGAGCTTCACCAGAAGCGCTTTATCACAGCGGTTCCATTAGATAGTGAGGGACGGGCCGGCTGGCAGACGGACCGACAGGCAGAGACGGACGGGGGGTGATGTGCCCCGCTCTGCCCTGCTGACCCTAGGCTGGCCTCTGTCTATTCTCCCATGGGCCACTAAATCAGCCTTCAGTCAAAAACTGGATATCCACGTGTGATAAAACTGCCAGCTAAAATATGACTCACACTCAAAACGCTTTTTTTGTCGACAGCATCATTGGTATTTTTTAAACACGGTCTGCTACATTTTAGCACGTCACGGCCTTTCCCACGGCGACGCAAACCACAAATTGTGGTGTTTACTAATGCATGTTCTCCCTGCGTCAGCGTGGGTTTCCTCCAGGTGCTCCAGCTTCCTCCCACAGTCCAAAGACATGCAGGTTAATTGGTGACTCTAAATTGTCCGTAGGTGTGAATGTGAGTGTGAATGGTTGTCTGTCTCTATGTGTCAGCCCTGTGATAGTCTGGTGACCTGTCCAGGGTGAGCCCTGCCTCTCACCCAGTGTCAGCTGGGATAGGCTCCAGCCCCCGCAACCCCCAACAGGATAAGTGGTTACGAAAATGGATGGATGGATAATGTAATGAATCTACTCTGAGGTAAATTTATCTTCATCTGTCCTCACTTCACACTGAATCGCCAATCATTCTCAAACAACCAGAAGCAAATGGCTACTTATTATGCATCATCGGCCCTTAAGAAAGGCTGCTGCAGTCGGATATTTAATAAACAATCTTTCTTTCTAGGTTGCCATCATGTAGCACTCCATGCAGCAGTGATATGAAGATGGTAGTGAGAGCTTCATCCTTAAAGAAGAGCAGGCTACTTGAGTTTCCTCATGGACGTACAGCACGGTGTGTTTGGGGCACAACCTTGCTGTGGGAAAAACTACCACACTCCCTTAAAAAAATCATTAAGTTTGTGGGTTTTTCAGTATGTGCGAACTTCGTAAACTTTACGAAACGCTGTCTATGACAAATTCTTAATTATTTGTCCCCTCTTGTAAATTTGGCAGATGTAATGTATCAAGTTATTTCTGTCTTTCAAGCTCTTCTGTATCACCTGGGTAACATTTTCAAATCAGAAAATCCAGACTTCCGGATTAATCCACAAAAATCCCACCCCTGCTTTAGCTCCTTAGCATCAGGTTAGCCAGATTGAGCTACAGCACAGCTGCACATCTGACCGATGGCTTCACCACATCAGGAACTCAACTCCACAGTAAAACACAACACAACACACAAACATCAAGTCCTTACCAGGTATCCGGATGAAGGACCACCCATGTCGTGGGTAGAGGGCCATCACACCCCCGGGGCATTGCGGGTGAAAGGCGTTGGCTCTCACACGCCAGTCTGCGGCAAGTTCAGGGGAGCCGTAGAGGAAACACTGTTTGAAAACTGTGCCCCCTCCGCCGCGTGTCACCCGCCACTCATACTCGGCGCTGCGGTCGTCACAATAACGCTCCATGGGAACTGCTGTCACCTAGGAAACCAAAAAGGAAGATGAGGTTTTCCACATTTGGAACAAAAGAAAACACTGTGTGGTGGAGAGAGGGAAGATTTTAGGCTCATGTGTTAGAAGAATGTGGACACACTATGTGTTATATTACTTATGCTGAGCAATACTTTTTTTTGCTATTGAAAACATTTGCTTTTGTCTGCATGTGGCTGTTTTTTTATTTATGAAACGATAAACGAAAAAATGCTGAGAAATGTACCACATAGAGATCTATACCAGAGACAGAGGGGAAACCACTGCATGAGGACTGGTTTTACTGACTCAGCAGGTTCTGTGTGTGTGTGTGTGTGTGTGTGTGTGTAGAATAGAGGCACGGAGAAATTTAACCACTAGTGAACAACCTGAGTGAGAAGCCCTTTTTTTTTTAGAGGCTCTGTTTGTTTTAAATGCAGCTGGAAGCCACGGTGGTCACCCCCACACCCCAACCACACACACACACAAACACACACACTTCACAGATAAGAACTGCTCATTGTTAAAAGCCTCCAAAGACAATGTGCACTGCGCTTCCCTCTTCCCTTTCCACGACCACCCAAATGCTTCTTCTGTCTTGCACAGGCGAGAACACACACACACACACACACACACACACGGTGGACTTGCAAGAGAGCCTTCATCAGGCCACTTGCTGCTCACACACACACCCTGGGCGTGGCGGCGAGCAGGAACTTGGGTGGCAGTGTGGGCTGGCAGGGCCGCAGCGTGGAGGTGGCAGAGTTTCGACTGTGGATCATCACATCTCTGTGTCCCATCATGCCGGGTCTTAAGGCTGTGAACACCAGGCCCTAAAACACACACACAAAACACACAAAACCTACGTCACTATCCTGTTTCATTAAGAAAAAAAATCAGCATAGTACGAGGTGCTGCCAGTCAAACTGAACCCTGCAGAGGTTACTGAGTGCAGCGCTCATGGTTTTTACACACTGCTCTGAGAGTGAGTTTCACTGGCGACATGCCTGATATGTCATGCAACAATTTCGGCTTAAATTGTTATGTAAAACTGATGCCTGACCATGTAATCTGTCCTGCAAAGAACTTTTAGGGAAAACATACAACATACATACATTTTAATCAAAGACATAATGATAAATAATTCAAGTATAATGCAATGGTGGGGGTTACAGGAATCCATATAAAAGCTGTGTTACTGAGTGCTGTGTGACACCACTTAAATGGTGGATACACAGTGCCACCTAATGGCAGAGCTTATAAAGACACCTCTACACTACTCATTTCTCTGCTTCACTGGATTTAAGAGGCCAAAACATGCTTCATAACAACAGCATTACACCAGAGCAGACACTGGTCTCTGAAGCCATAAGGTAAATTAAATCAGTTTTTATCACATGGGACAAACAGGAGGATGTTAGAGCTCAAGGTTTCAAGAATAAATTATTTATAAATGTTAACTGATCAGATTGTTGTTCCATATCAGATGAGACATTAAAATTTAGAAACATGTTCCCACTGCAGAAGTGGTACCAATGCAGCTTAATATATGAGTGGTCTACTGTGTGGGAGCTACAGAGGCACTTAGGGGGCGGTCATGTACTTCAGTTTTAAGATGCATGAAAGATAAATGGCAAAAAAAAAGACAGACAGACAGGTTGACTGAGAAACATAAAACAAGATGAGACTCATACAAGACATACTGACTGGCACAGATACCATATAATGAACAATAGCAGTAAGCATTCGGGGTGGGAATCACCAGAGGGCCCATGACCCAATATTATCACGATACTTAAAGGTCCAGTGTGTCGGACAGAGACGCTCTTTTTGCCTGTTGGCCACTTTGCAAAACGTAATGAGGCCAGGGGCCCGTTATTAAACAAACATCAATACTATCTCTACGTATAATAAATTAATTGCACGTTTTTTAACCTTCCAACATTTGCTGTCCTCACTCATCTTTGCCAAGAGGCAAATTTAGTTGCAGCAGCCCAGAACAGGTCAGGTGTATGCAGCGGTCTTTCTAGGATTTGAGGACATTTGGAACTTAGCCCAGACCTCTGTTGGGGGGTACATGTGATGCGAATTTGCGTTTCCTGGGACAGAGAAGGTCTGTCTCTGATTGGCTTACCCTGACATTCTTATCCTAGCCCTAACCAATCTCACTCCTCTTACCTAAACCTAAGAAATCCAGTGCAATGAGTACTAGCCAAACAGAGGGACAGGAGGGTGGCTTACGCTTTTACTGCCCTAGGAAATGAAAATTTCCCCCAGGGATCCTGCTCTGGCACTTTTACTTTTAATTAACAAGCTCTATTTCGATGCATTTGTATGCACTCTGGCACTTTATCTACATTCAAAGTACAAAAAAATTCCTAGTGTGAATCAATGCATTTTCATTGTTAATTACAAAACAGTCTTTGGGCCACCAGGCACCCTAGTGCAGGACAGATTTGGCCTACGGACTGTAATAATAATAATAATAATAATAATAATAATAATAATAATAATAATAGTAATAATAATAATAATAATAATGGGTTAGGGTTAGATTTTATTTGTATTGCACTTTACATTTTAGCAATCTCAAAGTGCTACAGAGCAGATAAAAAACAAAACAAACAAACAAACCAAAAACAAAAAAGCAATTGAAACAGTTAGAATTAATACAATTTAAAAGAATTATTAAAAATGATCAGAAACGATAAATAGTTAAAAGGAGAACCTATAAAAGACATTTACTAGAATGCTTTTGTGAAGCATGTGAAATAAAGCTGTAAGATGAGCTTTAGTGGCATCTAGCTGTCAGGTTGCATTTACCTGAGGAACTCAGGTTAGCAAAGTCTGTGTCTTCTTTTAAAACACTCCTCGAAACAAACTTTTACAGGAGGGCCTTTTTACAGTAAATCTAGTTTATATCCTTCTTTCATCAATTTTATTATTTATTTATTTTTATTACACACTTTGTTTTATTTGGTCTTAGCCTATGTGCAATGGTTTTATTGTTGTTTTTATCTGGATGGTGTATACTATTTTATTTGTCTCATAAAGCACTTTGTAACTGTGTTCTGAAACGTGCTATACAAATAAAGTTTATTATCATTATTATCTATGAATATTATACTCAAGTTCTGCCAACAGATGCCCCTAAATCCATCACGCTGGACCTTTAAGTCACACTAGAATATTACTGTGATTATTCTTGTCTTTTATGCCTTTACGACAGATTGGATGTGGAAAGGGGGAGAGAGAGACCGGGGATGACATGCAGCAAATGGCTGCAGGCTGGAATCAAACCCATGGCCACTATGGCAAGGACGATGCCTTTGTACATGGGACGCCTGCCCTAAACACTGAGCTACAGGGCGCCAAAAATACTGTTGTAATTCTAAACATTTTGCAATAACATATATGGGTATTGCCATAACATATTCTGCCTGACATTATTATTTATTACCTTTTCCAACTACAAATTATGCTCCAAAGGAAAACTTTATTGACTGTTTCATCTAGTAAGAGAAAGTTCATCTAACGTCAATCATGTTTATTGCAGCAAAATGTTTTCCGTGGATTGAAAAAGCAATTTATGTTATTATTCTAGCAGGCAACCAAAACCTTCATTTGTATTTGTGACATTAATAATTTACACAACTAAAATCGATAAAATACTGCGATGCTATGCGGTATCAATTTCCCCCTACACCCCAGCTAAGTATAAATTCTAAATGTGAACTAAAATTATTTTAAAAGTATTGTGATGGGTGGAGGGAGAGACTGATACAGGAAGACGGAGAGCTGATTCCAAGCCCCAGAGCTATATGAGTAAAACATGTTAAGGAGGTATTCAGAGTCGCCTGCTTCTCTCCATTCTTCGACAGAGGCAACGGGAAAGCTGAAAGCAATACTGACCACACTGTCAAGTACACAGCCAGAGAGAGATGAGCCAGGCGGAGAGAAGAGGTGCAGTGTGCCAGCTACACACGGCTTCAAAAGAAAAATGAAGAGTTGAAAGAAGTAAACTGTGGGAGTGAGTAATTTCTAGAAGCTTAAGTGGGAGTCTGGGGGCCGCAGGGTCACACAGTATTAGCTCTCCAGGTGTCTGTAAGTTTTCTCTCTTCTTCTCATATTTGAACTCGCTTCTTACATTTGCTCTGCACTTTCATTCCTTAAGCCGCTCCGGGGGGGAACCTAAGACGCTGTGCAGCTGCCTGACTCAGTGTGATGAGGCCAAGAGAGGAAGAGGAGGATGGAATTACCCCGACAGCATTTTCCACCCAACAAGTTCAATTTGAATTGGTGGAGGATAGAAATGCGATATATATCTGCCAATGGGTAGCTGGTCGCTGGGTGAGAGATGTGATGGGGATGGGATGTGTTTGTAATGTTTATTTCAGCCACGCAGAAAACACAGTGACCTTGCAGTGTATCTGCAGGCTGCACATGTTCACATTTTTTTGAGCCGGTCTTTATATTTTAACTGGCACCGATGCTTTGTGCCGTCTCTTCCCCGCTAACCATTAGGTTTCCATATTGCCAAATAATACAGGAAAAAAAATGGAGGAAATATGGGCTGTCTCAATGTCACCCTGTGGTTCTCTGCTGCAGAATCCAACACATATAAAAACATCTGAGCGAAGTTGAAAAGAAATGTGGTGTGCGATGCAGACAGCACTGCCGAGTTTTCGAGCAATTTCACTGTCGCAGCAAATTAACAATGTCGGAATAAAATCATGAGAGTTTTACCTCAGTTGGTGCATGCTCCCCTAATCTCTATCATTTGGTGTAAGGTGATCATAAAACTCAGTCTGAGCTGTCTGAAGTCAGTCTGTTTATCAAATCTACGGTCCAACAAAATCAAAGATCGTTAATATTCTCATAAGTATTTAGTCTTGGCTCTTCCAAATACTGAAGGTCAACTAAAACAGTGCAGGTAATCAACGGAGGCTGGCAGCGAGTTGAGGCAACAAAATTCAAAATGTAAAGTGCAAAGTGTATGCAAATACAGTTTCATTCATTTCACCGTAACCACTTATCCTCTGGGGGTCACAGGGGCTGGAGCCTATCCCAGCTGACACTGGGTGAGAGGCAGGGTTCACCCTGGACAGGTCGCCAGACTATCACAGGGCTGACACATAGAGACAGACAACCATTCACACTCACATTCACACCTACGGACAATTTAGAGTCACCAATTAACCTGCATGTCTTTGGACTGTGGGAGGAAGCTGGAGCACCTGGAGGAAACCCACGCTGACACAGGGAGAACATGCAGGCTCTGCACAAGGGGGCTCCCCATATCCCCCACCCTGGATTCGAACCAGGGACCCTCTTGCTATGAAGCTACAATGCTAACTACTGTAACACCTTGCCTCCTTGAGTACAGTTTAAATACAGTTTACTTTTGTGAATTTTATTGATGCCTAATTGACAAGAACACCTTTGACATATGATGCCCTTTATCTTGTGTTTCTAGAATTCTGTGCTTTTTAGACACATGAGGAATTGTTAGTATTTCATACATCTTAAAGGGAGTTCGGAGTAATATTTCCCACCAGTAGTAGGATGGGAAATAATCTCAGAAGGAGGCTAGTTGTAGTCGTGCAAGAGGTGACGCTGCAAGATCCCCAGTCTTTGCAAAATCTCACAGCAGGTGACATGCTCAAGTCTTTCTGAAGTTGTCTACTGTACGGTAGGCTTAAGCTACCAGAATAGTTCACTAGAACAAAAACAACTTGTTTCCAAATCACACGGTGTCTTCTATAAACCAGTGCTGAACAAGAACTGCCATTTAACTACTCAACTCCAGCTCCTGTTACAACCGTCAGTGTCCTGAGAACCAGCTTGCCTGCACGTATTCCAGCCTCTGGGGTGCTGAAAGAACAGCAGTCAGCCAAACTGTTCCCATATCCCACCATAACATTAACAAATATGAGATATGTGTGATTTAAATTGCTGTTTCCTTAGCTTCAATTTGCCTGCAAGACAAATATAGACTCAAATAGGATAAAAAACAAAAGGGGCTCCATATTGACGTGACACATGCAGACACAGACGTGTACCTGCTCTGGAAGACTGACTAAAAATGTTCCACAAAATGCAGATTGCATATTAGTCTCAAAACTCCTATTGTTAAATCTTGAAACTTTAACTTTCCTCTCCATGTCTGACAGTAGAGGTATAGATACACTGGTCTGCGCAGACCCTGGAGGCACACAGAGGGAGGGAGGACAGTGTTACTGGGTCACGGGGCTACAGAGGGATTGGGTTCCACACTGGCTCCCAGAGGAGGGAGAGGAAGCCTGGGGCAGAGAGCAAGCTGTGTGGCCAAACACTGACTGAGCCTCTGGGGAAGATTTCAGCATTGTCAGCAGCACATGCCTCACTACTGGAGTTTCTCCTGTCTGTCATACACCCCCATGTACTGCAGATGGCTGGGGGGGGGGGCGTTGTATATAGATTTTCACTCTGAGTGCCTTTCATGTTTCTCACCTGCAGGACAGGGCTGGTGTGCGTGTTGGGGAAACTCATGGGTCTGTTCAGCCACAGAATCAGGTCCTTGCAAGACAGACACTTAGTCCTGGGCTGTAACCTCCCTCTCTCCCCCTGTGAGTCTGCAGCCTCCTCCTGACCCGCTTCTTCAAGGCCAAACAAGCGCTGATGGTGGAGCCGGTACGCAGCTTTGAGGGACAGAAAAAGGGCTAACCATCTGTGAAAAGAAATAGAAGGAGAGTAAAGATAAAAATACAAAAAGATTTTCCATTTAAATACTTTGTAAAGAAGAATGGAGTTGGGTTGATTTCTGGTTTTGCCGGTCCAGTCTGAAGTACCGGCTTACACCGGTTTGATTTTTTGTAAACCAGTGGAGAACTTAGAAAGCTGCCTACATCATAAACCTGTGCTGATGGTGTCATGATGCTCAATCCAACTGATACTGCATTTGTTGTTAGCAATATGAAAGCATGATTAGCACAATATCATGTTGGTGTATAATCTAACTAACAGCCACTGGTGTCCGGCAGGCCAATTTAAAGAAGTCTAATTTCAGTAGATCTGGGAGGGAGGAAGCGTATGGGACACGTTGTGTTTCGTTGTGTTTGTTTACTATAAAGTTATGTGTTTTTTGGGGTGACGAGACAAGATATGAGGGCTCTCACAAGCCCCTATTTTGCCTGTTCAAGGCAGAGATGTTGCATTGTTATTCCGCCTCGGTATTCTGTATAAAACATACGAACATGGAATGGGGGGCACTGTGGTTCAGGTGTTAGGCCAGCAATTGAGGTAGCAACACAGCCGAGTCTCCTGGTGTTTTACCCAGGAGCGGCTGCTGGGTGCAGACAAAGGTCTGAATCCGACTAATCCATTAGGTTAACTGATTCGTCTGGCATCACGATGTGTGATTTCTCCATTAAAATAAAAGATGATCCATAATCAAGCTGTTTTCAAGTGGTGTGCTGGAACCAATGAGGAATAATAACAAAGGTGACGCTACAAACAAGACAGACGCTGCTCTCGTGGCTGTTTTACGTTGGCCTCTCAATATTGGCTGACACTGCAGTTTGTTTTTACCTCGCTCCACTCCCTTTAAAAATTGCGGCAAAAACAGGTATGTTAGCATGGCAACGCATCAGTGTGAATTTAACTTGACATGAGATTCAGGCAGATACGTTGGTCTCTTGTGATTGGTTAGGGAAAATACAATCTACCTCTCCCATGGATATCACATAAGTGTGGATGCAATGTCAGACTGAGGAGGGAAATAGAGTGCAATGACTTGACAATTCTGTCTGTTATCGGGCAAGAGTGGCTGCTGAGTGAAGTGCGACACCTAGTGATAAAATTCAATATACTGGTCCAGTGTTTGGCTTCATATCAAACCAGTTTGGACATTTTAACACTGGCCAAAATCTAGCAAGAATTCTGTGTAGGAGCCATTTCTAGATCTGTGTATGTAGAGACCAAACTGGTCCGCCATGCCACGCTACGCTAGGTGCACGTGGTGTTGTCGTATTTAGGAAATGTTTGGCTACGTGGAGATATATGGACTGTGCTTAGCAAGAAACAGACCTTATTTTCACTAGACACTGCTAAGTGGTGCTGCGGTGAGCACATTACTTATTATCCTCTATGCAGCCCCACAGTGGCTTTAAGTTCAGGCTTTGCTGCTGCGCTCAGCTTTCAACATAACTACTGTGCAAAGTTGGCCATTATTTATTACTTGACAGATATAAAAGCGGAAACTTAAAGCCCACCTTACTAAGGTGCCTTGCAGCATGAGATTGGACATCTCAGCCGGTGACACGTCGATGAAGCGCAAGAAGGAGAAACAGCTTCCTTTGTCATCACCTGGCAGGGTGAAAGCAGAATGAACGATGTGAGACCAAACATAAAGAAAAATGTAAAAATAACAAACAGAGAGAATAAAAAGGAATGAGGGAAGCACCAAAGGACGAGAGGAGAGAGGAACTGGGGTGAAACTCAGGTTTGAAACTCCTGGTCCTAACACAGCTCTGTGTATGTGTGAATCAAAGCTTTACAGGCGCTCACCTTTTCTGTGGAAAAGAGACTGCTGGATGTGATTCGGAGAGAAGGGAGACAACAGCACTTGAAGTAATCTGAGGAGGAAGCAGAGGCAGAGTTAACCCACACTGAATTTGGCATGATTATCACATTCCAGTCTGACCAACAACATTTCTAATATTTATAGCTACAATTGGGATAATAGCCTGAATTACAAAATATGCACAACAAAAGTAAATACTGACAATGTTTTACAGAGTAATTTCAAATGTAAACCTGACCCTTTTAAAAACAACAACTGCAGAGATTTCTGATAGACCTGTTTTCATTGGATTTTGGGAATTCTTGTTGAGCTCAAGTGTGTCTGTGTGCTGTGTCTGTGTGGAAGGACTTACTTGTTTTTGGCCTGGTTGTGTGCATGAACAAGGCCGTGACGGTACAGGAACTTCGACATGATGTAGGGCTTCAGGGACATGTGGAAAGGAGAGCGTGTCTCCTGGCGCTCAAACAAGTCTGGGTGGTTACACACCTACATGCACAAGCAAACACAGACAGTGTATTTAGAAAAAAAAAAGACACCAGTGCTCCTCATGCTCCTGCTTGTTCTCAGACTGCCAATTCATTGTTTAATTGTATATCTCAAATTTTACTCCCACTCATAAAACACAGCGCTATTATTACTTTTGGAACGTCCTGTAGTCCACCATAGAAATAAAAAAAAATCAGTTTTGATAACCTGATATTTAAAAATGATCCTCAGATCATTAGGACTAATAACAGCCATCAATCATACTGACTGCTGCGTCTGACAGAATAACCCTAACTCCTGATAGCTGCAATCATCCAGTTGTGCTTGATTCTATTTTTACACTGGAAAAAACATGGACAGGCCGCAGCTCGTACCTTCCTGAACTGCATGACCAGGTTCATGAGGGAGGAGGTGGTGCTGTGGGCCTGCTGCGCCGTGCCCATGGACGACTGCAGCAGATCCTCGATGGAGATCTTGTTCCTCAGAGCCTGGTAGAGCAACCTCTGCCGGGACGTCAGCTGGCAGTAGGTCAGGATCTCGATCTGTAGAGAGAGCGTAAAATCAAGTGTGTGTAAATAGTCTGCAGCCAGTTAATACAGAACCTGCTTTGAGGCAAAAATAAAGACCTATTAAAAACGATGCTACTAAAGCACCACCAGAGCTGTTAATCTAGTTTCTCAAGACGTGAAAAGCAAGTTCCAGCATCTCAGCATCAGAACCTAAATTGTGGAATGCACTTCCATCCCATGTCAGATTGGCCCCGCCCTCAAATCTTTTAAATCTCATCTAAAAACCCACCTTCACACCTTGGCTTTTAATTCAAACTGAGAGCGTTGTGGTCTTTTGCCCACTAGACGCTTGTGTTTCTGTGTTTATGTTTTTTAGCCATTTTCGTGCACTTATTTTGTTCTGTACAGCACTTTGGTAATCCCTGTGAATTGCAAAATGTGCTCTATAAATAAAGTGGATTGGATTGGAAATAACAAGATATATATATATGGTGTATCGCCATCAGCCTGAAAATACAGTGGTTAGTAAAAAATCTAGCTGCATATATAACACACGGCTACAGTGAAGACAACTGATTCAGCATAACTGCCATGTTATGCCTCCATTTAAACACACACAGAGAATTTTCACATGGGCTCAACAAAACATGAAGTATAGTTCCAGACTTCATGTCCAGCTTGACCCACGTTCCTCAAACACACATCAAAATCTGTGGTTTTATCTGGTGTCACACTTTGATGAAAGCAGCGAAATCTAACAACAACAAACCCCAAAAACCCAACCGTGACCCACGAGTGAACTTCGCCAGTCACTACTGGCTTCAGCACGCTGACAAAACAAGAGAAAACCAACAAGTGGAGGGGAAAAAAAAAAAAAAAAAGGAAGCGGGCTGGCAGGGCTGCATGTGGGTGCGAGGGAAAGTGAAGAAGACAGATGTGGGGGAGCGGTGAACTCTGCCATTCCTCTGACTCTGTGTATCGAGACTCCCACAGTGGATGAGTGAGTATGTGTGCGCCTCGTGTGACAGCGAGAGACCCAGAGCCCAACATCTGTCAGGAGGATCTGCCAGCACAAGCATCGCTCACAAGCTTGTTATAACACTTTGTGTCAATGAGGTGTGTGGGGAGGTGGGCAGAGGAAGGTGCAGGGCTACATGACAAATTATAATATTATTTTGTCCAATAAGATGCCAGAATCTTCCTGAAAAATCTGAATGTCTTCTAGAGGACACCTCAAAATATAGTAATAACTGTTTTTGACATTTTAAAACTGTCAAATTAAATTTGTAGCTTTGGACAAAAGCTCAGCTCAGAGAAGAAAGTTTGCTACCTTATCCGAGAGCTCATTTTCCACGTCCTTCTTGATTCTGCGCAGCATGAAAGGCTTCAGAATCATGTGCAGCCTGGAAAGTTGGTCTGAAACACAAACATCAAACAATCGTGTTTAGCTACAGAACATATCTCATGCAACAGCGAGCAGAGATAAAAGTTCAACGTTGGCACACAGCTGAGGGAATATCCATACAAATGAGCTGAAAAGTATCATGTGTCGTCAGCTGGAAAACAGGAAAAAAAAAAAAGGCTGCGAGGAACATTTTTTCTCAGACTCACTCTCGTCGATGGCAGACTTGTTCTCAGCGTGGCTCTCGATGTCCTTGGAGAACCACTCGTTAAACTCTTCATGGGAATCAAACAGTGTAGGCATGATGAAGTGCAGCAGGGCCCACAGCTGAGAGACGGTAATAACACACAGCCGTCAACAGTTCTGTCTCGCTCACAGCGACTCACAGCGACTCACATCAACACACACACACACACACACACACACACACACACACACACACACACACACACACACAGAGCTCACCTCAGCCATCGTGTTCTGGATGGGAGTCCCGGTGAGCAGCAGTCTGTTTCGACACTGGAACTGCAGGAGGATTTTCCACCGAACGCTGAAGACAGAGAGAAACAATAACATGAGTTTATCATCAGTTAACACTTAACTGCACCGTAATCACACCAAATTACTCAAACTGCAGAACGCCATTTATATGTGAGAGTAGGTTTCATGTTTCAAGACTCAAAGTTTTTAACAACTTTTTATTATTATAAGTATTTTTGTAGATGTTGGCCACTGTCTATCAGTGGCTGTGAAATGAGACGTACTTATGTGATTGAAAAGATGAAGAACTATAATTTTACAGTTTTCAGACCTGTTGCTCTGCATGTTCTGTCCAGTTTATTACAATTTGCATATTAAACCTATTTAAAAGAACCCGTGTTTGCACTGTATATAAATCAGCTTGCAGAGACTTAAAACTTGCTGTTTTATAATATATTTCGATAACTTTTTGTAGATTTAATAAAGCTGCACTAAACTAAGTCAATATAGGAAAGTCTTCTATATCGTGTGTTTAGCTGCTGTAACTAGCAGCTGAATGTCAGAGAGGAAAAGTGCAACTATCGATCTTTAAGTCAGAGAAGCTTTAAAAAAACATTTAAAATATTAAATGCATGTAACTCCATTCAAAGTGAGTTGACCGAAAATTCAAACTCTCATAAAAAGTATCAAAATAATTATTAAGCATTGGATATCAACACATTTTTAAGGTGTGCTACCCTTGAATGATCATTATATATTACTTACTCAACCCGTGTTACGTTTAATTCATGAAGACAACTTTGTTTTGCCTCCACAGTGAATGACGGATCCAAAAACGGAGAAAATTCTTGAATTTAGGCAAACAGGGTTGCCTTTAACGACAGCAAAACTATATCAAAACATGCATTTACAAAAACTACAGGAATTGTACTTGATGGAAAAGATGCTTCATTACTTACACTTGCAGAAAGTAACATTCGATTAACAATGGAGACCTGTTAGAGTATAATCAAGCCTGATCCTGTGTAATTATTGACCCGTATACCCGGTTTTATCTGTATTTTTTTTTTCTCTTTATTATCATTATTAGTATTATTATTTGCATCTTTTACTATTTGACTTTTCCTTTTATGCAACCATTGAGTGCAAGTAGATTATGTGAGCTGAATGCAGATGTGGGAAGTGGGAGGGAAGTAACAACTCCTGCAGTATATTCCAAGTCTGATTTATCCAGTCGTACGCTCAGTACTTACCACACAGACAGCTCTTTACAAAGAGCACAGGTAAGTTTTACTTCAAGTTCAGTTCCCATTTGTAAAGAGCTGTCTGTCTGGTAAGTACTGAGCATACGACTGGATAAATCAGACTTGGAATATACTGCAGGAGTTGTGTGAGAGTTTGTAAACAGATGTTGTGATATAGTTTCACTGTTGTTATGCACAGACTGCCGTGACTTAAATTTATCCAGAATTTTCTCAGTTTTTGGAGGCAAGAAAAACAAGTCTTCTTCAAATATTCAAGGTAACACAGGGTGAGTTATTGATATACAAATCATAATTTGGGGGCTGAAGTATTCCTTTAACACACAGGGGCCCTCTGATGTCTTTGGGAATGTAGTATAACATGATGACTCCATGGCAACCATGTTACCTGGTGCTGCTTTTCAGTGCCTGGGCCTCATCCAGAACCATGTACTGCCACTTGACCCTCTGAAAGTACTTGACGTCCTGAACAACCAGCTGGTAGCTTGTGATCACCACGTGGAACGGTGCATTTTGAGTGTAAAGGGTTTTCTGTTCAAACGTAGATGCACACAGTTAGAGACAGGGTTATAGACTAGAGGAGCATATATGTACCATAAAGCATTTCATATAGCATCGCATCTTCACAGCTCTGTCTCGTCCTTACCTGGCTCCAAAATTTCCGAATCACCTTGCGATCGTGTGGATTCCCCCAGTATGGCAACACCTGACGGACAAATCAGTGGAGTTAAAACATGAATCAGCTATGTCATGAAACACCTAAGCACACTCAAACTAAGCTTTTCCTACACGCTTGCTTTTACACGTAGCAAAGCTGAGCTGCGGTGATGTTCCCAGGGGAAACATTTGGGCATAGCATCGTGTCTGAATCACAGCTTAAGCCATCGAGTTGTTGATGCAAAATGTGATGTGAAAAGATTTACACATCATTACATCACTCAACGCACGCTGGTATTCCATTGTTTTCAGTCAGTCTTGCTTTGAGTGTTCAGGAAGCTTATCTCCAAAATGTGTAATGGGGTCTTTTCACACCTCATTAGCAAAACAGACTGGAATTGATTTATTTTCAAACTTGCGGGGAGAACAGGGCATAGTTGAGTGTTGAGCACAGCACAGAGTTATGCATATTACAGTGTGTGTGTGTGTGTGTGTGTGTGTGTGTGTGTGTGTGTGAGTGTGTATGCAGGCATAGCCGACATATTGATGTGTTTGATAAATTGTTTTTTAACATTAAAGAATGCTCAGCCTGTCAGAGGCCGGTTTAGACGTGCAAAAAGATTTTACAAGTGCACTCAACAATCAAAGCAACAGCTTAGAGGCATGCTACGAATGTCCTGGTGCAATACTGCCCCCTAATGGAAGGTTCTAGACATGCTTGCAGCCTTAATCCCTGTGTCATGACACTTTTTCACAGCAGCAACACAACACTGGGTTCATTAGGAGTGAAAACAACTACAGCAAACAGTACATATGAGGCTGCCAGGATTCCTGCGGACGTGTTTCTTGCAGGTGTTTCCGCTGGCGCACTCCCCTCACCTTGAATTTGGGCACAAAGCGGGTGAACTCCTGATGCCAGTTATTGAGTGTGGATGCAGGAGAGATGATCAGGAACGGCCCCCAGATGTTGTCTCTCTGTGCAGGAACGAGAAAAGAGAGTTATGGTGTCGAGCGCCACAACAGGTGGTCTTTGTGTACGCGAGCACGCGATGACAGGAAGCCCCCGGAGGATCGCGGCCATGCATCTTCCTGTCAGCGACACTTCAACACTGAAAAGCACACGTTTCCCCTAAATTCCACTTTTTCTCCTTTTGGCGTTCTGAGACCGAACGATCTAATGAGCTGGCGAATCAGCTGTTCACAACAATGACACAAGTCCTGTGAGTCATTCAATGAAAAGAAACAGGGGACTCTTTAAAGGATGCAGGTGCACAAAGTAGCTGGATGTCACATGTTTTTATAAGTCAGTACAAACAGCAGAGACAATCGAATATTCCACAAAGCTTTCTGGGGGGTCGTGTGATGAATGAAACTATGTGGCCTGGTGGTCTCACTCACCTCTGCTAAGTGTGCCAGCAGGGCGATACTCTGAACTGTCTTCCCCAGTCCCATCTCATCTGCCAGGATTCCATTGATTCCCTGCAGACAGAGGAAAACAAACGAGAAAATAAATCATGCAATGTGTTTGAATGAGCACATGATAATATGGAATCATTTGAATGCCCCAAAACCTGCAATGACTGTAAAACAACAACAAAAACGAATCAAGCGTCCGTCCATATCTGCTGACCAAAAATGACAGGTCATGGGGGCAGCAGGCTGAGCAAAGCACCCCAGACGTCCCTCTCCCTAGTAACACTTTCCAGCTCCTCCTGGAGGACCCCGAGGTGTTCCCAGGCCAGATGAGATATGTATTCCCTCCAGTGTGTTCTGGGTCTGCCCCGGGGCCTCCTAACAGTGGGACGTGCCTGGAACACCTCCAGCGGCAGGCGCCCAGGAGGATCCTGATCAGATGCCCGAACCACCTCAACTGACCCTTTTGACGTGAAGGAGCAGCGGCTCTACTCCGAGCTCCCTCTGGATGTCCAAGCTCCTCCCCCTATCTCTAAGGCTGAGCCCAGACACACCACAGAGGAAACTCATTTCCACTGCTTGTATCCACGACCTCATTCTTTTGGTCACTACCCAGAGCTCATGACCATAGGTGAGCTTTTTTCAGGTGTGAAAAGTCCAGTCCCAGAAAATATTGCTATAAATCAAAAACACAAAAACCATCCCTGCAGACGTGGGTACCTGTTCGTAGAGGTTGGCCAGCCAGTTCATGCCCTTGAGTTGGTAACCCTTGAGTTTGCCGTTGAAGATGGTGGGCTGAGGAATTTCTTCACCTGCGTGGATGGACGGGTTGGAGAGGCTGTAGCTCTCGCCAAACCCAGAGCCGGCGCCTGAGGATGAGCCGACAGCCGCGTGTAGCGACGCACAGCGACTGTCCTTAGCCTCCTCATCAAACATTCGCGTCTATAGGGAGAGGTTTGGAGATTAGCACGGTATAGACAAGGGGAGAGTGTGTGGGATTATCACAGTTGTGAGGGTGCGTTTGTGTCAGCTTACTCTCTCTTGATGAATCTGGTAGGCCTCTTTGGCGTTCCTCAAAGCCTGGGCCTTGTAGTAATCACTATCTGAAATCGCATACCATCAGCTTGTGGTTAAAACAAAACAATTCAGTTCCATATTTCCATTATTTACCCGAAACGTGAAATATAATCTACAGAGAGAGAATAACCTAAGAGGCAATAAATATAATAACAGGCCCACTTGGCTTTTAATTTGATCCTGACATATTTCTAAGTACTTGGTCAGCAGTTCCCTGCATCAACCTTCAGTAATGAGTTACTGGCTGACTCTGCTCCAGTAACAGAATAAACTTGACTGAGCCATTCATACCATAGTCCTCCTGTCCCATGTTGACCATTACACCTCCTCCAATGTCAATCTGTCTGTGTGCCGCAGTGTCTTCCAGCTTTCTCAGAATCTCCTCCTGAGCCGTATCTCCTTCTGGACCCCCCATGCTGGCTTTACCACCCATGAAATGAGCATACAGCTCCGTCTGGGTGATGAGGAAGTTGAGTTTGCGCTGCTGACGCTTGGCCTGCAAGAGACAGAGAGAAGCAGAGAAAAGAATCTATTATAAATCCCTACAATTTAAAACATGCTTTTTTATGTCTTCATATTTTATACTGATGCAATGATTCAACTTCCATTCCACCTACTTCTCTCATCTCTTCGTCAAGTTTACGTTGCTCCAGGGCCTCCTTCTCTGCTCTCTTCCTGTGCTCCTTCTCCACTTTGTCATACTTCTTCCAGTAGAGCATCATCTCCTTGGTGAGCCGACGAGCCCGAGGCAGCGTCTCCTTACAGTTCTTCTGGGCCTGGATAGCAGCACGACGAACCTCTCTCATGCACTGATGAGCCAACTGGGACAAACAAAACAAAGGTTACACTTCATCTACAGTTAATTTTCACAACACAGTAACGTGAACACTTCACTTACCTTTTTAGCATTGGTCAACACTAAGTTCTTAGCAGAGGTCTTTTGCTTGAAAGACTGTAACACAGATACACAGGATAATTACAACCTTTAAAAATGGTGCTGAATATTTGACCCCAGAAAATGGAAAATTGGTGAGCATTAATATTTCTAACTGTCATGCATACAAACCTTGGGAATCTCCTTTTTAGCGATGGTGAGCCAGACCTTACGTCGCCGTGCATTCAGCTGCTCGATGGTAAGATGTTTCTTCTTCACCATTGGCAGCGGCGCATCATGGGAAAACTTTGCAAAGATCTTGGTGATATAAGGACGCCCATCATCCAGGAAGTCTCCCTCTCCTCGTTTCTTCTTTTTCTTCACCTTTTTTAGTTTGGCTGAAACAAAAACAACATCAGAATGACAACAATAAGTACTCAGTTTGTTTTTCATTCAGCCATTGAAATAATCACTTCTTTGAAAGATTGTCTGTTTTTGTCTTTACCCTTGAACTTCTTCTCATCTTTGATTTTCTTCTTCTTTGGACCCAGCAGGTGGCGCTGTTGCTCATAAAAGGGGTCATGAGTCGACAGGAGTCCTGTGCTGTAATACTGATATTGGTGAAGCTGCAGGACAAATACACACAGATGGAAAAACAATACAGAGAAGACATTAGAAAAACATATGTCAGAGGTATTCTTAATATCACCAGGCACTGTGTTTATGTGTGTTTGTACCTCCCGGTCAGAGTGGAACTTGCTCTGATGCTGCCTGGTGTAGCGATGTAGCCTCAGCATGTCGTGCAGCTCCTCCCGAGACAAACTGAAGTCAGAGTCATCTGAGTCTGTGTCCGAGTCCGTGGTGTCGTCACTCAACAGGATACTCTGCAGGAGAGACACGAGGAGTATAATTAAAGGCAGCTGAAAGTGTGCGTATGTTCATATAGATAGTCCACAATGGAGAACACGTCTGTCAAATACCTTAAGCCACTTCCTGTTCTTCTTCAGCTTGGAGAAATTGTAGAGGCTTGTTTTGTCTGCCTTTTGGTCTGTGGAGTTTACAGGGGGACAAAACGCATCACATTATAAATGTGCATGAACTATATCTTTCATAAATGACACCAGTAAGGGTAGTAACAGATAAAGAACACATACATAAGTGCTTTTTGTGTGTGTCTTACCTTTACCCTGCAGCAAGACTCCGTTGAGAGGCTTTCCCTCTGACAGCCCGTCCCCTTGCTCACATGACTCACTCTTCACGGTCAGAGCCGTATGCTGAGTGGAAGGTTCCAGGGACAACCCTGTCCCCAGTGCACCGTCGCTGTCATCACTGTCATCGCTGGAACATGAGAAAAATGTGGCTGTAAATCCACCCTTTGCATCCTGTTTGTATCTGCTCTTCACTTTGAGTATGTATCTGGTTTTATAAACACTGTATCCATTTCAGGGGAACATACTGTGGCAGAACATTGGGTACTAACGGCCTGATCTATTGGATTTAACTCAAAACAGATGACAAGAGTGCAAGTGAAACAAAGTCTGCACTGTTGGTCTACCGATAGGATGGAAGATTGCAACAATGCACACAAGTGTTTTAAAGCAGTAAACTGCATTTAAAGAACTGATCTCTAAATCCAAGCATGAGCTTTCTTGAAACTGCAGCACCTCCTGAAACTAATCCTAGAAAGTGTAAAGTGTGTGCCCAACTCCACTTTGCCTGCACCTGGTTATGTCTCCGTTGAAGATGGCGGCTGTCTGGCGCAGGAAGCTGTCCAGCCTCAGGGATCTTTCCAAGCGCTGCAGGTAGAGAGGTTTGGCCAGGCCAGAGCTCCCCGATGCCCCAGCCTCCAGTCGGCCACCCTGCGCCGATGCCATGCTGCACAGACACCTCTGCCCGGCAGGGCAGCAACTTTTACTGAAGAGAGAGAAGTAAGAGAGGAGATAAATAGAAAGAAACAGAAGGTCAGAATGAGCAACACAGGACTCCCAACTAACTGTGGGATGGGTAAGGCTCTGCTGGGTTGTTTAATTCACCTGAACCTCAGCAAAAACTGGAGGTTTTGGTTTTATTTTCTGGGATGTGGGAGATATCCTGGTTCAACTCTCTGGCTGTGTAGTCAGTATGGTACCAGCAGGTACTTCACTGAGCGAAACACAGTATAAACACTGGACCTACCTTCTCAGTATGGGATGCCATTGTTCTTGATTCCAACATTAATGATCAAACAATGGTGGAAATCCCCTACAAAAGAAGAAGCTCAGTCAAACACATGACAATAATAAAATGTCAGAAAGTTAGTGCTCTTTCACATTTTGTGTTCTCTGCAATTCTGACAATATAACTGCTCGTGATTTTCGAGGAACTTTTCCACAATAAAATATTTTGTTTACAAATGCCAAAAACAAATAAATGAAAACAGAGGAAACAACAGCTCCTGCAACGTAACTATGTATATTAATACTAGATTATTTCTCTATCATGTTAATAACGTAAAAACTTAATTGAGTAATATGCATGTCTTGGATCAGCTCTACTTTTTAAAGAAAGTTATTTTCACATCAGTCGCTTCAGTTTATTAATAGGACTGATTTGGGATGATAACAGTTAATCTATGATGGATTAATCGATCAATCGATAGGCCGTGCAATGCTGTCAGAGTATATGTGTTGTGTTGGTGTGAGCTTTGATTGTGGAAAAAAAGCATTTGGTGTTGTTTGGTATAGCAAAGTTTTTTATGTTTATAAAAAAATCACAATTAGGGTTGCAGCACCTTTTACCAGCCCTGTGTGGCTCCACATTTTGACAAATAAATGCCTGTCACAATTAGAGGCCTGGTCTGGTTGCCAAGCAGTTTATTTATTTTATAGAAGTTCTTCACTTGTATAAAACTGTTTTGTTGGCTACCTCAAATTATGTGTCCATTCCTCGATTACCCTGTAAGTTATTCATATTCCTTTAGTCCGTAAGGGTCCTCAGATCAAAAGAATCAAAAAGGTTTTTCATAAGTATTAATCCAAGTTGTGAGAATTGTTTTAACAGGATAAAGTGGTGTGTTGGTGTGCCAGCTGCCGTAATCCTCAAGTGCTGTAACTCTCTCTGAGGCGTCTGTCGGAGCTACACTATATGAACGATTCATAGCTGAAATGTTATCTGAAGCCTAATTTTTATACAATTATATTCATACTGGTTTAAATAAACAATTTGACTGCAATTCCTTTTCTTTGCTGAGCCACAGTTTTATGTGAAAGGGTTTAAAGGCCTGTCCCAAGTATAGGCCTGTTGATTTCAGTGATTTAAGCAAATAATTAATTGGAGTTTTATGGTACTTCTATTAACAAAATGGTTTCAAATTACACATGAAGTAAAAAAACAAAAATAACTCTTCCATTTTTATTCCTTCAAGGGTCACTCTGACTGTTAATAATACAAATTCTGTATTACTGTGATACCTTGAAACCCTGATATTTTCTGAGAGGGTTATCATACCATGAAAATATCATGCTGTTGCAACCTTATTCACAGATGATTCAGGAGAGTGCTTACAATTTGCAACCCTGGGACAGACTGTATGAATTAATATAAATGTGACTTATCCAAATATTGTCTAAAATAACATTGAATTTCTAAGTGTGCTAGAGATTGTTTTGGCAGTGACGCCTGTGTGGTCAACTTAAATCCGTTGTGCTCTGTAATTACTAACTTACTCATTACATATTCACTTTACTTTCTGAGACAAGTTCACAGAGGATGACAAGGACTAAAACCAAGCAGGAGTTTGTTCCTCTATTTTAAATAAAGAATAACTAAGAGGTGTATTATTAAAAATAACATATATCTTCCTATGCTAGCGGTAGTTATATTATGATTAGCTAGCTAGCAAATCCAAGCTAGCGTTAGCCGGGGGTTGCTAGCTAACCTTGGATGTTGAACTGGGCTCTAGCTTGTAGGCTAACGACCGTTAGCTGGCTAAGCACAAGCAGCGTTGCCTCCGATCAATGATAGTAAAGGGTCAAGGTGCTTGTATGCACACACGCTGACAGCTGACTGGTTTCAGTAAACCACACCACAAATATAATTAGTAGTTTTTTTTCCTAAACACCTAGCATTTGCGGAGGCTAACTCCTTGCTATGTGGAGTCTAATGTAGCTTTTCATCCTAAACGTTAGCTTATCAAACACTGAGCGTTTTGACACACACGTCCTCTCACACCATTAATATGAAGTATTCAAATCGGCCCTGTCTCTTTAAGGCCACCACCTCCCTGCCTAAACATTGTATTAACATAGATATCGGTTTAATGGCATTTCTTAAACTAAGCTAGTCGCGATGCGGCGACAGCACAAGGCCCGCCGCCCGCGCCTCTCGTACCCTTGTTGCGGACACGAGCGGGGACTCGGTTGCCTGGTGAACGAATGATCCCCATGTTTTAATTCTTTCTCCCTCCCGGCCATCTTCCCCCATTGCTCCTTCGCCATAACAACCACCATGGAGTCTCTCACCTCGGCCCCGTGTCCCCCTTTTCGCCTCTCTCTCCGCTGCTGCCGACTCGCGGTTCTCTGACTCCAAAATGGCGGTTTGAGGCGCCGAGCGAGTCTGTGAGCTTTGAGTCGGCAGCAACAGCAGAGAGGCGGCCACTTTCTGTTACTGAGAGAGCAGAGACACGACGCCATGGCGAGGGTACAGCAAGGAGCAGGCGTTTTAATCAATCGCAGAGAGAGGGACGCTCGGCCGTTGGCGTCTCCGAGGGCATAACCGTGACCAGAAAACCAAGCGGCATCCATGACTAATTTCCTCAGGTGCATGTCCACCTTATATGTCATTTTTGGCCGTATATACACAGCTTGTACAAATATATCGATTAAATGCCGATGTCGATTAATAGAGTCTGGCAACTGCGAAGATTACCGAGCTGCGTCTGACGTCATCACACGGGAACTCCGTTTTAGGTATGGTGAGGCAGTTTGGATACCCACTTTAAAATGTGGAAACTGCAAGATTGTTCTCTGATGTCAAGTGTTGACATTGACCTCCAGCAAATATACAATGTTAACACTTATATTCATGTATAAATATACTAACATTTATATTAGTAATGAGTGATACACAGTTTAATCATGGTGCTGGAGAGTGGTGTAGTGGTAACTGAGGAGGGCGTACTACAAGATGGTAGGTTACAGAGAAGGAAGTGGGTATACTCTCCTATATATTTCAATGGCTTTTTGGCTGACAGGTAGGTGCACTCTAAATGGACATTAAAAGAAGTGGGTATACCCCATATATCCAAGTATACCCTCCACTGAGGCTGCTAGCAGAGGTAAGACCAACTCATTGTTTTGCAAGTCTCAAGTCTTTGCACTCAAGTCCCAAGTCAAGACAGGCAAGTACCAGTCAGGTCCAAAGTCAAGCCCCAAGTCCTAAAATCAGCACTGTCCACACCCAAGAAATAAAATGTTTACACACATCCTAATGCCTATTGTTCTGCAAGTCACAAGTGAGTCTCAAGTCAAGACAGGCGAATCCCCAGTCAAGTCCGAAGTCAAGCCCCAAGTCCTTAACTTTGAGGTCCTAAATTAGTCATAATGTAATTAAGCAATATCACACAAGAGAGAGTGCTGTTGTACTGTATGTCAACACGGCTGCGATTCGGTGGTAGGCACAAGGCTGCAGGATGAGTGCCGCAGATAATCACAGCCGCCATTTTAACACAGGTCATTTTAACTAGAGTAGTAACTGATTGAATTTACAAAAGTCATAAAAGCTCGAGACCTTCAGGTACAGACATACTTTGTGCTGTGTTGACAGATGCAAATACTCAGTGTCATGACTAAAGTTTGAAGCTGCAGATTGGAATGCCAGAGAAGTACAAAATTTGAAACACTGAATGACTACATTTTGGAGTTTTGGACCCATTTGGCTTTACAACATCTGGGTTATTAAAGCAATGGCAGCAGAGCAGCAACAATTAATCAAAACTAATCATGCTAATATTAATCATACTAAATGTTAAAACAACTTTGTTGGAAGTTGTTACGTCTTCATCTGTCATTTTCCACCCATGTTTTGCACTCAACTATTCGTTTTTTGTTGACCACCTGTAGTGTTTGCCAATGAAATTATCTTAGGTATAATTATTTCTAGCTGGTGCTCAGTCATGTAACGTCGGTTTGCTATAGTTCTCTCCTGGATCTTGATTGGATGATGTGGGATTGGTTCAAACAAAGTGAATCTGGAGAATTAAGTGTCGACTTGCTGGGAATGAATGGCATTCGTTGATTCAGGAAATGAATTGCTTCATGACACACTCTTTGGATCTCTGGGCTTAGGGGGGAGGCATCAAGTATTTTTAAGTCAAAAGGCTCAAGTCCAAGTGAAGCCACAAGTTACTGGGACTGAGAAACTACAATGAAGCATATTGATTTCTCTCAGTACAGCTGATGGTTCATTTGTTAAATATTTATTACACTTTAAACAACCAGAAGAATCAGTCCATCCATGCTGACAAGCTTTAATGTTCCACGATTGATTTGCAAAACATGAATATATGACGTAACAGTTTGATAATCTGTCCCACAGTAACTGTAAGATGGACGCAGCTGTAGACCGGAGGGTTGAACTGAGGAGAAGCACATATTGTAATGTAAGTGCAGGTTATGTTTCCGGTAGACCAGGGGCGTAGGTAGGGAGTTGGGGGGTCGTCTGCCAGAGAATTTTGAGCATCACTTAATTTCCTTCGTCTGGTGAAATTCTATGCGCCAATTTGTGCATTTTCTGCCTTAATTTATGGTGTAAATGTCTTTAATTTTGTCAAAATAAAACTCCTCTGCTACTTTCATCTCTTTATGGCAGTTCTAAATATGGAGGGGCATGTGCCCCCTGTATCCCCCCCTGATTTTCTACCCCTATGCAACAGACAAAACAAGCATGACATTATGTAGTTAATAGATGTTTAGTGCAGTTATATCTGATTCTAGCTTTTGAATACTTTCTGCCATTATAATCAGAGGTTCAGGCACATTGTATGCACTGTACAGCCCTGGCAATATTTTACATCCTCTTGTATCCGTGCCAACAATGTCCACCTTTAACTAGACGCTTCGATACAAAGTGCAAAGGTCTTCGAATCAGCTTCAAATACTGCCAACAAAATAAGTGTATTCTGTAGAGAACAACTGAAGCTGATATCAGCAGGAGGCACTACCAACAGGCAATCAGGTGAATGTCTGTATCTACTGTCAGTCCTTAAGATGGTGCAGTTTCACTGACATACAAGATGGCGGGCTGTCGTGTCTTTTCACATTAAGAGAAGAAGAAGAAGTAAGAGGTCTCATTCACAGCCAGCTGGATTTCTCCTCCTCAAATTTCAGCGGATCAATAAAAGGCTTGTCGATGGACTTGATCATCAGTTCGCCGCAGTACACGCATTCAGACGCAATGATGTCATCAATGTCTGATTTTATCTGCTCGCGGCTCGTGCCCGCGCTGCCCTTTCCCAGGCTGGCAGTGTCTCCTTCGTCCTTGGGGGCCGGGCGGTGACGTGACTTGGAGGATTGCGTGGTTGCAGCCAGCTTTTTCTGCAGCTCCTCCAGACGACTCTGCTTATAGGGCGTCAGGTGAGGGGTTATTTCCTGGAAGATTGACGAAAGCAAGTTTCAAGCATGATCATTTTTATTAAAATAGAAAAAAAAATAGAGAACACTGAAACAGCAGTATGGAAGCAGCCTTTGAGAGTTACCTGGAACAGGCAGTCGTAGTGGAACATGTGTCCACACAGGAACAGATAGAAGGGCCTGTTGAGCAATGGGAAGTCACAAGCAGCACATTTTTCTTGGGAGTCCACTACGCCATATTTGTTCCTCATTTCCTGGATGTCTTCTCTGATGCGTTTGGCGCTCTCCGTGGCCTCCTCCATTTCCTGCTTCAGCTCCTCGATGTGCTGGTTGTACTCCTCCAGGGAGCTGCAGATGGCCTCCTGAGAAACCAGAATCAACGGAGGATAAGGTGCATTAGTTTGAAGCAATTTACAATATTTTGTGTACTGAGCATACGGCATCTATCATTATTTAAACACTCAGTATGTAATTTTCGGCCAGTGGGGGTTTCTTAATCAAAGCAATTACAAAAAATGGAGCAATGTCATCATTGCAGTAAGTTTCTTACAGTTAGAATTCCTTCTGTGTTGATTGTTCAGGAGGTTTTTAGCAGGAGATGCGGGGAGGCAACAATGGTTTGAGTTGAAGGTGTGAGAAAGAATAGTATCAGTAACATTGTTAACACTGTGCTACATTACAGAGAAATACAAACCGTACTAATGAACCTTCATTAATATAGGCCTATATTTTATCTCCAAGTGCACGTCACACACTGAGCGAGCCGCCTGTTAATGACGCTGTGGGCTAATGGGCATGTAGCTACTTCCATGTTTCAGATGATACGTCATGTTTGTAGTCGACCAATGAAGATGAGTTTACATATCACCTTGGGTTCGTCCTTCACCTTCTCAAAATGATCCCACACTTTGGATTTCCTGCCCGACATGTTATTAACTAGCCTGTGGAATAACCGCAGGTACCAGCCCTGGAGATTAACCTGACTCCTGTCTGACTGCTGAGCGTGGACACTTCCTGTGGCTGTCCTTTCAAAGTAAAGTCACACATGCTCCAGTCATATAGGTTTGGATTTATTTTGACAAAGCACAGCTCCTGATAGAGTTTCACAGGTTTTCTTTCTGCAACTGAGCAACCAATGAAATCTTGTCGACTAACATTTGGTTGACTATTAGGGGGCAGGCCTAGTATGGAATGGAATGGAAAAATAATGAAATCAAGAACATAAAAACTTTGTTGCAGACCTTAAAATGGTCAATGGTGACAAAGTCTGGGAAGAAGGGCAGGATGTCTTCAATCTTGAGCAGGTTGCAGCTGGACAGACAGTTCATGGCTTTCTTTACATCTTTCTCCTCCTGAACAACATGCCGGGCGATCTTCAGCCAGAGCTTTTTCCTCAGCTCCTCGTCATCTTCAGGCAGGTCTGCACATGACTTAGCCAAGTCTACATCTACCTATGGATGATAAACACATTGCAAGTTGGTCAAATTCTGATATAAGGTAACAGGAATTCTTGACAAGAATCTGGGTAATTATTTATACACAATTATAAAAATACAGACACCATAGTTGCATGATTTGAATATGTTTTGTGTGTAACACTTACTTGTAAAGCAAGATCCACTGCCTCCTCATACAGTTCCATAATCCTATAAACCAGCACACAGGCCCGCAGGTAGCCATTTTCTGCACACAGCCTGAGGGCATACTTCAAGTCATAGTGGATCTCTGAGGCGTGAGTACCCGCCTGCTCCAGGTACCACAGCAGAGAGTCCGGCTTATACTTGGCGTAGAGCGACAGCAGGTAGTTATGGATGGCCTCCTCTGTCACGGTCAGCTCGTACACACAGAACTCCATGTAGCGGATGGTTTCACTGATCTGCTGGGTGCTGCCCATCTGGCTGTAGTTCATCAGAGCTGGGATGAGCTTCTTCGGGTCCAGCCGCTTGCCCATCTGAATCCACGCATCTACCACTTTTTTGGGAATGTGCTGCATGAGGACGGGGGAGAACTTGTAAAAAAGCTTCTCATCACAGTGCTTGGAGAGCACATCCAGAGCGTCGCTAAATTTGTCGTGTTGGCAGTAGTGGGATATCACTCTCTCGTAGTCCTGCATGACGACTGAGAAGTAAACCATGTCGTCCACGTTGCCGTGGCTGGCCAGCAGGTCGTAAATGGTGCTGCGGTTGTTGAAGAGGCACTCCTTGTGCTTGGAGCTGCCAAGGAATTGGCGGAACTCATCGCGGGTCTCCTTGAAGATGACGGTGTTGCTGTCGACTTCCAGCTTGCCGAGCCTGTTCAGGTAGAGCTCAGTTAGCCAGGTGACCAGCAAGGTGATCTGCGTTCTCTCACTCTGTTTCAAATTATTCAGTTTCTTCAGTAAGAACTCCTTTAGGGCTTCCTCTTGTTTGGCTTCAATGAACTTAAGTGCTATCTCTTCAAAGTAGTTCTGTGTCAGAGCATAGCACTTGGCGCTCTCGATGTATCGCTTGTTCTGGAAGCAGTGCTCGGCCTCCTTGGCCAGCACCATGTCCATGCATTCAGGCCGGTCACGGCAGTACTCCTTGGCCAGATCAAACTTAGTCATGCTCATGTACATCTGCCAGACGTCCCTGGCCTCACGCTGAATGTGGTACCGGAACACTGCCTTCTCGGTGTAGATCCACACCAACCCACCAACAGGGTCCTTAATCATCCTCTTAAGGGTGCCAAACTTATCTGGGAACACATCCTCATATACCACCTGTCCATTCAGAGTGCAGATGGCCTTAACACGGTCATGGAGCAGCAGCAGGAAGTGGAACTGTGTCAGCACGATGGAGATGGGCTTGTTGAGGCTAATGTCAATGTCCGGGGTGTACTCCCACACCTGTTTGATCGCAAGGGAGGAGAAGAACATACGTAAAACATAAAGTTAAGAAAAAAAGGTGAATGTGGTTTGTTGAGCTGTTGAAGACCCACTGAAAGCAAACAATCTCACACACAGACATTTACCTGCACGTCACTCAGCAGGGAATCAGGCCTGACATAGTCCAGCTGACCATAAAGAACTCCATTACCCATCATCCAGGCGAACGCCTTGGGGGAGGTCCGGAGCTTCGAGGTGTAGAAGGTGATCTCACTGTAGCCCATGTTGGCAGGGAACTCCTGGAAACTGGGCAGCAGGTCCTGGTTCTGGCTAAAGATGGAGCTGAAGCCTTGCTGCTCGGACCCCTCGGCCACCTTCCCCACAAATTGGAAGAGGCGTTTGCGGGTGGTGGCGATGATGAAGTATTTGTTCTCCAGGCCCCGCTCCACCTCCAGGCAGCAGACTGGTGCCGGCCGCCCATCCTCCTCGAGGAAGTGGACCTGTGTCAGGAAGAGAATACTGTATTAAGGACACGCTATTAGGGATGTACTGATATACTGGCTGATCGGTAACAGACCATATTTGCCTTGTTGACTGCCATCGACCTAGAGGCAAGTAAGATGACACTCAGGGATGGCAGTGTCTGATATTTGAACAAAGATCTTCTCTAAGACTCATTCAGGATGAAATGATGGAGTGAACCAACTGTCAACGTGTCAAGGACCCTGTTTTCTCACTGATAATGCTACGATGTTAACAACTAGGCTGTGCTGACACTTGCAGGAGGAGAGCTAGTTAACTTTAGCTTTTAGTAGCCGATGGCTGGAACTAACAGCTAACCCAATTTGCACTGAGTTACATTATGATGTGTTCAAGCTCAATGCAGTAAAAATTAGTATTGGGTGAAGGTAAATTATAACGTTCTCATGATGTGTTCAGTGTAATCTTGTAAAATTTTGTTGTGGGCAAGAACCTTGAATAGATACAGTTGTTTAAAGGAGAAATTTCAGTTTTTTACAGGAATATAAAATAGATATATAATAGAGAAAGTTCTGATATATTTCAGACCGCAAAAAGGCTTCTGAAATAATAATATATCTTTTTTAAAAAGATGTTAAGCATGTGAAAGCAGGTTATATTCAAGGTTGTTTCATAATGTGTAAGAATGAATTTGTGTTCATTAAAAGGTAATGAATGAATGAATTTAAAACAGTTATTTTTTATAATGAACATTTCTTTATCTCCCTGACACAGAAAGAGGGAATTTTCAGTAACAAAAACAAAATAAGCAACAAGTCAAATTGTTATTTTAAACATCAGTATCAGCCGAGAATTTCACAATCAGTAGAACCCTGATTATTGTTTAGTTGCAGACCGAGAGGAAGAAACAAAATGTGTAGTTCAGTGTCTTCTACGGTAGTATAGACCACTGGTTCCCAACTGGTCCAGCCCCGGGGCCCTGACTTCTCCTTAGTCTTAGTCCCTTAGTCTCCTTAGTTCAAGCTTCACACAATTTAATACATGGAGCGTCATACTTGTGTTTGGCTGTGTCATCAAGCTAGTCTGCTGAGGCTGTGAAGAAGCTGTCCATTAGTCACTCACTCTACAGCAGGAAATGGTACTAAAAAGTAAAAGCTCTGCGCCCAGATTCACATCACTTAAAAATAAAGTGTGTTTTTTACAAACTTGACACATTAAGAGTCACTTGCAGTCCATTCAGAATTGACCGTGACCCACCAGTTAGGAACCTCTACTACAGACCAACCAAACATAGCAAGAAATAAGTAACACACTACACATAACAGATGACCACACATGCTCTGACCTGTCTGAAATACTGATCTGGGTTGGTGTTGAACAGGCTGCCCTCAGTTGCAGAGATCTCAGCCTCGAAGATGATGCCTTGACTGGTGCCAACTAGGATGGGCCCTGTGCTGGTCTCATTGCCCAGCAGCTTGTTCCAGCCCACGCTCTCAATGAGGTGGCCCCTCCAGCGAGACAGACTGCGCACCTTCTGCGTGTTCCTGTTGAGGTACAGACACTCGCTGGTGCTCAGGCAGATCAGCAGATGGGAACCTGCAGTGGGAAAATACGGAGGAGGAGACAGCTGCTGCCGTTAATAAGTCATTACCATGACGGTGCCGCAGTTGTTTTGTAAATGATGTAGTAGCGTAGGGTGTTTGAAGTGTTTTGAACTAGAGTTTTACATTAATCCAAGCTAAGCTATAATGAGTTTTGTGGCTGGTAATATCCATGTCATTGTACCTCATGAGTTACGACACAATGGTCAATAAATGTTCTGTGAACAATATACAGCATGCTTGTGGGATGTACAATGACTTGCAGCAGCTCAAAATACAGTCCACTGGAGAAAGAAAGCAGTGTTAACAATGGACGCAACTCTGCAGATAACAATTCAAGGCATGGCAGCTCACAGGGAGTGTCATCAAAATAAACAATCTGTGCGTTCCAATACCCACACTACCAGACTATACAGGACGCCAGGAGAGGAATAAGTATGTATATCTTATCTTATCTTATGTCCCAATACGTAGTATGTCAAAAATACCAGGATGTTCTACTACAGTACATCCGGTCTGATTGTGCAGTATGCAAGGCAGCATCCTTTTCTGACCCACAGTCCTCTGCACAGTGGACAATACATTACATCGACTGAGCTGCAAACAACGGACAGCTGTTTGAGGGCTGACTGACAGCTGTCAGAAGTCAAGTAACCGATGACCAGTCAAATAGTAATAATAGGAACATTAATTGTTAAAGTAAACAAAATAATTGTAAATATCACAAACAACAAAAGGATATAACTATAAAATAACAACGACAGAGTCGCAAATATACTATGTTAGAATCTACAATCTGTGCAGTCGTAACTTTGAAGTTAAACTACACACATCGCAAAGTATCAACAGCAGAGCACTCTGGGCTGATCTTCGTTTCTGGGGAACTCAGTAGGTGGCGTTTGTTTTATCTCCAATGTCACGGATGTAAAAGCAAGAGGGTCAAAGTTCAGTGTGTGATGTTCTGAGACAGTAGTATGTCCCGGTTGTGTGCACACTGTATGCAACAGTACGTACTTTTTAAAAGCAGCTGCAGTACATACTAGAAGTGAAAATAAAAACTAACCAATGCGGAACGCACCCAGTATGTTGGTGAGTTGTCTCATTATGGCCTGTGTATATAATGTCAAAGGAGAATCTGAATAAGTGTTGAGGTTTTACTCACCAGTGGGGTCCAAGAACAGTCTGTGCACTTTACTTTCATCTTTCCTTCCTAATTCAATCTGATTAGGCTGATCTGGTTTGGCCAAATCAATCCTGCACAGACAAGAACATAAAGCATTATTATCAGCTGCATTATCAACTCTTTCAGATGCTCCCATAAGCAACAACAGATGAGTATTAATCACAAAGACGAGCCATTAATTTAACTAATCCACTCAGAACTACATAAACACTGGTGACTATTAACACAGTGATTAAAGGTGTTTATGACAGTGTTGTTTGCCTCAGCAGCGTGTCCTTCCCCAGACTCATGCATAGCTGATTGTTGCAGACTGCGAGATGGTTAATCTTCTCAGGCGGTGTGAAGTCAATCCTCTGCTTGTTGAATATCGGCTTCTCTTCCTCCAGTCTCACATTCACAAAACCTGAAGTGAGGGAACAGGTGCAGCGTCATGTCAGTGAGAGCACCAAGTCAACAAAATGACTGCAACACTTAAATATGTGCTTTAAAGTCATTATATAGCAGCCTCACATGTAGCTAGCTAGCTAGCATCTCCAGAGAGAGGGCGACCTACCTGAGTGTGCTATCCCGATGTTGGCAGTTGACAAGCGGCTGTGCTGCTGCGCACTCTGCCTGGTGATCTGCGAGTCCTCGTACTCGTCAAGAATTGAAGCCATGTTTAAAAGTACCGTATTTCACCTTATTCCACTGCCCGTTAACGAATCCTCTACAGATAGAATGACTGGCGAAGAAACAATATTACAACGACATGGCTAACTAGCTAGCTAGCTAACAACTTCCAACCGTTACAGGCGCGCGAGCATATTACCTCTTCTTCGCGTGCGTCTGAATTAAGATGTGGAAGATAATATCTTACGCGACAGTGCACATCTAAAGGAATAAAATATATTTTCAATCATTCATGCTGTCATAATCGATAGCTTGGCTTCCGACTACACAACACAGGGTGGACACGGATAATCAGGTGACACACGGAGTCATGTGATCACATTTGGAGTAGTGCTTCTCTCTGACGCTGGGGGGCGCAGTGAGTCCAAACTTCACAGTGAACCATAGAGTGAATGGATTGTTTTTGTTTGTTTCACTTGTTTGTTTCAGCGCACTGTAATTTTATTTGATCATAGATTGTGATTATTTTCCTTATTATTATCCTAATGTATCGTTTTAAAATTTTACAATGAATTTACAAACAACACGGCTGCGTAACCATGGAATTACAGATCCTTGGCACGTGCCTGTGTCGCAAAAATAAATAAATAAATAAATAAATAAAATAAAATAAAATAAAATAAAAATAAAAAAAATAAAAATAAAAAAAATATAAAAAATATAATATATATAATAAAAATATTTAAATGAAAAATTAATAATCAAACAAATACAAATACAAATACACATAAAATGATAATAAATAATCAATAAACATAAAATGGTCTTCAAATAAAGATTTAGATCAGTGTGGCAATATTCATTTGTAAATCTAACTCTTTTGCAGACATGGTGGGCTATATGATTTGCAGTGGTGAAATATAACAAACTACTTTTTTCAAGGAATGTGCTGAAGTATAAATTTGAGACACTTGTTTTTGCTTCTTCATTGCCTCCGTCTGCTCTACTACATTTTGGAAGCATCTACATTTGGCCTTCTTAATGCTTTTTCCCACTTTTCTATCCATCTAACCACAACCCGTTGGCTCCCACTCAGAAACCCCCAGATGGCACTATTACTCCCACTCACAGTCTCAAGTATGTGCATCAAGCGACTGTGAGATCTAGTCCTAAACTGACCTTTTTTACTCCACTACATTTATTTTATGATGTTAGATACTTTGCAGATTCAGATTCAGATGATTAATATTCAACAGATATACTATGATGTATTATATGGATACATCGAAAACTTTGGTGAAATTCACAAGCTATCCAATACTATATGGACCATAGTAAAAAACAAAAACACTAGTCCCACCTTTACAATCTGCAAAATTAGAGCGATGTTCACATGAATTCATCAACAAATAATTATAATTCAGTAACATAACACCATATATAATATTCTGACATGGGTCATTCTGCATGATGAGTACTTTAACTTTTTGTCCTTAATGTTTCTGTTTTGTTGGTAATACTTTTTTACTTTTTACTTACTTAAGATTTTGAATGCAGGACTTTTACTATAAAGTTTTTTTACTATAATATTTCTGCAGCACTGACAGTCACTCAGTTCAATTTCAGTTCAGTTCAACAGGCTTTATTAGCATGACACTTAACTTGTGTTGCCAAAGCACAAATACAATTAAAAGGCAGTGATGAAAATTTACAATTGATTACACAAAGGACAATAGTCAACGGAGCAAAACAGGAAATTAATTCATTGAGCAAAATAGAGAAATATATTTTAAAAAAGCAGTGTACTACATAATATATTATATTGTATAATCAGCAGTACAGTATGGAACCTGTATGCAACACCTATGTATTAAATATGTAGCCTATATATCATGTATGTAACATGTAAAATATGAATTATTTTATTTTTACTTATATTTATTTATTAGTTACTCATATTAATTTAATTTCATCTATTTTGTTTTATTTTTGTTTATTTAATTTTTTTAATGAAATGCTTTGGCATCAACACATCTTTGTTCATGCCAACAAAGCTATTTGAATTAAACATATATATATATATGTACAGAACATATATAGACATACATGTACACATACATGGCTCATATGTCTTATATATGTTTACCTATACATGGTTCATGTGTTTGTATGTGGAAACAAACAAAAAATGTAATACTGTGATAAATGAAAATCAGACTGTGAGGTGTAAGGAGATCAACTCTGGCTTTTATTTTTATGTATTGTTAGTGTGTGTGTGTGTGTGTGTGTGTGTGTCTCTCTCTCTCTCTCTCTCTCTCTCTCTCTCTCTCTCTCTCGGTGGGCGTGTCTATGCAAATCACAACCTGTCTGAGCGCAAACTTCCTCTACAAACCTGCACATGATGCTCCTCAGTCAGTCAGAACAGGATCTGCAGCCTGTGAGGCGGTGTGTCACTGACACACACACACACACACACACACGGAGCTGACTCTCAGTATCACAGAGATCAGTGAGGAGGAGAATCTGCCTTCACCAGGTTAATGCGCGGCTCGACATGCCACCTCACATGGATTACTTCTATCACGAGTCCCGAGTGCCCTCTGCTTGCGGGCTGACCCGGGAGGATGAGCTGGAGCCCGGGGTCATCAGCTGTATGCTGGTCGGGGACGGAGCCGTCGGGAAGACCAGTATGATCATCAGCTACACCTCCAACGGATACCCGACAGAGTACCAGCAGACTGGATTTGATGTCTTCTCTGGTGAGTGACCTCAACGTTTATTATTTACGTTTCTCAGATGATCATTAAGATGAGTATTTAATCATAAGAAGCTGCTAGTTTTATTACGTCTAAGTCATATATTTACTTAAATGCTGGTGTGTTTGCTGTGGCTCAGGAGGTGTGACACATATGCTGAAGGGCTTAACTTTAAACACACTGCCTATGTATGTACATTTTCATGTGTGCATGCATGTTATGCACCATGTATGAGTGTTTAATATGTAAAGTGAACTGAAGTGATACTGACTGATCCATGTTACTGATCTCCAACAGGTCAGGTCCAAGTAGAAGGATCTCCAGTCAAAGTGCAGCTGGTGGACACTGCTGGACAGGTGAGATTATTTCATCTCCCTACAAGAAATGTAGACACATGCCTCCCTGTTATAGTTACAGGGTGTTTTTAAGTGTTGAATTCACGGTCTTAAAGTCTGAACTGTTTTGTGACACTGAGTTCATTGTGTCAAGTGACAACATATATATCAAATACAACCCCAGTTCCAAACATGTTTGTGTTAAATGTGAATAAAAACAGAATGCAAACATTTGCAAAGTGGGGAAAATAAGAATTCATTTTACTACATGAAATTTAGACCAGACTTTGTGTAATAAACTGGAATAACTCAGGAAAAGAGTATTGACCACTCTAACTGGAACTTATTCAGTACTTGGAGAAGCATTTCTCAGTAATGGCAGCTTTAATCAATCAATCAATCAATTTTATTTATAAAGCCCAATATCACAAATCACAGTTTGCCTCACAGGGCTTTACAGCATACGACATCCCTCTGTCCTTATGACCCTCACAGCTGATCAGGAAAAACTCCCCAAAAAACCCTTTAACGGGGAAAAAGCTTCCTGTTGCTTCCCGTTTGAAGAGACTAATCCCTCACAGTGGTCAGACAGGATTTTGGCCCATTCTTCCACGCAGACACTCTTAAAGTTTGGGGATTTGGAGGGGCGCTTCCTGCGAATTCTGAGAAAAAAAATTCACTTTCAGAAATGTCCTCAGATCCCGAACACTTACTGAGTGTTGTTAAAGGAAGAGGTGGTGTCAAACATGCCCCTGACCCAACCTTTTTGGACTGGTTATCTCGTCTTTGTAGTGTATTCAGTTGAATATAGGTGAAAAGGGGTTTGCAAATCATTCTGTTCTGTTTTAATTTTCATGTAACACAGCATTCCAACTTTTCTGGAATCAGGGTTGTATGTGAAATAGGGCTGCTGGGCAATATGGAGTAAATCAAATATCTTGATAAAGATACTGCAGCCATGTTGTAGGGTTGGCTATTGGTGTCTTCACAAAATGTTAACACATGAGATTTTTGATAAATAATCATTAGTGATGTGAGTATAGTGAAAAAATGGGTAAAGGCAAATGATGGAACAGCTAGAACAGTCAGGTAAGTTTAGAAAATGACATCACTTCACTGTAATGCAGCCCTTCAAACCAGGAAAAGACAACACTTACCTTATAATGACAGCCAGAATCAAAGGTGATGTCTCGTCTTACGTCAAGGAATACGTATAATATTGATATACTGCTCAGCTCTAATATCAAATCCCCTCACTATGAAGGTAGAAACGTTGTTGCTTCAGCCCGTACGTGACTCAGTAACAGGATTTCACCATGAGTGTTAATCTTTCCCCAGTGAGTCACTGTCTTTCACTCACATAGTTCGATTGACACTAACACGTTCTCTGTCTCCATCTTCCATCCAGGAGGAATTCGATGAATTCAGAGCTCTGTCCTACGCCCACACGGACGTCTTCCTCCTGTGCTTCAGCATGGTCAACCCCACCTCCTTCCACAACATCACCAAGAAGTGGGTCCCGGAGATCCGGGCGTACAACCCGTCCTCGCCCATCGTCCTCGTCGGCACTCAGTCGGACCTCTTGCTAGACGTGAACGTGCTCATCAACCTGGACCGCTCTAACGTCAAGCCCATTCCGAGCTCCCGGGCCCGGAGCATGGCGGACAAGATCAGGGCCACGGACTACATTGAGTGCTCTTCGCTCACGCAAAAGAACTTGAAGGAGGCGTTTGACGCGGCCATCTTTGCCGCCATTAAGAACAAAACCCGCAAAACCAAGAAGAGGAGGTTCTCTGACAGGCGCACGAAAGCGTTCTCCAGGTGCAGCTGGAAGAAGTTCTTCTGCTTCATCTGAACTCAGAAACTGTGGACAAAAACTTTAATTTATTGAAATCATTTAATCACGCTTGTTGTCGCAGCTCTGATCTGTGGCAGTTTAGCATCCTTTGGCTTGTTTTACTCGGGGATGCTGAATGGTGCAAGGGAAAACAAGGCGTGAGCACAGTTAGCGTTGGGAGCTAACATCTGTGGAGACAGCAGAGAGGATTGTGGGGCTGGTTTCACACACCTGCACACTCAGGGCAGCATATCTGACATATTAGATATCAAAGCTTCAGTGTGCATGCCTCACTTGAGAGAAGGCAGTGAATTGAGACTTCACAGGAACATATCAACACACAGCCGCAGAGAGAAGCGACAGGCCTTCATGTAAATGTCCTTAATTTGCATGGCGTGCTTTGCTGGCAGCTGCAGCCTGTAATGTGAGCGAGGGACAGAAACAGAAAGTGTCCGGGGCTGTGTTTGTGCAGATGGGCGTCAGCCACTTCTCTGTTGTGCTCTCACTATCTGGCCACACCAGCTCTATTTATATGTGGCAGCTGCGACTTCAGGTCGCAGTGCGAGCTGCTACATTCTTACCTGTGTGTGAAAGCTCCCCTGGCTGGTTTGGCTTTTCAAGCCTGCGAGTTAATCAGCTGACAATCTCAAGGAGCAACACTGCGGGACGGTTTGTTTGTGACAAATCTGGAAACCTTTGTTAATTCTGGGATTGGCTCAGTTTGAACATCCTCTGGTCGGAGGTGAAAGGCTGCTTTTTGTCCCCCGTCAATCTGCATCTGTAAAAGCAAACACTGCAGGAGTCTTGACTTCCACCCTGCAGATCCTCCCACCACCAGCCTGGCTTTTTTAATCCACTCCTCTTTGTTTACATGCTCAATACACTCCTTATCTCCTCAGCAGAGTGTGTACAGTCAGAGGACGCCTAACAGCCTCTGCTAGAAAGTGTGAGGTAATACACTTTTTAAAAAAGCCTTGTGTCTGTGATGTATGTGCTAAAGACTCCAGTGTGGCAGTATCTGGTGAATATATGAGTGAGCAGAGGCAGGGCTTTACTATACTTCTTGTGGAAGTCAGCTTAATGTAAATGCTATTCTGTTTGTTAAAACAGGTCATGTTAATGTGAAACATCAGATCAGACATGGATTTTAATTGCATTGATGTATTCCACAATTGTATCACTGTTACCATCTCCTTCTCTAACCTGTGTGTCTTTTTTACACGTGGGAGTGATACGATGCAAATAAATGAAGTGCAAATTACAGCTCCTGTGTTACGTGTATTTTTAGAACCGAGCAATTCACAACTGATCACTTATCGAGCCTGATAGCAACTGATTTACATTCAGGGAGGAGTTGCCAAAAGTGGTAAAAAGCAGGGAGCATTGTTCTCCACAGGGAGTCTGAATAATCCCTCTCACCACTCCAGGTACTTTTCCTGAACCATCTCTCAGTGCATAAGCAACCTCTGGCCTCCAGCTGTGCGTCAGCCCCACTGATTCTAATGCAATCCACATGAGTGCTGATGAGGTTTGGCGGCGCCATGCTGAGACTGATGGTTTCATTCTGCCTTTCTCAAGACGTGGGGGAGTGTGATTGAGTCAGATTCGCTGATTGGAAATAAACAGTAGCAGCATGCTGGTTTATCACAACAACAGATTGGGCGTGTTGTTTATGAACCATGACGACATGGACATCAGTCTGAGAGGTAAAATGACAATAAACTGCAGGTATTATGCTTATTTTTAAATGAACAGAGAAAGTCTTTGTTCCACAAACTGAAGTGAACACGACAGAGAGACATGAAGACAAAGCAGAGTACGGTTACAAAACACTTTTGGGCCTGACAGCTCTGCAGTGCATTTGTTCAAAGCAGGGTGGATGAGTCACAGATGAGCGAGAGGATCAAACACACACACACACACACACACACTCACTCACCCCAATACATCAGCAATCTGTTTGCCATTACTCAGTGTGCCGTCCTTCATGCAGTTATGTGTCAGGGCTCTGTTTAAACGGCTATTATCAGCGGGTTCAAGTGGGACATCCTTCATCTCTGCCTAATGACCCCGTATTGGAGAGGTCAGCTGGTGTTTTGTTATCTGACACCGCTGACCCACGTGGACCCCTGACGAACTTTGATTTGACCCTCAGGGACCAGTTGGTGTCAGCCATGATGGTTTGGAAAGCCTGATTCACAAAGTGTATTTAAAGCTGCTCTAATAAATATTTTTTTATCTCGACAGTGGATCAGATGACTTTATAATGTGAAAGGGGTCACTCATAGAGATGAACACATATATACATATTCTTATATGTATATAAGGAGGAGAGTAACCAGGGTTAACAAAGCTTCCAGACACTTCATCATAGCGCCAACTTCAGTCAGAGATGCTCCAACATCAATCCTGCGAGGTCACAGAGGTTGCATACCAGCGTCCTCACAGCTTTAGACTTTCTGGAATATTTAACGGCTTCTATCAGTTTCCAGGCCTGGTCCACATGTATATGATTAATTTTGAAAACTGTTTTCCCCCTCCTCTGTTCTTAGATAAAATACCATCCACACAAGCGCTGTTATTAAAAAACCTCAGTCCAAATGGAGGTGTGAAAACACAACTGAAGTGCTGTCCAGAGCACGCCAAACCAGATATGGAAAGAATGATCTGCCCTAATTTACCTAACCCTAACCGATCTCACTCTTCTTGCCTAAAGCTCAGGGTAGCGACTACTGTCAATGAAAAAAGCCGCTGAGAGGCTGAGCAGGCTCCTAACTGTGACTCCTTCAGTTAAGTCCATGCTGAAGTCCAGAGATGTGTTTTATGATGAATTATTAAACAAAAAGAGCCAAAGACAGCCAAAAACACTTTGTCTAAAAGCTGCAACACCAGTAAATGAACAGGTAAAATAATGTGAAGCCACACCCACACCTGTGCCAATTACTGCCGCAAGTAAAAGTGACCAAAAGAACAAATAATAAACAACATTCTGGCTCCTACAGTAACCAATGCAACCAACCTATGCTGCCTTTGGACGCCTCTGTTCCTCACAATAGTGAAAGAGTAACTTAACATTTATGTGTAAACGTGTAAAAAGTCCTGTTGGCAAAATTAGAGCCAGAACGAAATTTTCGGCCACGTCAGCCATTGCACAAAATGTTGCCTCATTTGTGCCCCACCAGGAGATGACAGCACACATGCTTGCGTTACAAGCCAAACACTCTGTTTCCCTGTTTGCACATCAACACTGAACACTGAGCACTGTAACTGAAAATCTTCACCCTGGGTAGAGTTTTACAAATGATCTGTTTTCAGTTACCTAAAGTGGAAGAAAAGGCCAAAAGGCATAGGAAGAAGATGTTTTAACACATAGCAGCGTTGCTTACGTGTGGACTAGGCCTCTGTATGCTACGTGTCCAGCATCAAATGACTGACAAAGTTCGCAGCTAGCTAGTCAACATAGCAGAGAATTTAGCAGCTAAAGTACCAGATATATATCCAGATATTTCCTTCAGGACTTGGTGGAGACCCAAACAGAGTTAAAAGAGGACTGAATTTGGACTTACAATTATCAGTTAACCAGATAGATTCCTTCAGATGAGGGCTAATCTTTCTCTGTATCTGCGAAATGCGTACATAAGCGCAAATTTCTAGCATGATCATATCATCTTTTTAAAAAAGCTAAACAGGTAATGCAGAGAAAAATGAGGTGCTGTGTCAAAGTCTGCTGGTCCTTTGGTTTCCCTGTATGGTAACATGACTCTAACCTCAGCCTTAACCCCAACAAGTCATCTTCTACCATGGCCTCTATGAAACCCTGAAATATGCTGGCAGTCTCAAGCGCTCTGTGGGCATGATCTGCACAACTGATTGTGTCCCCCCCAAACTTGTCATCAGATCTGCACTCATGACTTCTACGATACTTCACCTCACCCCACCCTAACCCTAACCACAGCCGATCATTTCCAGGACGCCTAACCCTCAATGAACTCCAAACTAATGCTTTAAACCCAACCAGGCGGGTAGCACGAAACATCATCTGCAGGGAATGGAGACACTATTCAAGAGGATGTTTTGGGGACTTTGTTTTGTAGTTATTTTTTTCTCTATCGTTTATAATCACATTGTACTCACCAGGTTAACTGCTGAAACACAAATCAGTGTTTTACACAAACTCCATGTTAGGCACACTTATTTGAGGGAGAAGACAGGCAGGTAGTAAAAATAACAAATCAAGACATCCATCACAGTTAACAGAGGACTTCCTGGTTCAACCTTGACTGACACTACTTAGCGTAGTTTTCCATGCAAGGAAGGTTACTGCCAACAACTCAGATGTGCCCATTTCTTCATCTGACCTGCAAAAGAAAGTGGGTTCCCCTAAACTGCTCGCTTGTTCGCAACATGTCTGATCATTCAATGACTACTTGTGTTTCTTTATTGCAGCAAATCTCAGCAGTTTATTTGATGAGAGAAATGATGGTAAAAAATGACAAAAAAACATCCAAAGTTGCATTAACAGAATGTATAGACAGACATTGTGCTTGTCTGTGAAATGTAAGGGATGTTCTGCTTTGTGTGAGGGCAGCTGAAGGTCAGGAGCATTATGGTTATTAATATATGGGCAGGTAGCAGCTTCGGGTCAAAGCAGGCTGTGAGACTCGTTTGGGAGGCTGTTATTTACGACTCTTCTCCACTGAAACTCTGTCTTTCGCTCAAAGGAAAAACACAGATGCTCTGCAAGGTCCTTCACATAAATCCAAAACACACATCAGGTATTACAAAACGTCCTGTCTTAAATGCATGTGGTTATACACTCAGACGACGTGATGCAAACACAGACACACACATGTACAGGTTGCGCAGACACTCATTGAGCAATCGAAAAGGCCACGTCGGACAGGTTTTAGGTTCCCATGAGTTCAGTGAGCTGTTCCTCCTCCTTTCTTTCGCTTCTCATGGTTAGTCATCTTATGTTTTCTCATCTCCACACAGGGCTGGTCCTCCTCCCAGGATCCCCTGCTTTTAGTGATTGTGTCAGGAGCAGTCAACAGGCTCTTCCTCTGGCTCGGGGCCAGTTTCACTCACGCTGAGGTTTCACTGCAGTGGAAGTTTGGCAAGGAGGCCTGGGAATCAGCAGGTGCACCGACAGGTCTGCCTGGCCGAGGACAAAGCCCATTGGCTCACTGCTGCTGCTCCACGGTCACCCAAATTGACAGTTTGAACAGTTATGCTCTGGGGAAGACTTGGCACGGCTCGCAGAGTCGCTTTCACACAGACGAAAAAAAACACTCTGTTCAGATTTGTGTTGTTGTTATTGTTGTGTGCTTCCCTTTTTACTGACTGAGTGTGTGTTTCTGGGAATCAGCGACTGGTGTGTGTGACATCATGAGTGGGCACTAGAGTTCAAAATTAAGACTGAGAGCAAGAATGACAAAAAATAAGCATTAAAATTGTGATCATTTTCCCATTTATTGATCAATAACTCAACATGTTGTGGCACTAAAATAGTTTTTTGATATTTCCCTGTTGCTCATGTTATTCACTTATATTGCTTATCTGCATTACAAAAGCCGACCTGTCAGTCACATTAACTGTACGAGTCTGTTGATTGAAAGAAAGAAAAAACCTCCCATTATTTCTGTCAAAACATAAACTGTCAGTTTCGGTGGCGAGCAAAGCCAGTGAGAATTGTCCCAGTTCCTGACAGCGACTGTGCCTGGAGGCAACAACGATTATTTCTGTCCCACAGTCAACAGCTTTAGCGCCTCCGTGAATCTGCTGCGTTCGTCATTCATGTAGTTGAGTAACACACAGGGACGTTAATATGCAAACACACTCACAACAAATCAAGCTCCTTTTGCAGGACACTTTAATGTCATTTCCAAGGTTATAAACCACACGAGGCTTTATCAGAGACACTTCTCTCTGCAGCATGTTGTCAGCGTTTGCCTTTGTGTTTATCTGCAGTCATCAGGGGACCTAACGACTTCAGAGTGACCGTCAATGGCCGCACATGATCAAAGTCGTGCACAGCTGAAGTGCATGCAGCTTTTCAGATGAAGCAACTGAAGAGGGCATTTCACAGTGTGTGAACGACGAGCTGATTAGCACTTCAAACAGGCCTGTCGCTGGGCTCAATATGTCACCGACGACCCGGAGACGTCCAGGACAGCAGCAGCTCTGCACTGCTCAGACGTGAAATGTTGTGCTCTGTGGTGTGAAAGGAGAACACTGGTGTGTGGTTTATACTGTTTTCAGGTGCTTTCACCAATTTCACACTGATCTCAAGTGCATGGGCGGCTTATTAGACAAAGCACCCTTGGGCATAGACATGCAAAAGGCCTCACTACCTCTTCTACATAGAAGCAAGACACAGAGCTAATAATTGTTTCGCCTCTTTTTCTTTGCTGTTTTGCATCTTTTTGTAGTGGTTACGTATCTCTGTGTGGTTTTGTGTCTGTGGTTGTTCTATGGTCGTCTTTTTGTAGTTGTATTGCATCTCTTTACGGTAGTGTCACATCTCTTTGTAGTCGTTTTGTGTCTCTTTGTGGTCAGTTTGAGTTTCTTCATAGTCATTTTGAATCTCTTTGTAAGGGGGCAGCTGTGGCTCAGGAGGTAGAGTAGGGTGTCCACCCATCGGAAGATCAGCTTCTTGATCTCCCGGCTCCTCCAGTCCGCATGTTGAAATATCTGGGGCAAGATACTAAACCCCAAACTGCTCCTGATGGCTGTTCCATCGGTGTGTGAGGGCGCATTCACACCAGGACAGTCCAGGGAAATCGGTTCGATTGGGCGGGGAATGCCGAAATATTTCACACCTTCATTTGGTTCGGTTCACTTTCACACTGCACTTTTTAAAGTGGACCAAACCACCTGGACAACGTCACGCAGTTACAACAGCTGCTTGTTTGGGGGCGGTATTGCTCGAAACGACCACTGACCAGGAAGAAAAAAGGCATGAGGAAGAAGACCACCCGGTTCGGAACGGAAATCCATCCCCTTCAGCCGACTTGGTCACCACAAAAACACCAAAATGCACTGCGCTCTACGTCACCTCCTCTCTTTGCTTCGCTGGATAGTCCGTTTGCATTTTCCACTGTAAGCGAACCACACCAGGGTTCTCTTACAAGTGAACCGAGACCAGGGTTCGCTTGTTTGGTCTGCACCTGCGTTTGAATTAGCGCTCACACCACTCCAAACAAACCAAACTATCTGTGCATGTGGCACCTTTTACAGTAGCCTCAGTCACCAGTATGTGAATGTGACTTGTAGTGTAAAAGCGCTTTGAGCAGTCAGTAGACTAGAGAGGTGCAAAACAAGTGCAGGTCCATTTACCACTGTAGTCATTTTCTGTCTCTTTTTTGTCTTTTTGCTCCCTTTTCAATCGTCAGTGTCTCTTTGTGTCTCTTGGCAGCTGTTTTGTTTCTCTTTCTAGTCGTTTTCCTGGTCGGCACTTGGCTCTTCAAGTGACATTTTGCAGATGAAGGTCGAAGGGCCCCTGAACCTGTGACTGGGAGTCCCATTCAGTAATCCATCCATGCCCAAAAAAACAACACACATGCACAGACGCTATACTATGCTGCACGAGCCTGCAGTGTTTATAGAAGTACTAATGTTAACATAGGTGTGAAAAGAATACATCCATAATGATAGTAACAGTACAAACAGAACTTATTCACGTGCAAAGGTTAGCAGGAATGAGTGTGTGCACAACTGCTTTAACTGATGCACATGAGTTAAAATATGACATACTAGGAAGATATAATAGTAAGACTCGTGACTCGTACAGTTGCTGCAACAGGGGCTGATGTTTCAAATTAAAGGCGTACATTCGGGTCTTATTCTTATAGACACATTACTTTCGTATGTAATACATAAAATAAAATAAAAGTTTAATTTAATCTAATTTAATTTAATGTATTTATTTTATTTTATTATTTTATTTTACTTTAAGATATTTTATTTTATTTTATTTCGTTTTATTTTATCTTATTTTAAAGAAACCATGTGTAATATTAAATTATCATAAAATTCACTATTCAACACACTGTTCCAGATCGTATAGCTTTAAGCTTATTTGCACCTGTAGCGTTAGTCCATTGGCAGGTCATAAAGGAGGAACATTACATGCACCAATTTGTGCCTTTTCTGCATTTTTTTATGGTGTAAATGTCTTAAATTTTGTCCCAAAAAAGGACAAATGCACTTGTCCCCTGTGTCCCAAACATCACAGGGCACAGACACAATACAATGTTATACATAAAAAGAACACACATGACTCAGAACTTCACACAATAGCACATCACACTGTCTTCTTGTCCAAAGTTAGAGTGAGTAATAAAGACCACACAAATCAGTGCTGTTTGTTTATTGTGAAATCACCGAGTCCTGTCTATTGTAAGTGCGAGCTTTCTTCTGTGATGAAAAACAGACGTAATCTGACGAAAGAGTCTGAGTGATGGTTTACTCACTAAGTGTCGCAATCTTATCAACACATTGTTCTCTCTGCAGGACACACATGCCGACCCATTCTCCTGCAGATCACCGGTAAACGACCGAATTATCATTCCAGTATAGATATCAGGAGTGATCAGTGTCAGATCTTAACACCTTCCTTCTGATTTGAATCAAAAGAGTCGACTGCTGTCTGTGGTCAGGACACAACGAAGCAACATTATCATGTGTGAGATACACACTGGCTGTGGATTAAAGAAAGACTCTGAAGTCCAAATGTATGTATAAATAAATGTATATTAGGCAGTCCTCTTAAAGGAGCTATTACAAGATTACAGTTTTTATGTTGTTAGCACACAGGCCACTTGTTCTAAATTGGAAAAACCCTAAACCTCCAGGCTGCAGTTTCAGAGATGTCATACAACTGAAGAGGCTCAGGTTCATACTTTGTGGCTCTGCTGACACTTCTGAATAAATGCAGTGTTCCTCTCTTGACTATGAATCTAAGCTTTAAAGGATCGGCGTGCAGTATTTGATGGCATCTTTAAATTCATTCATTCAAACCTTTACGTAAGACTCAGGAAATCAACTGAGGGAGACCTTCATTTTCAGTGATGCTGAGCATTAACCAAGACATTAAAAACAATCAATAAGTAAACAAAAAACCATTATGCATATTAAATAAAACAGTAATGAAAATCATACAAAACAGCGATAGCAATATATAATGACTTGAAGTAAAGATACAGGATGAACATGTTGTGGTGTGGGGTGGCAGAGTGTCCAAGTTTAAGGTCTTCTAATTAAGAGTGTGTGAAGCAACAACACATTCTGTGAGTTAGTACCAAGATTTTGTGAGGTCAGAGTTAAAAGGGATGAAATACAGGGTGGAAGCATGTGTATCAAAGCTTTATAAATGACCACATACAAATGCTGCATCTAGCTATAAGGACTGCACTTTGCAACCAGCTGAAACTTTAGGAACTTTAGGTTAGGATTATTCAGGAGTATTTTTCAGGAGGAGTATATTTGTCACGCTTAAGAACATTTTGGAGACGGGAAATTGGCATACAGATGGTGAGGTGGAATCCTGATTGTAGAAACTGTAGAATATTTTTGCCGCACACCATTTGTGTCTTTTGTCTGTACTTACATTTGTAGTATGGATCCCACACACTGTTTTATAAATGAGAGCCCTGGTGATTACAACTGATTAAAAACACTGAACAATGTTACAAATAAGTGTTTCTCTGATGCTGTTCAGACGGACTCATCTTTTTTCTACGTTAACCTTAAATCCAGATGTTCAGGAGGTTTTTACTGGGAGCCTAATTAGGGTCCGGGCAGCTAAGCTGACAGGACACTATTGTAATCCTAGGTATTCTTTCTTCTTCTTCTTCCGAGGAAATCATACTTCCCATGGGTGAAAACTCACCAAACTTTGCACAAAGGTCCAGTCTCATGGCAGATATCCTCAGCTGTAAACTCAGGCCAATAGTCCTGATGGTGGCGCTACAGCAAGCGTCTAAAGTTCAAAACTTTGAAAATTCATAACAAATCAACCATACGTGCTACAACTTCACACTTTCACCAAGCTGTAGCCCCAATACTGAAGAAACTTTTGTACATTTAAACCTATTAAAAATTATCAAGTTCATCACTCTGTTTTTTCAAAAACTGTAAAACTTCTTAAACCTATCTCCTCCCACAGTTTTTGCTCAGTTGACACCAAACTTGCTACAGAGCATCTTCAGACTGTCCTACACAAACTATGTTTCTCAGATTTTTGATTGATCAAAAATTGAGCCTACAGTGCATCAAAATGTTTGACTGTAAATGGTACTGTAAACATATACATGCAAATTCTTGCTAAATAAATCAATTCCTAATTCCATTTTGTGATGTCAGTGCTCTTGTTTGAGTTTAATCCTCTGTCACTCATTTTTTTTTTTTTTTTTTTGCTTTTTTGTTTGTTGGACAATAAAATCATCATAATAAAACATTTTATTTGAAAAGGCGCCCAAGGTCAGTGTACATAGTATAAAATAACATAGAGAACAAGAGACCCAAAATGGGCACACACACACACACACACAAACACACACACACACACACACACACACACACACACACACACACACACACACACACACACACACACACAAACACACACAGTCAGTGTTAAAGTGCATTAGTCAGCTTGAACAGGTGGGTTTTGAGATGGGATTTGAATGATGTTATCTGCAGTGAACTGATGTGTAATAATAAAAACCAATAAACAAAATTAAAAGAAAAGAAATCCAAATATATGTAAATGCAGACTGCTGGAGGTGCCTAATAGGGAGAGACTTTGGTGTATTCAGATTGCCTATTAATGTTTTAGCTAACCAGAACAGGACCAGGGATTTCTCCAAAAAAATAGGTAATTTAACATCACATGGGGTAATCCAGTATCATATGGAATATAGAATTATATTTAGGCTACACTGAAGGTGTGCTGGGTGAGCATGTCTACTGTCCCAGAGAGGTATATATTGTAATATCACACAATATTTAGGTACAGTTACTCCTGAAGTAGGGCTGACGCCCCACAAAGTAACCCTGACTTTGCTTTCATGCAGTTCATGGAGCTGCGTCAGCCTGAGAAGAGATGGACCGATAAACAAGATCAGCTCTGTCAGTGTTTTGATTCACACTTTTGAAAAGTGACAGTTAACCTTTTTTAAGAAGCAAGTGCTGAGTGTCATTTGCATATGTGTGTGATATGATTGGTTGGTGAGTCTGTACGTTGGGTGTGTCCACGTCTGGGAATCAAGGGGGTGAGGTGTTCTCACAGTGGCGTTGGAGGAGGAGGAGGGAGGCAGGGGCTGTTGTGACATCTCCTCATGGTGGCAGAGAAGCAAGTGAGGACATGATGCAAGTTGATACAGCCCTTATTGTTCCACGTACCCTCTCCTACATGCGTGTACACACACATGTGCACATATGCAAATACAAATATACACACGTTCACCGATCAGAGGAGTACTGCAGTACAGCAGATTAAAAGTACACACTCACATTTTCCCCCAAACTGCAGACAGGCTGGCACTGGTGATATTTTCCAACACATGATGTCATTTTACAGGTTCATGACAATAGATATTGTGTGTTTCAGTCAACTTCATGTCAGATAAGGTGTGCCTGGACTTGTTCAGCAGAGAGTGACTGGCTGCTGTCCGGTTACTCAGAGTACAGTAAATCGGATTACTCAGCCTGCTTGTGTCACCATGAAAAGAGGGTATCGATGTGTGGGGCCAAATTTATCTGCAACGGAAAATCAGATAAGTTCAGAATCAGTAGTTTTGAACATCAACAGACAGCTCAATACAGTGAACATACATGATCATGAAATCAGACTGGGATGGGATAGGAAGGAGCAGGTAGGAGCTTTTACACTGAATTTTGATTTCACATTTAAACCTTTATAATTGTTATAACTGGCTAGCAGAGGCAGAGGTGGCAGAGGTATTAAGATCCTTTACTTAAAAGAATAGTTTTGGGAAATACACTTTAAGAAATCACTTTCTTGCTGAGAGTTAGGCGAGAAGATCGATGCCACTGTCATGTCTACAGTAGAGGAGACAGGAGTCAGGCTGTTTTCATGCACTCTTCGTATATTTTACTATGAAAAGTAATGCACAGAAATTTGTACATATATCTTGTAATGATGAGCCAGTATTTGTGTATAATATGTATTGCTGAAGGCTCTGATCACGTGACCAGCGTGCTGACAGGAGTAAAGAAGGAAGTGGTCCAGAGCGGTTAGGAGGCAGGTTGGGACGGTCACAAAACACAGGACTTTCCTCCAGGAGTGTTTGAAACCATGTGAACTTTGAGTCATTTTAAGGCACGTCCTCACCATGCTTCTTCTCCTAACCACAGGAACTAATGTATTAATTTAAGGATGTAAGGTCATTCATGGGGGCGCTAATTCGTAGGATATCATACAAACACATCCTCACTGCGACCTCGTCACATGTCCACATTTGGTCATGGACTTTCCACGTCCACATATGACGTCCAAGGTACCCTGGGTGTGTTGGTTGTTGACGTTCTGGGACGCCGTGTCAACTTCAGCCTGTTACATGCATTGTCTGTTTTCAAAATAGACTTCTGTTTTCACAGGAAATGTACAGTTTGCATACAGTCTCTTTCAAAATAAAAGCACTAAGTCGGTACAACACTGCAAATTGAAGTTTTTTTTTTTTTTTTCCTTCCACAACAAACGTACAGGGTTTGGCTTTAGAATCATATGGGAGGCGACACTGGCCTCCCAGATGAAAGTCCATGGTTGCTTGACCCATCCACCACCACTCCCACCCGCCCTGCTAGACTTCTGACACCTTATCTTCTGTTTTTGTCCCTCTGCGTTGCCCCCGGATGTCGCCAGGCGCTATTACACAATAACTGCAACCAGCCCCATATCATGCTGATGTGAATGCCTGATGCTGGAAGTCACTGCCCAAGCACCAGTATTTGACAACTTCGGAATGAGACCATGTTGGTGGTCAACAAAAAATAAATCGCAGTAAGCAAAATGTGCAGTACGAAAATTATAGATGGAGATGCAACAACCTCCAACTTCGCACAGCATTTGAGGTTGCACAAGGAACACTAAGTTGAGGCTAGTACTAACATAGTTAGCGGCTAATTCTTAGCTCGCATTTGCTTAATGCTGTGTTCACGCTACAAGCGACACAGCAACAAGCCAAAGTCATTTTCAATGGAAGCTGGTGACATGAAGCTACAAACTGACGCCTAACACTTGTTGCTGCAGCTGGGTGTGACTTGCTAAAAGTTCCAGCGCTCCAATGACATAGTGAAGCATCATGTCAAGATACGACATGCAAGGTACCCTGGGTGCATTAGTTGTTGATGCTCTGGGATGCCATGTCAGCTTTAGCCAAGTAAGAGTATTTCAACCTGTTAAAATCAACTTTAAAATGTTAAGGGAATGAGTGTCTATACATTCGAATGCAAAAGAATAAGGTGGGAAAAAAGTTGGATTTAGGAAAACTGCTCATATTACCGGACTTGCAGTGCACACAGGTTAATTATTCCTTCCACAATTTCAGATTTCTAAGAAATAAAACAAACTGAAATGACTTTAGATGTGTTTTGTATGTATTTTGAAATGTAATTAATAAAAATATCTGTTGAATGCAGTGGAGTAAAAAGTACAATATTTCCTTTTGAAAAGTCGAGTAGTAGGAGTAAAGGCATTAAATGTGAATGTGAAGGATGTCAAAGCTGAACTTAAGTAAATATACTTTGCATTGTTGACTCATCATAAAGGAGGCTCTTAATCCCAGATCACAGAATGTTTCCATGTTTTACTTGTATGATATGATGATGTTATTTTCATGTATGTACCAGCATCCAGCAAACATCCGTCCTAAAGATGCTACAAGACTCACAGCATATTTAGATAAAGATGGTGCACATTCACAGCTCTACAGAACCGGGTGTTGTAACATTAGACAAACAGTGTGAATGTATTCCATGTCAACACAACTGCAGTTGCATAAAAGCATGCCTGTTCACCACAACTGTTTATCCCAAGAAAACAACCAGAAGCTTAAGCTGTAGTGACACAGAGACGCAGCCGACCGAAAACACAACAACACTCCTGCACTGAGCTAAAAGCCTTTTATTATTGTGACCGGTGAAACTTCAGATTTGATAGCAAAGCTGCTCAGATGTTTCCATTCCTCTGAGATATACAAGTCTTTATATGAGTGTTTTGGGACTGAGTGGATGTGTCATGTAGTCATGATGGAACAGAAACTTGCTGCAGGGCTTCCCAGGAGTCGAGATAATGACACAGTCTATGGGATGAACCGCTTTCCACTGAATCTGGTCCTGTGACACCAAGCACATGTCAGATAATCTTAATGACGCTGTTTAAAATCATTTTCATGTCAAAACTTGTATCTCAAAAAAAAGAAACCTATTTTTTCATGAGCTCCAAGAGAGGTCTGAAGAGTATTTCCTCAACCCACGAGTTCATTCAGAGTGATTTTTGCTTTAGATTAACAATAAAAGGACTGATTTGCTGTATCAGTGCGTCACTTTCATTCTGCAGTTACCAGTGAAGAAGAATGTCTCACATTTCACACACTGTGTAATTTTTAAAAGGAGAGAATTCAAGATTTTCATAGAACACAGGTCACTAAAGACGCCCTCAGATGCAGCGTGAGCAATGTTGACTTAAGCCTGAGAATGTAGGAGGTAACATCCTGTACACAGGAGACACACAGGAGATAAACTTTTGGCCAAAATTCACTGCAAAATAAATTAAAATAAAATAAAATGATAAATTAAAATAAAATATAAAAATAAAATAAAATAATAAAATAAAATAAATAATCACCTTGCATTTCAAGGCTTCCAACGTATACTATGTATTTTTTAAAATCTGAATTTCTAATTTATTTCTACATTTTACGTGTAAACTCTAAAACATGCTCCTTCACTGGTGAATGCAGCATGATATGACCTAACAGTAGAGCAAAGCTTTTCTTTCACTGTTAATCTAGAGCAAAAATCACTACTCCTAAGTTTATCTCTAAGGTAGGAGATAAAATCCAGTATGTAGGAGATCAACTTTGGGCCAACAATGTCTGCATAAAAAAACACATTAGAGAGAAACTGTCACCTTGCATCTCAGGGCTCAATAACCTGCACTCTTTTGAAAATCAGAATTTCTCATTCATGCATGAAAATGACCAGCCAAAGCCTGAAGACTTGAGCCAATATTGCACATTAAATTATTTCTCAGAGCTTTTATAGTCGCAGCACAATTACCCTGTCTTTATCTTCACTGCATTCCAAACCTCACTCACTCACCTCGTCCATCGTCTGTCGCATGTGATGTCATTTCACGTGTGGAGCGTGTGCCGTCGGTATGTGGACTGGACACCATGGGTATTTGTGACACATGGGACATTACATCTCCACAATTCACATCTCTGCAACAGCTGATTACAGAGCAGGCGTACAGCACTTATCTTTGACACACATAGAGAACGTGTTCATGCCTAACTATTACCAGACATGGAGGAAACATCCCTGTCATTACACAGGAAGGTGTCTGAAAGGAGTTTCAGTGTCGGGATGAATCACTATTAGACACAAGAGTTAAAGATGAGATTCATCAGCAGGCTTTAGAAAAAGCATTAACAGGGTTGTAATCACCTGTTTACCATTGGAGGGGTGGGGATGTTCAATCTACACCTTTGATGACTCACCCTCCAAGGGGGTCTGGAGGGAGTTACCCCCAGGATACATTTTTAGAAACTTCACAGCTAAACTGACCATTTTAGAGCAATTTAAAACAAGATCAGGGGTGCTCAGAGTTTTGAAGACTGGGTGCCATTTTATGCAGTAAAGATATATATATCTTTATATAAAAGTAAAGAAAAAGAGAGACAGGGCCATGTTTGACATTGGTTCTAGCTACCATGGATGTATAAAGAGAAATGGATACAGCATCGGAGGCGGGGCCCCACCTGTTGCTCAGCGACACATGAAACCAAAAAAGTTTGACTTCCTAGGTGTAAAATTAACACAATCTTTGGCATCAGTGGTGTAAATATAAACAGTGTAGGCAGTGTAGTTACACTGGGGCCACCTGGAAACACACCTGTGTTCAAAGAATGTATTATTATTATTATTATTATTATTATTATCATTATTAATAAGAAGAAGAACTCAGGTTAAATCAAAATGGAGATATAAACCCATCTTCATCATGGTGACATAATGACACTCTTTGCGGGCTCATGCTTGTGTGAGAATTTTTGGGGTGTGAAGAAAATATATGGGTAGCGGTTGCTGTTGGAGCTGTGACACAGCCCTGTTTATTGTTTTATTGATTATTCAGTTAGGTGAACCCAGGGCGCTGGGTTCTATCTATCAGTCAATAACTTATTCGAAAAATTCCAGTCCAGCTTTCGATCACATCATAGCACAGAATCAGCTCTCCATAAAGTTTGCAATGATCTCCTGTTGACTCAAGATGCCGGCGAGTGTTCCATTTTAGTTCCCTTGGACCTCAGCGCCGCATTTGACACGGTAGACCATGACATTTTAATTGACAGGTTGTGGGCAGGAATCACTGACGTGGCCCTGAACTGGTTCAGGTCTTACCTTTTTAACAGATACTCTTCGGTATCTATAGCTGGCTCTGTTTCTTCCCCCACTGATGTCTCCTATGGTGTCCCCCAGGGGTCGATCCTGGGCCCTATTATCTTTTCCATTTACGTGCTCCCTGTAGGTGACATCATCCATAAATACAACGTCCATTTTCATTGTTATGCAGACGACACACAGTTGTACATCCCAATCAGTCTAATATAGCAGCCCTCCACAACTGTATCACAGAAATAAAATACTGGATGTCAAACCATTTTCTCCAACTCAACCAGTCAAAATCTGATGTCATTGCTATAGGTCCATCCACAACAAGAAAACTAATTTTGGAAAGCCTTGGCGATTTAACACCTCTTGTAAAACCCTCAGCCAGAAACCTCAGTATCATTTTTGACCAGGACTTTGAACTTCATGTAAAAAAAAAGTGGTCCTGACATGTTTTTATCATTTGAGAAACATAGCCAAAGTCAGGTATTTTATCTCAGCCACAGATTTGGACTCATCCATGCTTTTATTTCCTCACGCCTCGACTATTGTAATGGCTTATATACCTGTCTCAGCCAGAAATCACTTCACCATCTACAGTTAGTACAAAATGCTGCAGCTCGGCTTTTAACTAAGTCAAAAAAATGTGACCACATCACCCCTGTTTTAGCATCCCTGCACTGGCTTCCTGTTCATTTTAGGATTGATTTTAAAATTCTTTTATTTGTTTTTAAGGCCAGACTTGGGCTGGCCCCTGCCTATATTTCAGACCTTTTATCCTCACACAAACCAGCTCGCAGTCTGAGATCCGCTGATAAGGCCCTGCTGGCTGTTCCAAGGTCTAGGCTGAAAACAAAAGGCGACAGGGCCTTTGCAATCAGGGGCCCTAGACTCTGGAACGATTTGCCTGAGGAAATCAGGTTTTCAGAGTCTGTTCCTCGTTTTACATCACTCCTCAAGACACACTTTTACAGGAAGGCTTTTATGAAGTAATGTTTAAGTTGATGTAATGTTTAATTTGTATGTATTTTGTGTTGATATTGAGTGTGTGCTAATATTTTATGCTGTAAAGCACTTTGTTATTTATATTGGAAAGTGCTATACAAATAAAGTTATTATTATTATTATTATTATTATAGTGTAGAACCCCTCGTAACTACCTTATGCCATTGTTCTGCATCAGTGGGCCCATAGTGCAGATGCATTACAGACTTCTGCCAGTCGAGAGGCGAACTTCCTGTTTCGCCCTCTGCTAACTTGAATGGGAATTTAATCATGCTGCTTTTCTAGACTTTCAAAATGTTATCAGACCAAGTGAATCCTGATAGTGAAACAAATTATTTTGTGGTGACTGTGATGTTAAAAAAATGTATTCACTGATTTACGGATGTCTCTTTCTCAGTGTAAGTCTATGGGAAAGTCTTTTTGGGCCCAACTGTGACGGACCCAGAAGGGATTCAATTGTTTTGCCACAGTGAAACTTGGCTTGGAAGCCTGGCACACTTCCTGGAGGCCTGGTATCTACCCGCAACGGTCGAGAAATCTGCAGTGGTGCGGCAATGCCATTTAGACAAACAATATGCTGAAGTGCACTGTAACACTGCAACCAGTAGTAATAAATGTCAGTTTGTTACGTGTATTTATGATTATGACTACACTTGCTAAGGATTAGTCGTAGCATTACAAGTCTTTGTCTTCATATTTTTATATCACTATAGCGTGTGGGGGACATATTTAGGGTGATGCGTCTCCCACAGTATATATTATATATTATAATTACTGCCTAGTAGCATCAGCAAAGTTATAAAAGTTGGTGGTGTTTGTTTGTGGTCGCATTCTTCAGCCTCAACACTCCATGAATTAAAAGACCCTCTGTAAGTCACATGTGTTTATTAACGGCCCCTTTTTAATGTATCGCCTTTAAAGTTTAATGCAAACCACATTATTTCTGACTCCATCACTGGTCACAGACACTGCGGCACCACTGAGAGTCAAGACACAGAGGAGCTGTCATCACACAGCGATGGTATACGACTGATATGGGAGTGGGACTGGAGCGATATAATGAGGAGACGCACACAATAGAGGGACAATCAAATCACTTATCCCCAGAGTGATACAAACACAAATATGACCAGAGGATTTGAATATGGCAGTTTAGGCCTGCCTTCATACAAAGACATAAAACCACACGCTCATACGCACTCATACGCACAGTGGCTCGGCTCTTTTCTCTGGAGGCAAACAGAGAAAACGGATGTGTGTTTGCAGGCGGCTCTCTGCTGTCAGCTCCCCTGATGGACCTGTAGAGCAGGATCCTGCCTCTCTTATCCGCTGCCAGCTGGTCTGACGAGAACTCTGTCTCAGTTACCTCACATCTACCAGGTGACGCTGCATGGGCGTGGCCTGAGAGGAATTGGTTTCATTTGATTCATTGTCGTTTCTTTTATTCATTTGCATTTCAACCGACTGGCAGATTCAAAAACTCAAAAGGAGGGAGCCTCCTGGGTGGCAGCGTGCCAAAACCTTCAACAGGATCATCAAGTCGTATTAACAGTGCCATTAAAGGTTTCACTGAGGAGCAGGGTGGTTGAGGTGATAAAAGCTTTTGTAAATACATTTTGGCAGCCTCAGTGCTGAGGTTCAACATCGTCACATGTGAGACGACAGAAGGAGGGCAGCACCGGACTTTCCTGTCCAGGGAGTAAACTGTTCCCTGAGCAAACAAGAGCCAAAGTCTTCCCCTGAAGAAAAAACCTGTAAATCACACTGGCTGCAAACATCCAAAGCAAAGCCACTGCCTTCAGCTAAAGATGGATGACATTAATGTCAAAATTATCAGGGTTCAGTTGTCAGCTGATTATTCCATTCACATTTATTCAAAGTACCCATTTAAGACAAAACAAACAACGCTGGCACAGCTTTGACATCAGGACACAAGGCGGCAGGTGCATCATTTGAATCAGAGATAGACGGCAGTTTTTTGCTGCTGCTCAACGACCCTTCCGACTAGAGTCAAGGGTCACAAGCTGCACGTTTGGTCTCCTGTTGTGACCTTTCTCCACGATGAGCTGCAGCAGCTACAGTGTGCCTTTAGTCACGGGTCATGTTACAGAAAAGGATCCGAAGAGTTTTGAAAAGCGTTCCTTTGTGCCAAGACCGGTTCTGCAATGCCACCCAGGCTTATCCCTCGACCTGCAACTCAGTCTTATCTGCGCTCCTGTTGTCATTAATGTGAACACAGTGTGGTTTAATGTGGAGGAGGCTGAGCACGGTTGGACGTGAATGGATTCTGTTTTTCTTTAAATGTCCACACCTGTTATTAACACTGTGTGTTGTTATGTGTCAGTGAAAAACTATGAATCTACAGTTGTTTTTATTATCTTTTTTATACAGTCAGCTCTTTACTCATATGAGAATTTTGTTGTCTTAAAGGGACAGTTCACCCTAAAATTAAAAATACATGTTTTCCCTCTTAGCTGCAGTGATATCTATCGATCTAGATAGTTTTGGTGTGACCTGCCGAGTGTTGGAGATACCGACCGGAGAGATGTCTGCCTTGTCTCCAATATAATGGAAATAGATGGCACTTGGTTTTTGGTGGTCAAAGCGCCAAAAAACAACAACAAAGAAACAAAACAAACTTGCAGCAATGTCTCTTAACAGAAATCATGACCCAGGGTGCTGTCACACCTGCCCTCTTTGGTTCGGTTCAACTGAACTCAAGTTAATTTGCCCCCTCAGTGCGGTTCGTTTGGGCGGGTGTGAACCAGAACAACCGGACGAGGCCTTCTTGAAGAGGTGGTCTCAGTCCGGTTCCAAAGGAACTCTGGTGCGGTTGGTTTGTGGTGAGAAGGTGTTCCGACCTGGATGTGAAGCAACTGCAGTCACATGACACATTGTTTGGGTTAAACATGAGCATGTTACAGTCCTGGAGGATTATTAATGTGCACCTCCTCCTGTACTGCCTTAATATGCACATTCAGCACATCCAATGCATCAAAACATTGTTTTCTAGTTGGAGCCGCGTTTGCCTCGTTTTCAAACTGTATGCTTTGACTAAAATGAACAATGACAGCAATATAGTCCACGATGAGCAGCGCTAAAATCAACCTGCGTAGTTGTCCCTCCATTGTGACATTAGAAAGTGTCACATTTATCTTGCAAGTGTACTCTTCTTCAACGTTTGCTTTACTTCCTGGATTTTTCCCACATGGAAATTCTGACCAATCAAGAGCAGCTTTCTCACACAAGGCATTTGATCTGGTCCTCTTGTAAATGCTGCCGTGAGAACACCAACCAACTCTAGGCAATTATACAACTTTGGAACAACATGAGTCCCTGATTCAGACCAGAGGAGACCACTCTAGGGCTGACAGCAGCCTTAGTGAATCAAAATAATCCACAGACATTGTTGTAAGAAGTTTCATGGAGGAACTTTTTCTTCCTACCGAACTATACTCAACAGCTAGATCACTGTACAGAAGGAAGCGTGCATCTACTCATGGACGAGAGGCTCATGCTTGTGACAGTGTGAGATGTAAACATCAATGGTGTCCTCCTCAACTGAGCTGTAACGTTAGCTAGCTCAGTGGTGCTAGGTGAGCTACATGCTAGTTCAGTAGAAAGAAAATAGTTCCTACATGAAACTGCTCACAACAAGGTCTGTGGATCATCTTGAGTAACCAGGTCATGATTTCTTGAAAGAGACAGTGATGTTGAGGTTTTCAAATGTTTTTTTTTTTTGGCACTTTGAGCACCACAAGCTGAGTGCCATCTAGTTCCATTATACTGGAGAGAAGGCAGACATCTCTACAGCTGATATCTCCAACACTCACACAGAAACAAACTAGATGATAAATATCACTACAGGTAAGAGGAAAAATATGTATTTTTGATTTGGGGGTGAACTGTCCCTTTAAAAGCTCTTATTCTAGACATGTCCCCTATGGTTCGCTTTCTCTGTCAGTGATAGGTTGCATTTGAATGTCTACACATTTTGTAAATAGAAAGGTGATCAGGTACATTTTGACCGTTAGAGAGAAGAACAATAAGGTTGTGCAGTTAGAGTCTCTGAGGTAAGCTCCAGTGTCAGACACACAGAAGACACTGACACACAGCCTCAAATTATCACCTCAAACTCCTAACTGCTAACTTTTGAGGGGGAAAAATTTCAACATGACACACAGAGAAAATGGCTCGCAGGGTAATATGTAAATACACTCCCACAACAACAGTGTGTGTTCAGAGAAGGGAGAATGAAGTGACCGGCAACACTCCCTCCTGACGTTAGCAGTAAAGCAGGGAGGGGGTTTGTGAGATTCAAATTCAAACTGACATCGAGTTACACCTGCCTGTATGGACCGGTAGGCAGAGTGGATAAACTGACACATCTCAAACAATACCTTGATGCTTTCTTCCTTCTGCGTCTGTCAGCCAATAACTCAGTACACAAGGATAACAATACAATGATCCAATGCCACACTGAATCATGGCTTTGTATGAGAACAGTTTCTGTTGCGCTAGATGGAAAGCCCTGTCACACTATTCATTTCTGTCAGCTTTACTGGTGTATGTGTATATTTTCTCTTTTATTCTTTTTGCTTTATGATATGTCTTATTAGGGTTCGAGCACCATGTGGGGCGAGGACCCTATTGAAACCACTATGTTTATTATTATTATTATTATTATTATTATTATTAGCATTATTATTAGCATTTATGATTTTTATTTGTTATCTATGAGTGCATTTTTTGGGGCTGAAGATAATTAAAAACTCATGAAACTTTACACATACATCAGAACTGGTGAAAATTTTGATATGTTACGGGTCTCATGCTCAGGTGCAAAACAAAATTTCTACGAAGCAGCCCCCAACGCTGGTTATATTTAAGTTCTTCACTATTTTATGATTTATCTCTTGAATTCTTATTTTTCATTTTTACTGGAGTTTTTCTGTCACACATTTTGCAGCAGCATTGATAGAGGATGCCTACAAACAACCACTCCACTGTAACTGTTGTTCACGAGACGGTTAAATACTTGAAACTTTGTACTGTGACAGAATATTCTCATACAACAGATTAATGATCTACTAAATTAGCTCCTCAAAAGTCAAACAAAATAAAGCATACGACAAAAAAAAAAAAATTACATGCAAAGCAGAATCAAATAATAAACAACTTAAATGGTATTGGTCATTTTTTAGATGGTGCTCCGTCTTTATCCACCATGACATCGAAAGTACAACCAAATCCTTATAGATACATCTGGTAAAACTGTTATGTGTTCAGCAATGCCCGTTGCGTACCGCTTACTTGAAGAACACTCTCTGTAAACACGGCTCTTCTTCTTCTTCTCTCAATTTATTGGCGGATTGCAAACAACTTCCAGGTGCATACCACCACCTACTGTACAAGAGACTACTCCCTACTACGTGTCATTTAGCCTGTTTCTTAAATCCTACTGGTAAACACGGCTCCTTCTTCTTCTGTGGTTTTATGGCTGCGGGCCGCTGACTTACTTCTGCCTCCGGGTGCCATATTCTGGTTTGCTGACTTCTGCTATGTCCAACCCGACTGAGGCTACGCTAAATAGCCATATAGAGAAAGGCTTTTTTGTCACTGTTGGGTTCAAATAAATATGCGGATCTTCAAGGGGGGGGCGATACGAACTAGGGACAGTTTTATAAATGGTAAAAAGTTCCGCACAGCTGCTTTAAAGTAACTCAAAGTTCACTTGGTTTCACACAGGCAACACTTTCTGGAGGAAAGTCCTGTGTCTGTTTGACCCATCCACCACCCATACCTTCGTCCTTATGCAGACTTTCACTCTTTATACTGCTTCCTTTGTTAATCCACATTGGTCATGTAATTGCAGCCTTCTTGTTTACGTGGGTTATATGAATTACTGATTCATGATTACATGACATTGAATTCTTATGCTTGACTTTACATAGGTATACATACAGGTATACCTGACTGTAAATATGAAGCTAACCCAGCAGCCTGCTGGGTTAGCTTAGCTAAAAGACTGTAAACAGAAGAAAACAGCTAGCCTAGCTTTGTCTAAAGGTAGTCTACAATGTGTTCACAGAGCATTCCAGGGATCGCCTCCTCTGTAGGTTGACACGGAGGTTAGCATCACACTGGTTCCCTCATCAAAAAGCCTATGGGGATTTTTCATTGGATTTTATTGCTAAAAATAAGCTCTGCGGCAAACAAATGTTTATAATATTTACACATTTTGTTCAGCAGGATAGTCTTCACAATGAACAGCACTTTTATGATTTTTGAGGTCTGAATACAATCGCAAGAAGTATAAAGCTAACGTTGGGCTATATGCTACAGTCGCATGACCTGACGTCACCACCATAACAAGACTTTAAAGCCATGCTCAGCATGACGTTTTGTAGTCTCATTTAGCAACTTGTTAGCAACTGCCTTTTTAAAGACACATAAAAGCTACAGAATTCATGAGTGCTGATTCTACTGACGTATTTTATATCAGAGAACAAAATGTTAAAGTTTCTTGAGGTAGTTTTCACCACAGACATTATTTCAGAATGCTAATTCATTTCAGATCTTTAGGACTCATTCCTGATGGACTCTATTAAGTGCTATTTAGACTGGAATACATGAAAGTGATATCTTTGTGTCATTTAGCAGTCAGTTAGCTTAGCTTAGCATACATACTAGAAACAAGGGGGAAGTTAGCCTGGCTCTGTGGAAAGCTTACGCAATTTGCCTCCCAGCATCTCCAAAGCTCACTGATTAACATGTTGTACTTTGTTTAATCCAAACAAAAAAGATTAAAAATTAGGGATGTAACGGTACACAAAAATCTCGGTTTGGTACGTACCTCGGTACACAAGTCACGGTTCGGTTTTTTTGGTACAGTAATGAAAAAAATAGACAACTATTAAATATCTTTTACTTATTGGTAACCTTATTAAAACATACCACCACAGCAGTTAACTCTTTTTACACAGTTTTTGAATGAAACAAATATATATAAAATTCTGCTTTTTCACATTGTGTGAATGAAAATAGAAATATAAAAGTGAAAAATAAAATCCTGCTGTTTTTTAACACATTTTTTGAATGAAAAATATAAATATACATTTCTGCTTTAACAGTTTTACTCAATTAAAATAAAAAGTATAGTGCAGCTGGTCAGCTTTAAAGCCTGCTCAGATTCAGTTTTACTAGGAACTTACTTAGCTTTCCCACTTTGTTAAAGTGCAGTAAACAAAACATGCTTATATCTAAAGTGCAGCTTAAACAATTTTACTCAACTCCAATGGCGTTGGTTATTTCTTTAGCACGATGGTCAGGGAAACGCTCTCTTTTTAAACGACGATGATTTCGTAGTTTGCACCAGATTGCTTTTTCTAGTCGTGCCGGTTAACGTTCAAACTCGGGTGGTGTCGCTTTAGATGCGTTAGCATGTTAGATGTGTTTCCAAGTACATACCCGACCGCTGTTCTGCAGTGTCGGCACACTGCTTTTGTCTTGTCAACTTGTTTATTTCCATCTTCGTATTTTACCCTGAAACCAAAGTGTTCCCAAACAGAGGACTTAAGGTTTGCGGGTGGGTCTTCAGGTTCGTCAGGCTCACTTGCCATGTTGTCAAAATGCGAGAATGCGCTGCACAAAGTGAAAGCGGAGATTTACGGTTGGACTCGGTCCGTCGCTCAATTATGTCCGTCGGGAAACTAGATATTTTAAATGAAAATAAAAACAAAAATAAAACAAAGTAAAATAATATCCTGCGCCCAATAATTCGGTACAGGGTCGTGCCAAACCAAAAGTCGCGTACCGAACGGTTCAACACAAATACATGTACTGTTACAGCCCTATTAAAAATGTAAATTTGTTGTTTCAGAGGGGGATCATGTGCATGAATATTTCTTGACTGGGTCCAATTGTTCCTTTCGCGAACCTCACACACACCAATGGAAAAATGTTTAAGTTTCTGCAAAACACGGATATGTTACAGTTGGATGTTATTATATCGTGGATAAGTTGCAGCTATGTGGATAACTGGTGAGGTTTAGGCACAAATACCACTTGGTCGTGGTAGGAAAAGATCATATTTGGGCTAAAAATGTTTTTGTGTGGCTCGATCGTGGCTGCAGAAGCTGTCAATGTCTCAGTAAAAAACAACCGCTTCCCCCAAGGAAAAATAGCGATGACTTGCAATGACCTTTATTTTTGTTTGTCTTGAATAGTTGCTCGCCACGGTCTGCAGCTTGGCAGGTGTCTGAGGTATCTGGCATAGATGTCATACCATCCACCATCCACTCCACCCCTCAGTGACAAAGTCAGCTCCTATACTATGTCACTTTCGAAACATGGATTTGATGCGTGTGAAATGTGCAGGTGAAACAAAACTGTGGTTTGCAAGAACAAACAATGCCAACATTGTCATCTGGCTCTTGAACATGTCATGCTTATGTTTTGATGGAGACTCTAACATGTGCACGTGTGTTTGGGTGTGTGTGCACTGCAGGTGGTAAGGGCAACTCCCCGTCTCAGTTGGGCTCCAATCCAGCCTCTTGAACCTCCACCCAAACAATCTGATTTCACACTTGACACCCTTTGTATTACTGAGAACTAAAAAAAAGACCTATAACATACATTTAATGCAAACCAGCACCAACAAGACAGACGGTATTCATTTCTGCTATCTTTAAATATCAAAATGTTCACAGAAATACTGGATGTGAGGTACAATAGCAAATGTGCAATTACAGCCTTATTATAAACGGAGGTAATTAACAGTCCACACCTCAGGCTGAAGAAAGCCTCACTGTGTTTTGGCCTGTCGAACCTCTACACTACCTGTGATTTACACTCAGTGGGGATGCTGGTTTATGAGGCCTATTCACAAGCCCTGAGGTGTCACTCCTGGTCACTCCCAGGTTTTCTCCTCTGCCTGATTTCTGGCTGCTTCACACCTCCAGGAGGGACTATTATCCTGTCGGAGGGCCACTCTTCACAGCAGTGTAACGCTCCAGCCCGTGAAAATCACACCCTTCTGCTTGTTTTGTTGGCCTGTGGAGCGTGGAGTTCACACGCGGGCCTGACCGAGAACTGCAGATGGTCATCGGGAAGTAGAAAGGATGGAAAAAAACAAGGCCTGGAGGGGAAACACAGGCCGAGTGGTGGTGAAAACAAGGGCTCTGAAGTTAAGCTGTGGGCAAAGGAGACCCATTAAACTTCCAGTCATATTGTTATAGATTAGTTTTTGCCCCTGGCAGCTAATGAACACATCCTCTGTGCTTACACTGTCCTCACTTGAAGATGTATTTATATTACGGTGTTGCTTTACTTCAGAGGGAGGACAAAGTCATTAGCTATGTTTCCATCCAAAAGTGATTCGAATCTTTGGGAAATGTGCATTAAAAGAAATATGAATCCTGTGTGTTTCCATTAAATGTACGGACTTTGGTGTAAACTACGTCAGACTTAATTCGAACATAACTGTTTCCATCCCCCGTTTTGCGAATCAACATTTTTTCGAATCAACCAACACCTGGCTAAAGCGAGCGCATTTTAGTTTGTGCGAATCAGGGGATTTAAATTCGAATTTTGGCGTTTCCATCATAATTTTCCGATGCGATACTTCTAGATGCGCATCTAAACAGGCTGATGGAAACATGGATTTGTTGCACAGGTCCCAAATAAGTCTCAAGTCTTTGCATGTGAAGTCTCAAGTCTTAAGCTTTAAGTTTTGGGTCCTAAACAAGTCATAACCATCACCAGATGTAATGCTGTTTTAACAACAGAGTAATAATATTAAATTTACAAAAATAAAATTTGTATTTATAAGTTAAAACAATTATGTTAAAAAGTTACTTAACTGTTATACTGTGCACACAATGAGTGACATCGCAACAGCATTACCAGTTACATTACTGCTGAGTCGCCGTTGACATGTTGCTCAAGCACTAGTTGCTTTGTGACGGGCTGGTGTGTATCTGCTAGTTGCCACAAAATTACTCAACTGAATGCCATCTAAAGTTTTTATTTGGTCAAAAAAGACCCATGCTTCCATCAATGTCTGAGCTCCATTGTAACATAACAATTCCTCGCCCCACTGCCTCCCCATGTGCACCACGTGCACATAAAGCTACCATAGCATCAGCTAACTGCACTAAATGACACAGCACTGCAGCTAGAAACAAAATGTGATGCTTTACTGTGCCATCGAAGCACTGGAAAATGTTGAGGCCAGCTCAGCTTTTATTTGTAGCGTGTCACACCCGTCCACAGTGTCAAGTGTTGGGTGTCAGTTTGTAGCTTCATGTCACTAGCTTCCTCTGAAAATGACTTGTAGCCTGTTGCTGTGTCGCTTGAAGTGTGAGCACAGCATTAAGCTAACGTGAGCTAAGCGTTAGCTTGCTAACTGTGTTAGCACTAGCTTTGACACGAATTTTCAAACATACATTTTGCTTACTGCCATGTTTTTTGTCCAACAACCACTGACTTTCACCAGGGAGGCTGGTGTTTGCTTCACGTATGACTGTAAAGCCAAACATAACATGTAACATATGTTGGTTGTTTAAGGAAAAAACATCAATTTGGCTGTGAAAACATATGTTGAAACAGACAATGCATGTAACAGGCTGAAGTTGACACAGCGTCCCAGAACGTCAACAACCAACACACCCAGGGTACCTTGGACGTCATATGTGGACGTGGAAAGTCCATGACCAAACGTGGACATGTGACGAGGTCGCAGTGAGGATGGGTTGAGACCATCTTTAGTTTTTGTACGTGGACAAAATTATCTTTGGCATAATTTTGTCCCACTGGCGCTCAGTAACATAACATTAGTTGTTCTTGGTTCTCTCCTGCAACTTGACTGGATGCTGTCTGATCGGGTCAAACAAAGTGGATATGCAGAATTAAGTGCTGGCAATGAATAGTGTTCACATTAGCTGTAAGGAACATCAACAGAATTTGGGCACACTTACTTTTTTTTTTCAAATCAAAGGCTTAAGTCCAAGTGGAGTAACAAGTCACTGATGTTTAAGTCCAAGTCAAGTTGCAAGTCCTCTTTGATCTTGGCAAGTTGAGTCATTAAATCTGTGACTCAAGTCTGACTTGAATCCAAGTCAATTGACCTGAGTCCACACCTTTGCTTTACAGAGTGGATTGCTGCCAACCAAATTTCACAGAGTTTTAATATACAATGACAATAATCTCCCTACCTACAGTTAGCAGTGGACACTTATGATCATCCTTACTCAAAAGCCACTGGTTCCTTGCTTTGGTGTTACCTAAAGCTAGCTGGTTTTGACATTGAGAGTGAGTTTAAAAAGTTTTCAGAGCTTGAGCATTAATCTGACATGACGCATTTTGTTGCATCACACTTGTGATGGTGACAAGGTAACACCTGGGTTAATAATTGTTCCAGTTACAATTTAACAAGGAGGTTACAAGACAAAAAGTCATGTCAGCTTAGAGCACTTGTATACATCAGGATTTAAGACTTCATCAAACTGGTAGTAGTGTCTTTCCACTGCAACACAGTATTACTCATTCAGAACTTGATGCTACACACTCTGTCATTTAGTCCATGAGGTAGTAATGTCTCTGGAAACAGGTCTGGGATCACAAGTCTGATGTAAACATGATCAACTGCCTCTAAGAGATGAAGTGTGAGTAGTTATGAGGAAGTGAAAATATATTCAAGGAAGAAGGTGTGGATGTTTATTTATAAAGACACACTGTGAATACATGACATCTCACACTGCAGCTGTTTTCTGTAGCTTTCTGCACACACACACAGGGTCAATAGAAAACTTATGCAACTGTGGACAAAGAGCAGAACTTCTTGTCAGTGTATCTGAGGCGCTTTTGAGCTGAATCATGAAAAGCTGTGTATATATCTACAGTCTATGGTATATATATACACGTTGATGTATGAGCTTATGTAAGTGTGTTGCTGCCCCCTACTGGGGAAGGAAAGTAAAGCTCCTTCAAAAAAACCCAATAACCCCAAAAAGACACCAACTACCAGAGATGGCATGGTTTGAGTTTTAATGTTTTATCACATTTATTTTTTATCAAAAAGACAATGTGTAGATGCTTGTAAAATACAGACATTGGCATAATTAGTCAACTGAAATCTAAATTCATATATAAGTTAAAAAAAGGCTAATTTGTCAAAGGTATTTTTTAGTTTTTAATACGATGACAGTTAAAGTCTTTAGGTTTAAATAAGTGTTCTAACACCAGTGCTATTTTTCACAAGTTAACAGCCCAGTTTCCAGAAGAAAATGTTGGTATTGTGTGTTTCTGCAAACCATGATTACAGCTGCATGTTTCATATGAATTAAATCAACGTTTTAAAGTTGCAAAGTATATGAGCTGACTTTGTCATTTGGAGGTGGAGTGGACGGTGGATGGTGTCCACACTGATCACTGCAGACAGCGGTAGAGGACCAACAAGCAGCAAATCCAGCTGTGTTTTAGTGAGTCATTGCTGTTTGTGTGGGTGTTTTTTAACGACCCATTTGGGTTCTTCCAGCAGGGATAGTGCCACGAATAGCGCTTGTTTTTCTAGTGACATATCGCTGCTGTTCCTGTCAGGACTGTGTGCCAAACATGGGTATTTAGCCTTTTTCTAACCATAACCAGGTGGTTTTTGTGTCAAAGCATAACCACATGTTAACCACAGTGTTGTTGAAGCGTAAGGTTTCACAGCATCTGCTATATAACAGCATACAAATGTAACTTATACACTGTCAGAAGTGTACAATACCAACATCTTTCCTGCAGACTGGGCTGAGTTATTCAAGTAACTACACAACACAAGAAAACATGAAGACACTGTCAAACTAAAATTGGAGTTTCATATATGGCACAACTTGCTTTTGTATTCAACACATTACATTCACATTCATACAGGTGAGAAAAATCAAGAAAAATACAGTGTACATCAAATCAAGATGTATACAAATGGAATAAAAACTTCTTTCTGCTTTGATCCATTAAAAAGAAACTTAAAGAAACATTAAAAACATACTGCATGACCTAAAAAATTATGGTGTGTGTCATCAGCTCTTTGAGAGAATCTCCTGACAGCTTTTATAAACTGTCACCAAGCAGCTGAGCCTCGGCTTTGAGCTCTGAAAAAAGAGAAAAGGGGCTTCATTAGAAATGTGTTACTGTGTGTATAACAAGCCTTTATAAAAGGAGCTTAAGAAGAACAATCCAGCTGCCAGAAAATATGTCGGCATTGTACATTTCTGCAAACCACTGATATGTTACATCTGCACGTTATTATGTTGTTGATACGCTGAAACTTTTACAACGCTGTAGTTAACATGTGGTTAGGTTTAGGAACAAAAACCACTTGGTTATAGTTGGGAAAAGATCAAATACCCTGTTTGAGGCCAAAATCCCTGCTAGAAAAGCAGCGATGCTGCTGTTGAAACAAACATTTAAAACGTGAGTTGTCTGACTGAACCGGTTTTGTTTGTTGGTCTGGAACAGCAGTGTGCAGAAATGTAAAACGCCAACATTTTCTCCGGGCTGACAGGAAACAAAACACCAAATGTAACTTACTAAAGCAAGCTGCTTTATGGGACATGTGTACGCTTTGCACTGAACCTCACCTGAAACAATGGCACAACACTTGACACTGCGTTCGGATCTGAAGGGTCCTTCAGCAGCACACAAAGGTAGTAGATGATCTGATGCTGAAACAAAAGCATCACCACACATCAGTGCACTCTTCTTACAAAAGCATGAACTGATGTAACTGTAGAATAAATCATGGAGAATAATGATGTGATAATGTAATATGCACACACGTGACAGAGACATAAAATCCTTATTCACCATGTAAATGGCCTCATTGATGACAATATCCTTGATCTTGCTCATCTCGATGAAGGTGGTGGTCTCGCGGCCTGACGCGTAGCTGGAGGACAGCTGTATGCCCAGAGAGCCGATGACGAGCAGGGACTCGTGGTCTACCTTCACAAAGTGGATGTGAAGCATCATGCCGGCCAGGGTAACGAATATAGCACCTGACAGAACAGCTGTGTTCTGCAAGAGAGGGAGAAGACATTCAAAGTGTAGATCTTGTTCAGTGTAACATGTTAATGTGACTCGTTATATACCATCAACGACCATGCCACGTTCACAGTCACTTAAATCACCTTCCTTCCCCATTCTGAAGATCGAGTTGAACTTGAGCAGGTTGTCGTCACCATGTCTACATGCTTAAATGCATTGAGTTACAGCCACATGATTGGCTGATTAGCTATTTGCATTAATGAGCAGTTGAACAGGTGTACCTAATAAAGTGGCCGGTGAGTGTATATATGTAAATGAAGTCACACCCCAGCCACCCTCCTACGCTGATAAGTAGAGTACAGTCCCTAAGTGATAGCAGTACAGGCTCGGTGACTCAGTCAGGAGTGACACCTGTGTGTGGACTCACCTGTGTGAAGAAGAACACAGCGTACGCCAGCAGCCACACACAGCAGGTGTACACCATCACCTTACCGATGGACACTTTGGGGACGCTCACAGTGAACTCCCTGCAGAGGCTGGAGTGACTCTGACAGTCCAGAGATATGGGTTTGCCATTAATATCCGTGAACGCCTCATCTTCCATCATGAACGCGACAGAAACAAGAAGAGAAGAGTCAAAACGAGCCCTCTGAAACAGTTAGCTTAGCCGGCTAACACTGAGCACAGGTTAGCATAGAGCTAGCTGTGAACACACAAGGTCAGGCGCGTATAAAAACATAAAATGGTGCTTTCTCAGACGGGAGATGATGCATGACCACATACGATGCTAAGTCTCTGCTGTTAAATGTAATGTAAGAAAAATAATTACGTCAAAAACACTGAGTTTTCACAGCACAAGTTCGACTGAGCTGATGCCAAATTAAACTCTCTCATTAGGCGCACTTGTTACTCACACCGGGTACTTCCGGTTAGATGTGTTGTTGGTTGTGTGTTAGAGAAAGCATGTGCATAAAGTGTATGAAATTAAAACAATAAAGTAAAATAAAATACCATGTAAAGTGATAAAATATAAAATAAAATTAAATGGAAAAAATAAAAATAAATAAATAATTAAGAAATAAAATCATCATAAATTAAAAATAACAATAAATAAATAGAAATGTATATATAATATAAAATATAAAATAAAATATTTATAAAGCGTATACAGTGTACAAAGCATGGAAAATATGTGATAAATAAATAACAAGCTTAGGGAAGTATCTTTCAATATATCACATCGAATTTACCTGGTAAAGCTGTGTATAAAGTGTAAAGTGTGAAAAAATAAAATATGAAGTTATAAAATAAAAAAAATAAAATATAGATAAATCAATAAAGAAAATATCAATTAATAAAAAGTATATCACGAAATATAAAGAGATAACATATCTATAAAGTGAATACAGTGTATAAAGCATGGAAAATATGTGATAAATCCTGTATAAATAACAAGCTTAAGGAAGTATCTTTGAGTGTATTACATAGAATTTACCCAGTAAAGTTGTGTATAAGGAGGGTAAAGTGGCAAATTAAAACAAAATAAAATATAAAGTGATTAACTGTAGAATAAACTGTAAATAAATATGAATAAATAAGAAATAAAATAATAACAACAATAAATAAATAAATAAATATGTAATATATATATATATATATATATAAAGGGATAAAATAATAAATAAATTGTGTATAAAGCATGGAAAATATGTGATAAATCCTGTATAAATAACAAGCTTAAGGAAGTATCTTTGAGTGTATTACATAGAATTTACCCAGTAAAGTGACAAATTAAAACAAAATAAAATATAAAGTGATTAAATATAAAATAAAATGTAAATTAATACGAATAAATAAGAAATAAAATAATAACAACAATAAATAAATAACTAAATAAATATGTAAAAAATATATATAAAGTGATAAAATGATAAATAAAAATAAATGAATAGTGTATAAAGCATGGAAAATATGTGATATAAATTGTATAAATAACAAGCTTAAGGAGGTTTCTCAAAAAATATCATGTGTTATAAAGATTCAAGCTAAATACGGTTTAAAAGTATAATTTCTGTGGGCTGGAAAAACAAGTATTTTTTTAAGATTATTTATTTTCCACTGTATATACACCAGAACATTTTGGATTGATGTTGCAATTTCAATTCAATTTTATTTATAAAGCCCAATAGTTTGCCTTAGAGGGTTTTACAGCATCCCTCTGTCCTTGGACGCTCACAGCAGATAAGGGATACATTTGCATACCAAATTTGTGCACTATAAATAAAGAGAGAAACCCCTACTGTCAGTCGCTGTCTCCGCCTAATAACCGTGTAAACTCCGGTGTACGCCGGTTATAAATAAGAGTGGACACTACAGCAGCTGTGAGGTGCAAAGCATTATGGGTAACGGTTAGTAACTTGTCAATACACTCATCACATTTGTTCAAATATTTAGGTAACCGTCGTCAAGCTACATCTAGAAACCATTCCAGGACTATTAGTTATTACATGTGCTGTAAAATACTTTATAAAAAGATTAAAACACTGATTTAATCGTCGTGTTTCTTCGAGACTCCCACGTCCTCCATTTCCCAGAGTGCATTGCGCTCGTGTGACTTTTGAACTCTGGATAAAAACAAGCCGATCAGCTGATGTAAAAGCAACAACATCTACAGGGGTCTGACACAGAATAGCTCAGCTAGCTAACTTTCTCCACAACGTTAGCCATATGTGGCAGCGGGCGCTATGCTCCTAGACCGCGTACGTGTCCGCTCGTAACTGTGACCGTGTCGCGGCGGCAGTGAGGACAGTCGTCGTCGGTCGGACCGGGTAGCTTCTGCTAGGTCAGTGGACTGAAGCTTATTTTGTTCTCTCACAGGTGTGTCTCTTTCTCTTTGTGTCACAGACAAAGTGTGTATCACTCAGTTTCAGCACGTATTTTCGGGACGTTATTTCGAGCACAGCATGTTGACAGCTGCTACGTGACCAAAACAAGACGAGAGATGCGGGGCAGCTAATGCTAGCTAGCAAAGTGTTGTGCCAAAACAAAGTCATTATTATTCAGAACAAGTGTGGCTGACATTTCCACAAAGACTGGCTTTATAACAGGCTGAACACCCTCATTAACAGCCGGCGTTAATAGTGTTACAGCTGATTATTTATAGCACTTTGGGACAGTGCCGCACATGAGTGCTTTTTTAGGATAATTTGAACAAACAAGGTTACATCACATCTGCCATTGGGTTCTCACAGGAACCATAATATTGTCTTCCACTGCTGCTTGTGCAATCCCAGTCACTCTCCTCCTGTCAGGTGTGAGATGAGTGGTCAAGGTCCAGCTGCAGACAAAGGCATGAACTCCACACTGGGCTGTCAGGAGAGCTACGCCTGCGGGGGTTCAGATGAGGCCGCCTTTGAGTGTGATGAATGTGGCAGCCTGCAGTGTGCCCGCTGCGAGCTGGAGCTGCACCGCCAGGAGCGGATGAGGAATCACGACCGGGTTCGGATTGCACCGGGCCACGTTCCTTTCTGCGACTCGTGCAAAGGTGACAGCAGCTGCTCCGTCAACGGCGGTCGGCTCAGGGCGGTGGTGCGCTGCCAGGGCTGTAAGATCAACCTGTGTTTGGACTGCCAGAAACGCACCCACAGCGGAGTCAACAAGAGGAAGCACCCTCTGACACCCTACCCCCCTGCCAGAGCTCCCCAGGACAACAGCGTGAGTGAGGGGGAGTCACAGATGGAGCTGCTGAAGGCAGAGCTGGAGAGGGTGTGCAGCTTCCTTTTGGTGGATGAGAGGGAGGAGATGCAGGTAAATACCCAGCAGCCATCTTTAATGATTCCCTAACACCTCATTGATATGATGTCATTATAACGGGGCTGGTCTTGTGTGGCTCCTCAGGTGAAGGATGAGGACGACTTTGTGAGCAGACTGGGCTGCAGGCCAGACGAGCTCCTCAAAGTGGTCTCCATCTTTGGGAACACCGGCGAGGGCAAGTCTCACACCCTGAACCACACGTTCTTCCTCGGCCGAGAAGTGTTCAAGACCTCGCCCACCCAGGAATCCTGCACTGTGGGTGTCTGGGCAGCCATGGACCCTGTGCACCGCGTGGTGGTCATCGACACAGAAGGACTGCTGGGAGCCGGTATGGGACAAACAGTGGAGTCGTTTAAAGGGACAGTTCACTCCAAAATCAAATATACATATTGTTCCTCTTACCTGTAGTGCTGTTAATCAGTCTAGATTGTTTTGGTGTGAGCTGCAGAGTGTTGGAGATATCAGCCATAGAGATGTCTGCCTTCTCTTCAGTATAATGGAACTAGATGGCACTCAGCTTGTGGTGCTCAAAGTGCCAAAAAAATACATCTGAAAAACTCAACATCAGTGTTTCTTTATAGAAATCATGACCTGGTTACTCAAGATAATCCACAGACCTTGTTGTGAGCAGTTTCATGTAGGAACTATTTTCTTTCTCCTGAACGACACCCACCAACCATATCACTGTGCAGAAGGAAGCGTGCATCTACTCATCGATGAGAGGCTCTTGCTTGTGACAGTGAGAGAAGCTGTAACGTTAGCTAGCTCAGTGGCGCTAGGTGAGCTAGCAGTAGATGCACTCTTCCTTCTGCGCTGTGATTCTGTTAGCGGGTGTAGCTCGATAGAGAGAAGATACTTCCTTCTAGAGTTCTGCTAATTAGTCTGATTCCTTATCGATTCCTGATCAATCATCATTTTTTAGACAAGTAGCACTGCTGTCATCGTTCTTTGTGACATGAAGTCTTTCTTCCTCGCTGCCATGCTTCCTTCTTGTCGCGAGTATCCAGCAGCGTGGACGCATGAGTTTGACGTCAGAAAAACATGCTGGTTTCAATAAAAGTAAATGATTAACTTTGGTCTGTGGATTATCTTGAGCAATCTTGATTCTCAGAAAGAGCCATTGCTGTTGAGGTTTTCAAATGTGTTTTTTTGGCGCTTTGAGCACCACAAGCCGAGTGCCATCTAGTTCCATTATACTGGAGAGAAGGCAGACGATACCTCCAACATTTGGCAATTCATGGAAAAACAATCTAGACTGATAAACAGCACTACAGGTAAGAGGAAAAATGTGTTTTTGATTTTGGGGTGAACTGCCCCTTTAATATGATGACATGAACGGGCTGCTGGGAGGCTGATTTTCTCATTAACATGCATTTAACACTTGTCTCTCATCAGGAGCTAATCAGGGCCAGCGGACCCGGCTGCTCCTCAAAGTCCTGGCTATTTGCGACGTGGTCATCTACCGAACCCATGCCGACCGTCTCCATGACGATCTCTTCAAGTTCCTGGGTGATGCGTCAGATGCCTACCTGAAACATTTCACCAAGGAGCTGAAGGCAACGACCACCCGCTGTGGTCTCGATGTCCCGTTGTCCACTCTGGGCCCTGCTGTGATCATCTTCCATGAGACCGTCCACACCAAGCTGCTAGGATCAGGTACATGATGCTGTTATTTTTGGGATGTTGGACTCCTCCACTCTTGTCTGTCTCTGACTCTGTTTACCATCTTTAGACAAACCGTCTGAATCGGCCGAGCGTCTTCTCCAGGAGCGTTTCAGGAAGCTTGGTCTGTTTCCAGAAGCGTTCAGCTCCATCCAGTACCGCGGAACTCGGACCTACAACCCTCCCACAGACTTCAGCGGTCTTCTGCGCAGCCTGGAGCAACAGCTGGACAACAACACCACCCGCTCGCCACGCTCTGCCAGCGTCATCTACAAGGCTCTGCAGGTAGTAGATTGTAGAAAGAAGTGTGTGTCATATACTCATGCCTCTGAACGTTTTGTAATGTGACTTAGAGAGAACACTTCTTTGTGTATACACTATGAGTGTGTTAACATTAATATTTACATTGAACGTTAATGACTCATCGTGTCCCTCCATCTCCTCCCTGCCCCTTCCTTCAGGCTCTGAGCGAACGCTTCAGTGGGGAGATTTCAGACGAGCACATGACCAGTAACTCGTTCTTTCCAGATGAGTACTTCACCTGCTCCAGCCTCTGTCTCAGCTGTGGGTACGTGTCTCTCTGCACGGTGCAGCCGTAGTAGTTCATTAACCAGAAGGAGGAATTCAAATTAGTGATACTAAAAAAACAAATAACCTCCTGAGACCCTGCGTCCTCATATGAGCACATCACATTTTGGGTTTCTTGCACCTTACACTTCATTCTGCTTAACTTGGACCTGTTGTCCTCGTTTGTGGACACTTTGATGCTCAGTCTGCAGCTGATCCCAACACAGAAGCAGACAAGGTGTAAAACAAGCTAAAATGCCGTTATAAAGGAAGTACTCGTTTGAGGACATTAGGACTAAATTATCGTCTTGTTTGAAGACACTTGGACTTTTTGTTTTGCTTTGTTTTTGCACAACAATGTTCAGGTATTGAAATAACTGAAACATTTTTAGGATTTATCGCTCACTTGTACAACATTCTGGCCGTTCTCTCTGACATGGTGTGCTCCGATTTCAGTTCAGGCTGTAAGAGAAGCATGAATCACCTGAAGGAAGGACTTGACCACGAAGCCAAACATCGCTGCCGCTACTCTGCACAGTATGACAACCGCATCTACACCTGCAAGGCAAGTACAAGCACAGAACGCCACATATTGTGTTTGAGTCAAAGACGAGGTTCTGAGTGTCTCTGCTGAACTTCTCAGGCCTGCTATGAAGGAGGGAAGGAGGTAATCGTGGTTCCCAAAACGACGGCCTCGTCTGACTCACCGTGGTTTGGCTTGGCCATCTATGCTTGGTCTGGGTGAGTCCAGCTACCACAGAACCATTGGGAAGATGAGTGGAAATGGCTTCCTTTTAAACACAGTGTGATGAGCCCAAGTGCTAATCTGGAGCTATTATAGCAGAAAGCGTAAAGACAAATGTATTGCAGCTATTCAATTCAGATCAAGACCGAAGGAACAATCTGTCCACTTGATACTGGAACTGTTTGTTGTCTTTGCCCAGGTATGTAATCGAGTGCCCCAACTGTGCAGTGATCTACAGAAGCAGGCAGTACTGGTATGGAAACCAGGATCCAGTGGAAACAGTGGTCAGAACAGAGATCCAGCACATCTGGCCTGGGGTAAGGCCACAGTGGAACAGCCTAAATGAGATTCTGCCTAAACCAATTAAACAAAGTTGCCCAGCCAGGATTTCAAAGGCTTTAAGTTGAATGAATGTTGTCACGTCCACTGTGAGCTGCATTTGTGGTTTATTCTCACCCGTTGGTCGTTAGTAGACGCCCAGGAATCAAATGTCAAACGTGGTTTATGACCTTTTTTCATGTTAACATGAGGATCTAAGCATACTTAGTCAAAAGTGCTGCCATACTTAATGCCAGCCATAAAACATGCTATATGCCAGCTAGTATATTCATTCCTATCTTCACTCTGGTCCTCTCCCCTTGCTGTCTTTTCAGTCTGACGGTTTCTTGAAAGACAACAACAACGCCGCCCAGAGGTTGCTGGACGGAGTCAAATACATTTCTCAGTCAGTGTCTGAACTCAGCGTCAAGCCTGCCAAAGCAGTCACCTCCTGGCTTACCGACCAGATCGCTCCTGCCTACTGGAAACCCAACTCTCTTATCCTGGTATGTAACGAAAACTAGATGAAAGTGAGTGCATGTAACGTTGTACTAAAGTTGAACTTTTCTTCTCACACACTCCAAACCAAGGTCACCGCTTAGAGAGCCGCTGCCAAGAACAGAAAAGGTTCAACAGAGTCCACGCTGTTGTTAGTTTTCATAAAATTCAACTTGGTGCAAAGCTCAGAGCCTCAGCGCTTTTACTACAGTTATTTGGCACTTGTAGGTTTAATCTGCAGAGTTAGCTGGCAGCTTTATAATTTGTAGCATTTTAAAACAAAGGTTTGGTTTTGAAGAGTAGCCTTTGTTGCTTAGATGCATCAGTGATGAGGGGGATAGGGACAGATGGGTAAACCATCAACAGTGTTTGCACATAGTGTAGATACCACTGTTTATTACACACCTGTTAAAGGAACACATGACCCCCCCAAATGATCATTTGTGTATCAGTTACTCACCCAATGTTAGCTTGAATTCATGAAGAAAAACTATTTTTCCTCACATGCCTTCACAGGGAACGAAGAACCCAAAAATGGAGAAAATTCTTGATGAGTTGAAGTCATAGGGGTCCAAGTATAACAACAGCAGAACTATGTAAATCATAAGTTTACAAACTCTCACATAACTTGTCTCATTTATCCAGTTGTATGCCCAGTACTTCCCAAACAGACGGCCCTTTGCGATGGGGAACTGAATGGAAAGTGAACCTTAATCCATGCTCTCTTCAAAGCCAGACTCCATTCACAAAAAGAGTGATTTTACCTCACTGAACACGGAGCTGCTGGTCTACCGCTGCCTCAGATAGTTAGTTAGTTTGTGTGACTGTGACTTCGCTGAATCCAAACTAAACCTTTAAAACACCAAAGTCACACAATAACTAACTGATGGAGGCAGCAGTAGATGAGCAGCTCCTGTGTTTAGTGTGGTAAAATTACTGTTTTTGTCAATGGAGTCTGGCTGTGAAGAGAGGATTGTATAGTTTCACATTCCATTCAGTTCTCTGTCACAAAGGACTGTTTGGGAAGTACTGAGCATACGGCTGGATAAATGAGACTTGGATTATACTGCTTGAGTTGCGTGAGAGTTTGTTAACAGGTGTTTTGGTATAGTTTTGCTGTTGTTAAATGTGGTCTAGCATTACTTCTTTCTCTGTTTTTGGATTTTTTGTTCACTGTGGTGGCATGCAAGAACAGCAAAGTTTTCTTCACTAGTTCAATGTAACACAGGGTGAGGAATTGATATACAAATTGTCATTTGGAAGTCAAAGTATTCCTATAAATCCTACGAGGTTCCTCCATATCTTACACTCTATGGAATTATATCTGCTGTGTGACAGCTGGTAGTAGACTAAGGTGTCGTCCTCACTGTGTGTGTTGCAGAATTGCCATAAATGTGGGGAGGAGTTCCAGCCCAACGACACCAAGCACCACTGTCGTGCCTGTGGAGAGGGCTTCTGTGACTCCTGCTCCTCAAAAACCCGGCCTGTCCCAGAGAGGGGCTGGGGCCTCGCGCCCGTCCGAGTCTGCGACGCATGTTTCCACAACAGAGGAATCCCAACTGGTAAATTTCGACTTAATTTTCGATGTGATGTCAGTTTTGGTTTTCTGAATGTGAGTCTTACCAGTGACAATGATTTCATATGTGCGTGTACTCTCATGCAGAGTTACTGGATGCTGCCTTGGAGGAGGAAGGAGGCACCCTGATAGCCAGGAAGGTTGGGGAGGCGGTCCAGAACACTTTAGGAGCTGTAGTCGGCGCCATTGACATACCTCTTGGTGAGCATTACTATCTCTCTATCCAGCTGTTGTTTAGCAGTAAGAACAGTCGTATCAGTAACTGCTGCTTCTTCTCCTCCACGTCCAGGCCTGGTGAAGGACGCCGCTCGTCCAGCCTACTGGGTTCCAGACCAGGACATCCACTCCTGCAACGAGTGCCAGAGGGAGTTCTCCCCACGTCTCTCCATCCACCACTGCCGCGCCTGCGGCCAGGGAGTGTGTGACGACTGCTCTCAGGAGCGACGTGCCGTCCCCTCCCGCGGCTGGGACCACCCGGTGAGGGTCTGCAGCGGCTGCAACCAGAAAGCTGGGGAGCTCTAGCAGGACGAGGAGATGGAGACGGTGAAGGATACTGGCCTCTACGAAAACTGGAATTGACAACATTTTTTGACATTTGGCTAAAAGGCTTCAGTTCCCTTTTTGTCTCTTACGTGGCATTTAATGGCTGCCACTAGACTGTCCGTGGCAGGTTGAACTCTGTTTTTTTTTAACGCTGTTCTCACGTCACATCAGTCCCCTGATGCTATTTCACTATAATATGCCTCTATTTTACACTGTGAAGAATACAGTCAGAGTGAGACTTGAAAATCAGGAAGGTGGAGAGATAAAAACTTTTACGAGTGAGTATTGTACGTGCTTGCTCACAGTTGAGTTCAGGTAAATATCAATGTACCCCCGTGATCCTTTAAATTTCTATATCGATGCACATGAACCCCTTCGACAATCCCTCCCAGTGTGACACACCTGTACTATTAGCACCTTTTCTAGTCTGGGGCTACATGTGATTTAATAATAGTACTGACTGAGCATCTTAAACTGGTGACAGCAGGTAAGCACTCTCATTGTAAGATTGTTTCTGCAGGAGCCCTGGATGTAGAGTTCAGGGCCGGCTTCAAACGCAACGACGGAAAATCTGAAAAACGATCCACCACAATTAATTTGGTGGATGATGTGCAGTTATTTTCCTCTGCTTCAGCCCCGCAAAGCTTTAGCTTCTCTGCCACTCTTTGGCTTCAGGAGGATTAGAACAATCAGAAGCCAATGATGTACTGTAGCACTGAGATGCATTCCAATTTATATAATTACGTCTTACATAATCCCTCCATACTCTGTGGTTGTTTGTGCATTCGAATGGGCAGACGATAATAGAAGAGCCTTAAAGGGGAACCACGATGTTTTTCAACCTAAACCCTGTTTTCCCATGTTTTGTGTCAAAGTGACTCATGGGAACAACAATTTTTTAAATTGCTCCAGTACTGAGAGAGAGGGCTGCAGCTGGAGCAGCACAGGCGGCTACGATTTAACCACTTTTAGGAGGTGCGCCCCGTCAATTTACATCCATTAAAAGTGCTTGTTTTTGCCACTGACAGGCTCAGCTTGTTATTAACACTAGCTATGTTTCCATCCAAAAGTGATTTGAATCATTGGGAAATGCGCATTAAGAGAAACACGAATCCTGTGTGTTTCCATTAAATGTACGGACTTTGGCAAAAACTACAAACTCGCGCAAGTTTTCCGCAGAACCAGAAACAAAACAATTCTCGCATTCTTCTTCTTCTACGTTTTCTGGCGGTTGGCAACCAGCTTGTAAATGGCATGTGCAGGTATACAGTTTAGTCCCCTGTTATTTTTGCTGCATGTGTTTTTCCACAGCAGGGCAGGTAACAGAAGTTTACCTGTTGGAGGTGAGCTGTTTGCAGAGGTGCAGTAAGAGCCTGTTGTCTGCAGCTCTTAATCAACATCTCTCTGCCTTTACTCTTCCTCCCTGGCCTTTATTGAAGAAAAGCTGCTAACAAAGTTCCGCTAATTCGGTGATAAACACATTTTATTTCCTGTAGATTCTTCACAATAAAAGTCCCCCATCATTTTGTTATGTGAAAACTTTTATTGTGAAGCAGCAAAATAAGGAAATGTAAAGTTTTCGAGCAGCGAGATTCGAGCTGATTTTGACAATGTGACAAAGCCCACAAGATTTCAGAACTTTTTCTTTAGCGAGACTTGAACACACAACAGATTGGATCAAGCAAAAGCTATGAAAAACATTTCATTTCTCAGTTGGGTCCTTTCTGTAAGGTTTTCAGACACTCATAATAACAATTTGAGCCTGTCAGTGGCAAAAACAAACTCTTGGAATAGATGTAAATTGACGTGCACACCTGCCCTCAGAGGTCACACTGCAGCCTGTTTCGCTGCAGCACGCTCTCAATACTGGACCGATTTCAAGAACTGTCTCTATTCGTCACTTAGACATGAAAACAACGGAAAATAAGGTCCAGGTTGAGAAACACCTGTTCTCCTTTAATAATGCTGTTTGCATTGACTTTAAATTTTACATAGAATATATACATATATGGGGAAAAGTTTACTTTAATAGGGAAATTTTTAAATGGCCTCGCTTTGTTTTTAAAATGGTAGAACTACTATGTGCTAACAAGACAAATGTGACTGCAGTGGGATGACATGCAGCAGCTCTCACAGAGTGGCTGGCTCACAGTAGCAATATGGTACAGTTAAAGACTTGAAACCATCTTTGAGGCTGGCCCCTCAAAACAGGAGATACTTAGAGGAGTAATCCATTACTCTATCAACTCAGGCTGTGTAGCTAGTTAGTTAGGAGCACCACGTGAGAAGGAGACTGTACTGTACTGTACAATTATCTGACAAATATAACACGTGATGATGCAGTCAGGCTTCGACTGAAGGCTGTGAGGTCTGACTGCAGTGATGGTTAACCTGGGATTATTTTCAGTGACTGACTGGGAGAGTTGGTTTGGTTACAATTTCAATAAGCTGAAATAACACGTTGAACTATCTGGTCACCGTCCTGCTCTCGGAGAGACGTGTTCAATAAATATCACATGGAACAAATCAATACCTTAATGTTCATGTACGCTCATACAGTATGTATTAAACTGCAGAAACTCACGTCTCTGTGTGTGTGTGTGTGTATGTGTGTGTCATTCAGGAGCAAAAACAATGCAACACATCACCGTGTTTACTGATTCTTTTTTTTTTTTTTTTTGAATATAATTGTCAATCACCAACGATAAAGTGTTGAATCACAGTATAAATGCAGGATTTCCAAATTATTATCAGTTTGTATTAAAAATCAAAGGTCAATCACGTCATAAGAGCACTTATTCGAAAAGATTAAAGAAGTCTTAAAAAGGAGCAGTTCACCCCAGAATGATCATTTGCATGTCAGCTACTCACCACATGTCACCTTGAATTCATGAGAGAAACTTTGCTTTTCTTGCGTGCCTCCGTGGTGAACAAAGAATCCAAAAAGGCGAACATTCTTCATGGGTTGGGGACCACGTTAAAGTACAGCAAAACTCAGGGCTGGGCGATATGTCCTGGAAATTATTTAACAATATTTTTAGGCTATATCTCTATTTTTAAATTTCCTCAAAAGCACTGCATCAATGCTCGGACTGGGAGACAAAATCCAACATTATATTTCTGACTAAATACACTCTGTGATGCAGAAAAGTTTTATGGATGACCATTGTTTTGTTGTGTTCAAAACATAATGACACAATGACATTTTTTATCAATACTCATCAATAATAATTAAGGCAGGTGTTAGAACTAATAAAAGATCTGGTAAGTTTAGTCACTTTACTGTAATGCAGCCTTTAAACTGAGGGAAAAACACCATTTATGCCACATCACGATACAATATCCAGAATCTAAGACGATATATAGTCTCATATCTCGATAATGACATAATATCTTCATATTGCCCGCCCGAGCAAAACTACATCAAATCATCTGTTCGCAAACACTCGCACGTCTCATGCAGTAAAATCCAAGTCTTATTTATCCAGTTGGTGCCCAGCCCTTCAAACACACGCATTTTATGCTAAACATTGTGATTTAAAACACGTCAGTAAAGCCATAGACTGTAGATGAAGATGGACAAGGTGAAGACAAAGCACCTCCATCGCCCCCTGGTGGCTGGCTGCAGATGGGACACCCTAACCCAGGAGGAGGAAGTGGAAATGCGTTGTCCTTTTTTTTTTTTTACTGTCATTGGTACAAACAGTCGTATGCAGGGCTGTGGAGCTCATACATGCATGCTCAGGCACACTCAGGGCGTGCTACTTGTACTTGTAGGACTGAAGTGCAAAGACGTGTTTGGGAAGAACTGAGCAAACTGCTGAAATAAATGGGACTTGGATTCAACCACTTGGATTCCTGTGAGAGTTTGCAAATGGATGCTTTGATCTAGTTATGCTGCTGTTTGCCTTTTTCAGATTCTCCGTTCACGACGGAGGCATATGAGAAAGACTTCTTCCCAAGTTCAGTAACTGATAAACAAATGGTCATTTTTTTAGTGAACTGTCCCTTTAACTGTAGTAATTGTGTGCACTCGTCTATGTAGCACTTCTATTTCCTCTTGGCACAAACAAGTGGGTCGAAAATAACATTCCCCTGAGACTTAAATGCAACTCCTCTGAGGTCATCTTCCCAATCAAAAGTTCAGTTCAGCCTTGTGGAAATGAAACGTACACTGGCCGAACGCTTTCAGCTATCAAATACCTACAGATCTTGTATATGAATATAACTCCATCCAAACATTTGGCAAAAAAGAAATGTAGTTTTTCAAGAAATGATTTGTGAGATGAAGCATTCTCAGTCTTTTCCTTAATAAGCGCTGGCCGGCTGCTCTCCGCCGTCCTGGTAGTCAGTGTTGTACGGGAAGTAGTAAAGGTCGTGCTTGACGGCCATGAGGAGGCCGGGGAGTCCCCTGCAGCCGCCCAGCTTGGAGGAGAAGACCACGCTCGGGATCAAGTCGTTTGCAGCCGGGTGGGGTGATGGGATGGTCCTCAGTAGGTGGCCATCTTTCAGGCTCCATAACCTTGTGTAGCAATCCTGACCGACTGGGGAAGGAAGAGAAGAGGAGGAAATGCAAACTGAGAGTATTTTGTATTTGTGTATGTGTATTTTTTTAACTGAAGCTGAAGAAGAAGACACTTTGAAATCTGATTTGAGCGTCCACAGAGTCCACACTGAGACACATCTGTCAGTGTGACTGGAATCCCATTTCAAACCACCTCCAAATACAGTTCAGATCATATTTGCTGAAAACATATTTCATGTGTTTTTTCTTTTGCGGTCCAGATGTCCTAAAATCAATCTGGATACAATTTGGATATGAAAATAATTTGGACTGACAGTTTAAACAAGGCCTAAGTGTAGCAGTCCCTCATTGTTTAGTACAGTACAGTTTGGGTGGATGTCACAGCTCCCCGGAGTTGATGGGAGGGTAATTCAGGTCACCTGTTGTGTGTGTGTGTGGGCACTGACTCCTAATTAATGGAGAGCAGCTTGGTGCATTTCCCCTCTGGACCAATCAGGGTGTGACGACGCCCTTCCTAAGAGAGCTGAGGAAACAATAGGCTCGTTGGAGATGAGCCAGGCCTGCGCAGATTCAATCACTGGTGATCGGCGCACAATGCATGCTGGTTAGTTTTGTGTCCGACTTCATCCCGACTTGCTCTGACGTATTACAAAAGTGGACGGCGATAAAGCCGCGAGAGCGAGGCGGCTGCAGTTTTTAGAGCCAGGCGCTGCAGCTGCTCTCCACCGACTGCACCGCCTGGCTCTCACCTGATCTAACAGCTGACTGGTTCAGATGTCGACTCAACAATACGACGTTTTAGATAAACTTTTCATTTTTTGTTAGAGATTAAGATTGTATTTGTCTGATTTGAAGGTTTATTTTAATAAATGAATCTATCATAATTAAAACAACTGGAGACTGAGAACAAACTGATATATGGGTCTTTAATGAACTGACATCATTCAGACAGGATGTGAGTGTGTCTGTGACTTCCTGTACGGACTGAAGGCTGCTGGAAACTGTCCGACTTCACCGCGGCTTTTTGTCACCACCACCCGCTCTCGTCTACTTTACAGGCGAGGCGCAGTTCATCTCCAACGAGCCTATTCTCCCTCTTCCTCAACTGAATGCAGACTTGATGTTAGCAAACACTGTCAGTCAGAGGGCCTGTCCCATTACGTGCGCTTCATCACACTTGTGCACTTGGACACTTGACGTGCGCGTCCATGAGCTTAGTGTAAGAGCACAAGTGTATCCCATTTCTACGACAAACACAAGTGCAGTGCGCTTGATTTGTACTTTACCCACACTTACGGTAAGACTGCACCTGAGCGGTATTTGGCCAAGTATAAATCCCACAATGCATCACCAGCTGGTGGAGTTTCAGCAGTAAACTAAAGAAGGAGAAGCTAGTGAAGTCTGCCCACTATAGTTCAGTAAGTCTGCCATCATCGGGATTTTGACTGAGATGCCGCCGAAGAAATTTCAATGTAAGAAAAATGTTTTATAAATTTAACTTTATATCATAGTCCCGTTCATATCATAGCGTCACGATGGTACATGTTAGGAAGCTTTGTTAATGTGTCTGTGGTGAGGAAATTCACATCAAGCTTTGCCCTGGAGTTATTTACTAACCACAGAATTTATCTGAAATAGGGACCACGGAACAAACGCTCCAATTCATTAAGTTAAGAACGGAAAACGATTACCTGTTTACCGGGGCTACAAATGCTGCAGCTGATGGATACAGGTTCTTTTGATTGATGTCTTTATTTCCAACATGACAAATATTACAAAACAGTAGTTAACTTTTTTAACCCTACTCCTTTTATTCACTAATTAATAACCTGTAACTTTCCTTTAGATACCCAACGTAGTGTTATATATGCCAGCGTATTAACTGACTTCGTTAAATGGATGTCATGGAAATATCATGAACTGTTCATCAACATGAAAATATAATCATATATCCATATACACAGATCAGCTCAACATAAATCACAGCTGATTATCCACACCTTTTCTCATCCCTACATGAAAATTATTTCTTTACACCCTTTTCTAAACAGGATCATGTTTGGATAATGTTTTTGTTCGCGGAGAATAACATCCAATGCGCAATGTAAGGGGCGTTGTCAAGTCTGTCCCAATTTCTTTAAATATCCCTGCGTACTTGGCCACTTAATACGTGCTTGAACACTATAGGCAAATGTACGTTCCGCGTGGCAAAAAGTCTCCAAAATGTGTGCGTAACCAAGCGCACTCAGCCAAGTGTGGAAAAATGGGACAGCCCCAGAGACTCTGGCCTCTAGATCTGTCTGGGAATTCTGTGCTGTCATTTGGCTGAGCTGCTTGAGGGAGATTTTGTGCATCTTAAAACCTGAGTGGAGGGAATATTAAAGAATCCCTTTACACTAGGTCACCTGCACCTGGGCTACTCTTGGTGTGTTTGACCTAACATGACCCCAACCCCATATACAAACACACTGGTTCATTATCGAAGAGGCATTCCCATTGTAGAGACTTGTTTCTACTAGTGGATAATGATTTTTTTATGTGGTTGTGAACTGCCTCTCACACTTCCTCCTGACCTGTTGAAACCTGGGGAATCAGTGCCGCAACAAGTTTAACAGTAAAAGTTTTAAAAACCAAACTGTGTCCTGTCCTACCTGCCAACAGAAGCCCCTCAGGCTCATTGACGTGGATGGGAAGGTAGGCATGCTCGTTATAGTGCCCTTTGTACTCCTGCACTGGCTTTGTCACCCGCACGTCCCACAGCTTAATCTGCAGAGAAATAAGAGCACATAGTTATAGCAATAATAAAATCCACATGGGCTAATACTTTATGAATTATCTTCTGAAGAAGTTTGTGTAAATATAAGCTAGTTACCCATTTTCTTCCCACCTGGATCACTTACCTAACATCAGGGCCAAAACATGGTTAACATACTAGTCTTTGAGATGTTTGTAGGACCCAATCTATAACCCTCTGTTTACAAAAAAGATCTGTATTTTATTTGTTTATTTGACAGGGACAAACAGAGCTTCTGAGCTGCACCAGAGTTAGCTTTGAGCTAACTTACATCTGTAGTCTCTGGTCAGGAAGCCAGTACATGTTTACTATAGACTGTTTCCTAGGACAGTGGTTTTCAAACTGTTTGTGCCCGAGCCAAAATCTCAGGCCACACCTGTATTTATATATCTGCACAGTAGCATCTATGGTGTGTGTCATCACTCTTACCATGGCATGAGACTAAAAATAAGAAAAATAACACAGGTAGCTTCGTTTTCCCTTTTCTATCCGTGGTAGGTCGTCCTCACTCACTCACTGTTACCGTCTCTCACACTAGCTGCCAATCAGGGCTTTTGATGTGTCACACACTTATGATTCCCATGTCTGAACGACAACAAATAGCTTCCCTGAGGGTTTTCTAAAATTAAATTAAATTAAATCACATTTTTTAGCTACAGTTTGCCTCTTTATCAAAAATGCATTCATAACTTTTTGTGTAGGCCCGGTTGAATACTGCAGTAATAAAATACAGTAATGACAAAATCCCATGGCACACCTGGACTGGCATCATGGCACAAGGCATGACCTGCCCTTCTCTCCCTATGATTGGCTAGTGCTCGTTGTCTTCATTAGTTAGGTTGGTTAGGTTTATGCAAAATGAATGAACGTTGGTTAGTTAGGATAAGAATGTGAGGGTAAGCCAGTCAGAGGCAGAGTACAGCAGGGAAAGGTGGGTCATGTGTTTCCCTTCATGCCTGATGGGTGCGTGACTGGCCTGATTTGAGCCATAATTTTATCTTGAATTTAAAATCAGTAAAGTTGAAGCACCCTCTTATATAACTTAGTACTAATCTTCAAAAAATGTTCAAGCCAATAAGCTGACCTGGCCCAGCATGTCAGCAGCGAGCAGGTAGTTCTCATCCTGCAGGACGCGTACGGAGGTGATGGCTGATTCCTGATGGAAGCGGCTGGTCTTCCTGCTCTGATCCCTGCGGCCGCGCTGCCTCAGGTCAATGCTGAAGATCTCTCCTGAGCGGCAACCATTAAACAGCACAGGGACCTGAGGGAAAAAGTTGTTTTTTACTTAATTGCCTCTTCCTGTCTTTTAACATTGAGCCTTGTCAAAGAGGAATTCATACTGCATCATGTTCTCAGTGAACTCAAACATGCTTTGAATCACTTAAAAGGTAACAGATGACTCACCCTGAGGGCAAACTGCTGAGCCAAGACATCGCTGCCGGCGCTGTACGTCTGCGTTCGGCCCGTCTCTGCATCTTTAACTATCACCCTACGAGACAGGCCTGCCAACACATGCAAGAAAACATCACTTAGATTTATCAGTTTGTCAAGAGGAAATGTTTGCCCAATTAGTAATTACAAAATTACTAATACACTATTAATTAATACACTATTTTAATGATTTAAAACAACAATGAGCGCCTAGGTAACTCTGCATTCCAACATAAACTTGAAGCCCAAGATGGATGTCAACGTTTCTGTCCGAGTGGATTTGGTAAAACAACAGAAAATTTCTTGTTTCGATTCCAACGTATTGCTGTCGCTTTTTCTCTGCCAAAACAAATCATTCAAAGCTGTTCAACATCCTGAAACTACAGCCAAGCTGGAAAACTCACGGCTCCACAGAAGCCAGTTATTACGATGATCTGATTATGTATTTCATATTCAATCTTGAGTTTTAAAACAATGGGTGACAGCTGGACAAACCTGTGCTGAAGGTCTTGTCAAACTGGGGGTTGAGGCACCAAGCACAAGACCAGGCTGAGGATATCTTGAAGCTGCACAGCATCCCGGGCTGCTCTGAGGAGACAGAGGGACAGAGGAGAAATGTTACTATGGGAGGTAAGCAAACAAGACCAGCATAAAATATGGGTTTTACTTAATCACGGTCAGCCTGCAGACATTTGAGTACATTACAAAGTCAGGAATTTTGAAGCCCAGTGAGGGTTAATGAATTAAAAAGGGGTCAAAATGAATTATTCTGATTACTTAACATCATATGAAGGCAAACATGAATGTCTTAAACATCATGAGAAACCAAAAAAGATGAGTACAACCTGGGTTAGAGTTGCTGAAGAGAGAAGCAGGAAGTAAACTGACACAGCCGGGGGTGTCTGCTGCTCCTACCAGACACAGCCTGACAGTCAGCTCAGTCAAGGGAAATACAAGCAGTGGTTGAGTTTTAACACATGTAGACTGACTAAGAGCACCATTCATGCTGAAGAAGGATACAAGACGTGAGAGTCTGGGTAGTTGACTGAGGCCCAGCAGATGGAATTCACCTGAAACACAATTAGACAAACCTTTAGCTCATGGGTAGCCAAAACAAAATGACAGGTAACCAAACTAACAGGGTTTACTATGCAGGAATTTGGGTGTCATCCTTTGGGTAGTGGTGTGCACGAGGTCAGAGGTCAGAAGCCAGTTCAATGTACCCAGGATATCTTTTCGTCATCTGGCTTGACTCACCCGTCACATCGGCCGTCTGATAACCACTGCCACAAAGCTGGTTATTAACCAGTTCAGTCAACTCTGGGTTTTCCTATCCAGCCACGAGCGCGTTCATGTGGAAGTGGCAGGGGTGTTAATTACGTGTGACATCATCAGAACTATGAATGAAAGAGGCTGCGCCACGTGATATGTGATTGTGAATTATTTTACTAATGAAATAATATCTCTTTTATCCCAGTTCTAATCACACAGGTGTCTCATGTTATTTTGAGCTGCAGAGTGGAAAGGTGCAGCACTGTAAGCGATCACTGCAGACTAAAATAAACTTTGTGTAAGTTCAAATCCTGCTAAAATCATGTGTTTATTGTTGTAAACGTTTTCTCCGTTTGTTAGAAGCTCTGTTTTAAAACCAGTGGAAACAGATCCCTGAGAGAATGAAATGATTCCACTGAACGATAACAATAAAAAGGCTCCTCTTTTTTTATCTGAGACTTTTGTCCATGGATACTTTTTCTTAGTGATCTGATTGGTCACAGGTCGGGGTGTTGAAAAGTTGTGATCCGATACTCTGAAGTTAACCTGCTCCGGAGCAGGTCAGCTGTTCAGCTGTTAAGCTGCAATCAATATCCTTTATTTAACCAGGTAAAAACTCATTGAGATTTAAAACCTCTTTTCCAAGAGTGACCTGGCCAAGACGGCAGCACAAAAGCAAAATGGTTACACCAAACACACAAGACACAAATTAAGTACGATCACACACTACAGGAAAACCACAGTGGGATTACATGATTACACAGTGCAATCACAAGATCCAACTGAACTCAATTCTCTGTCTTTTATAATTGGCTTGAATTCCCCCAGAGTTACAAGATGTGTCAGTTTCAAGTCCTTCTGCACATCGTTCCAGGTAGACGGGGCAGAAAATTTAAAAGCCTTTTTGTCCAGTTCAGTTCTGACTCGCGGGACTTTTATCTGTATGATGTCCTGAGAACGCAGGCCAAATCGGCTGAGGTTTCTACACACGTGTAAACACAAATATGTAGGCAGAAGTCCAAGAATAGACTTATAAATAAAAGTCAGCCAGTGAGAGAGTCTACGAACATACAAAGATGGGCAATGTGCGATGGCATATAAGGAATAGTGCTGCACACGATAGCTGCAACCAGTAATAAAACGCAAAGCACAGTGGTATACAGTACCCAATTTCTTTAAAAACTGATCAACTGTGATTTATCCTGTTAAAAAGAGAACCACCTTCATAGTACTGAAAACCCAGAGTTAACCCCGATGTTACCTCGCTAACTTTAAATTCTGCTTTGTAGTACAGGCCTCAGGACTCCATAAAAACATAGCGACCAGGCTACATTACGGTCTCTGGCTCTCTGCTCTGCTCTGTGGATGAAAGCTGCAAGTCTGCATGTCTGTGTGATCGAGGGCAAGGTTGAGCTACACAGAGCAAAGAAGCCAAGTGGACAGGGTGAAGCATGTGCTTTCTGAACTCACAAAAAGTTCAACAAGGCAGCACCTTCCTGCAGGGCTGTGAGGAGGAGTGAGTGTGATTATTTGTGCTTTAAAACACCAGAAAAAAGCTTTGTTCTCTTTAACATTAATTCACTCTCAGTCTTGCTGGAGCACCGCTGCTCTCTCAGTTTGGTTGAATCGAGAAGTTTGAATGTTGTGTTTACCAACAGTAAGTGACAACTCCTGCAGAGCGTGCCTTTAAAATGTAAGAAGGAACATGGATACACATTCAGAGTCACTGCTCCTGTGAAACACTCCCACCTTGCGGTTGGTGAAGTAGAGGTTGTCGCACATTTCCACAGACAGAGATCCTCGGCTGCTGCTGCTGAAGTTCATGATGCCGTACTTGCAGCCTCCATGTGACACATCGTTGACTGTGAACACTCGCTCGCATGCAGAGTCCCCCTGAGAGAGACGAGGAAGAAGAGGGAGGATGTACAGACCAGCAAGTACACTGGGAAAAAACAGTGATGATTTTTCCAACTCTAAACGAAGTATAAAATGTGTTTATACAGTGCGACTGATGTACTGTATGAGTTCAAGTGTGTTTGGTGTGTGTTCTCACCACTATGAGTCTGAAGTTGTCAGTGTTGGGGTTGCTGTTGTCCGTGCTCTGGATCTCTAGTTTGTGGCGTCTCATTCCACTGACCTTCACCTCATGGACCAGCCTGGAGACGCACAGTAACCACGTTAACACTGACTAGAAACATCTGCAGACGACCAGGATCATTAACTCCCCTCCTCTCTGCTCTCTGACAATGTGTCTGTGTATTTATGTGTGTACAGAAATGTTTGACATGAGGATAAAATAAATCATGTAAATAAAATGTATTCATATAGTTGAAACTGTCAGGCTGCACGACGTTATGACTTTGTTTTAGTATGTTTCTTTTCCTGACCCGTTTTTTTAACCCACATCAAAATTGATCAGCGTCATTATTAGTGGCCCGGCAACGCTCCAAAGAAAACTCACTCTACACATACAGAACCGATTATCATTACAGTTAGACTGTTTTGCTGGGGTTGTTTTCTTTAATGTATTACAGCTGTGAGCAATGTGGATAGGATACAAGAGGACTAGCTCTGCGTCCATGTATACACACAGCAGTGTGATACAGTACCTGCAGTAGGAGTTCTCAGGCAACAGACCAAGATGTCGTCTCTGCAGCAGCAGCGAAGTGTTCAAACCTTTTCTTGGTGCTTTCTATGAAACAAACAAACATGGAACCCAAAGAGGTGATGAGAAGAAGTAGCACTGCAGTTTCAAACACAAGAAATAACATCACAATGCTACGAGCTGAAGAACAACTGAAATAATTCTGACTCACTTTTCTGGGTTTTTCATCCTCTGCCAGCATCTTGTTTCTCTCTTTCTCCCTTTCTTTCTCCTGTATCTGCTCTCTGGTCAGCGGGTTGCAGTTGTTGTGTCCGGGCAACAGGCGGAAGTAACGATTTTTCTCCGGGTCAAAGTAGAAACCAGGCAGCTCTGGCAACAACCAGTGGTAACGTTAGTTAAGTTTATTTGATATGGACATATATCAGTGGCATTAGAACTGTACATTGATGCACAAGAACCAGATGCAGTGTCTTTAGTGAAGCTTTTGAAAGTTAAAATAGTAAAAAGAAGAGAAAATATATCTACAAGTACATGAATAGTAGTTGTTCTTGCTATTCAAGTTCCTGATCATGTCATTTACAGTTGGAATAACCATGTACTGATCAGCAAGGGTTTTGTGCTGCAGTGTTTTTTGATTAAGTCTTCATGTGGGCACCAACTGTATTAAATTAGTGTGCGAGTACCAGTATGCAGTGCGTGTTATGTGTCATGGATGATGAGTCATGACTGAACACTAAACCTCTGTGTTCAGAACAAAAATGCTATGATTAATAGCTCTTCCAAATCAACTAAAACCACAGACATATATTTAGCAAGCAGACCTATCTGAAATGTAATTTTCTCTCTGTAACATATTTGTGTGATAGCATTTGAGCCTGCCTCATTATTGTAACAAAATCAAATCTGGTTCCTCTTTATGGCCTGTTAAATTATAAATAACAATTTAATTATTAGTTTCGCAGTTTAAAACCTAAAGCACCAGTCTAAAAAAAAAAGCACTACATTCTGGAAACATGATTTTGTAATAATGCTCTGTTGGTTCTCAACGCAGAGGTCCTGACCCCCACTAGAGGTTGCCAAAGCTTCACACAGGGTCACGAGGCCTTCTTGATTTTAGTGGGCCTAAATCTTACAAAAAAAAAAAAAAAAAAAGTATTGTTATTTTTAAAGTTTAGATTATCCTTCAAGATATAACGGTTACAGGATGAGGGCATGTTGAAGACCTGAACACAAGCAATAATTACAGAGTCTGAGTCTCTGCTAAACAGCCTCCCCCTAAATTAGAAAAGTATGCGGATAAAAAAAAACAAAAAAACAAAAAAAACAGAGCTAATCGAGCAATGGCAAAGTTTAAAAGAGAAGGGCACATTGAATTTGTCAGACAAAACAACACAGCAGAAGCCTATTAGGTGTGTAGGATTCTCAAGAAAACAGACTTGTATAAAAACTTTATAAAAATATCAAGAAAACTCATGTGTGGTGTAACGATCTCAGGAAAAAATAATCCAGATTGCTTCCTTGTGTTCACCGGTTTGGTTAATTGTACAGTTTATTGTTAATGTTCTGCACTGAATATAATATAAAATATCAATAGACATATGTCACTTTGTCAGAAGTTGTCAGCTTACTCAGTGATAGAAAAGGGGTCCCTTAAGGGAAAATTTTAAGTCATTTTTATCATGAATTGTATATTTGTGCAGTATAGACTCTATATACATTTTAATATAATATAATAAAATATAATAATATATAATACATTCTACATTAATACTTATTCTTTCTGAGCTACCTAACACAGGTCTGAAACTCCTTTTTACGCTTCACGCTGATGCAACTCATTTAAAACCCGTCTTAGTTGATTTTATTTGTTTATTTGTGGTTTATAGTTTGAAGAGAGATATTTGCATATCAAACTGTCCCAGATGTGGGTGCATTGGAAAATATCACTTGAGTCTTTGAACAGAAAATCCCGCACACTGCTCTTGCTCAGCTTCATTCTACAATTCATACAATGCTGTGATTTTATGGTATCATTTTTTAAATGACTTTTTCATCTTATGATTTTAAGATTTGTGGCTTTGAATCAGTAAATAAGTTTGCCTGTTTTACAGTTCTCTCATGTAACAATTAATACTTACTGTGACCATGTTTAAAGATATATATTGTGCAGAATATTGTCAATCAGCAGCTTCACTTCAAAAGAATCTGTGTCAGGAGATGTCTGGATAAATGCACATGTAATGACAGTGAGAAGTAGACTGACTGATAGATTGTTGAAAATTGCACTTATTTTTCTTAAGACATCTCAGGCTGCTCATTTGTTTTGTGAAAGGATGGATGTCCTCAGACTGTACTTGTAATTTCTTACACAGAAAAAGGCAAATATTGGAGCTGATGGCTCTTATAGGTTATGGTGCGATGGTTTTATCGGTCCGGCCCATCTAAATCAAACTGGGCAGCATGTGGTCCATGAACTAAAATGAGTTTGACACCCCTGATGTATACTATGCATTCTCAGAAATGATAATAATAATAGTAATAATGACAAACTTTCTTTACATAGCAATGTTCATACAAGAAATGCAGCACAACAAGAGGCCCATTTCCACCGCAGGAACTTAGGGGTAATTTTACGGGGCCGGGGCCGTTGGTGCGTGTCTCCACCGCAGGAACCACCCCCGAAGGACAGAGTTCCAGAACTTTAGACCCGTTTCCACTGAAGAAGTTTCTGGTACTGTTTGGGGGGCAGGAACTTTACAGGAAAGTCCTCTCGCTCCGCCCTCTCAACCACCGTGTCTCCACTGAGAGGGCGGACTAGGAGGAAGGTTCCTGTAAAGTTACCGTGCTCTGGATGAGACCAAAGAGCATGGATATCAAGAGGTGAAGCTCCGTTGAATTTTTGCCAACAGCCACTAAGGGCGCTGCCGCCATTTTGGACTGTTGAGCTTGGGCTGTTGCGCCCAGACATCATGCAAGATGTCAAGGAGAGAGGAGGAAAAAAGTAAAAGAAAACAGCGTAGTGCAATTAACTGCAACAACTATCAGTGGAACACCCCGCACCTGGCCTTCCACCATTTCCCGACAGGTAAGAACTCCTGAGGTGTAAATTTCAAAGTGTTTTCATATCAATTTAATATGCCCGTTTTGTTTAGTTTATATATATATATATATATATATATATATATATATATATATATATGGCCTCTTGGACCATTTATATCAGAACTGATTACTGCTTTAGCATTAAAATATATCATATTAAAATAGCCTATATATTATTATTATTATTATTATTACTGTCCCCTTACTGTACAAACTGTAAATAAATCTTTATTCCTGACTATGTGACATCGCCATTAATGTGTTTCTAATTGATGTTTTTTTTTTTTTTTTTGTGGTAGATTGGCTTATGGGGTGATTTTGAAGGAGTAATTATGTTAATCTTCTCATGAGTGGATGTAATATGTAGAGATGCCATCTAGGCAGTTTTTCCTCGTTTAGTTTTTTTTAAAGTCTATATTTTGCTTTACAAAAACGTGAAAAAGCAGCTGTGACCAAGCTATCACGAGGTGAGTAGCATTGTAAGCATAATTAATAGCGATATACTTCAGTTTGTCTGTGTGTTTTTGTATGCAAGCGGGTCTGCTGACAGTCCAAAATGGCGGCGGTAGGACGAAACCATGGGCGAGTCTGTTGCTGGGGGGCGTTCTATTGAGCTTCGCCTCTTGGTGTCCATGCTCTTTGATGTGACTCCTTTTAAAAAATGCGACTCCTCGTCTGCTGAGTTTTATAAATGTCGGCTATTTTGTCGCTTTCTGTTGACGTCACATCCCGCCTTTAGTATATCCAATCAGCACCAAGTAAACCCCAAGCCCCAGCCAGGAGTTTCTCAGGGCCGTTCTGAGTACCTGCTCCGAGGCAGGGACTTGTTTAGCCCCTGTAAAAAGGCCCGTTTCCACCGCAGGAACTTCGGGGGAATTTTACGGAACCAGGGTCGTTGGTGCGTGTCTCCATCGCAGGAACCACCCCCGAAGGACAGAGTTCCAGAACTTTTACAGGGGCTAAACAAGTCCCTGCCTCGGAGTAGGTACTCAGAACGGCCCCAAAAAACTCCTGGCTGGGGCTTGGGGTTTACTTGGTGCTGATTGGATATACTCAAGGCGGGATGTGACGTCAACAGAAAGCAACAAAATAGCCGGCATTTTTAAAACTCAGCAGACGAGGGTTAGCTCGTTCATATAGCTTCCTCCGCCATGCAAACGAAGAGACACGCCAGAAACCCAGCAACCACCTCAGCTCCGTCCATGTTGATAATCGTCTTTCTTATGTCTGCTTTCTTCTTCTTTGTTGTTGTTCTTCTTTGTTTGTCTCTTTGCCGCATCACCCTGGTTAAAATGGTCGCGCAATGATTATGTTTCATCCAGAGCCCGGTAACTTTACAGGAACCTTCCTCCTACTCCGCCCTCTCAGTGGAGACACGGTGGTTGAGAGGGCGGAGCGAGAGGACGTTCCTGTAGTAGTTCCTGCCCCCCAAACAGTACCAGAAACTTCTTCAGTGGAAACGGGTCTAAAGTTCTGGAACTCTGTCCTTCGGGGGTGGTTCCTGCGGTGGAGACACGCACCAACGGCCCCAGCCCCGTAAAATTACCCCTAAGTTCCTGCGGTGGAAACGGGCCTCTTGTTGTGCTGCATTTCTTGTATGAACATTGCTATGTAAAGAAAGTTTGTCATTATTACTATTATTATTATCATTTCTGAGGATGCATCGTATACATCAGGGGTGTCAAACTCATTTTAGTTCATGGACCACATGCTGCCCAGTTTGATTTAGATGGGCCGGACCAATAAAACCATCGCACCATAACCTATAAGAGCCATCAGCTCCAATATTTGCCTTTTTCTGTGTAAGGAATTACAAGTACAGTCTGTGGAGATCCATCCTTTCACAAAACAGATGAGCAGCCTGAGATGTCTTAAGAAAAATAAGTGTAATTTTCAACAATCTATCAGTCAGTCTACTTCTCACTGTCATTACATGTGCATTTATCCAGACATCTCCTGACACAGATTCTTTTGAAGTGAAGCTGCTGATTGACAATATTCTGCACAATATATATCTTTCAACATGGTCACAGTAAGTATTAATTGTTACATCAGAGAACTGTATGCTGGTCAGGGAGGAGAAGCCTCTGAAGCAGAATTTTACATGAAGAAGACAACACATTGTTTAACTTGCTCCTCAAACCTGACACCTCCAAGTCATCTAGCGGGCCGGATTGGACCATTTGGCAGGCTGCTTCTGGCCCACGGGCCGTATGTTTGACACCCCTGGTATACATCATATAGTGTGCCTTGGAAATGTCACCTTCATGAGGGTTTGCCTTGGAACAATAATGTTTGAACAACACTGTGCTGCTTGTTCAGTTATGGAAAGAGTTGGTGAGTGTTACTGACCTGGTGCAGTAGTGCTGGTCTCAGAGGAGGAGGAAGAAGATGAGGAAGATGAGGAGGAAGTGGACTGGTTCTCATATCTCCTCTGAGGTGCTCTGTATGATGGCCCAGCATCATCATGGCCAAACCTGACAACACAGCACCACTCTTACTGACGTCACAGACACACATCACTTTCTTTAAAATTAGCTATGCGTCAGAGTGTCCTTAAACATACCACTGCTCCTCCTGTGTTGACCTTTGCCGGTTGCCCCTGTACCAACCACGGCGTTGACCACCACCACCACCTCGTCGCCTGTACGGCCGCTGCCCTTCTCTCCAGTTCCACTTCTTCATCCCTGCTGTCTGGGCCGCAACGTACGGATCCCCACGCCACTGTCTTTCATTCACTTCTGTGTGTACGAGTGTTTAAGGCTAACTGAAGCGGCATGTTTACGTGTTAGCTAAATTAGCAAGGGGTATCCATTAGCATTCGTTAGCTAACGTTAGCTACACATCTTTTTCGACACCTTTATATTAATGTCGGAGATTAGACATGAGTAAACGTGAATACAGTTTTAATAGCTCAGTAAAAACGCCTTCCGTTGAAGGTTAACAATCTTTATTTACTTTATAAATGAACGTAACGTTACAGTTTAAACACCTTTTAAGCTAACTGTTGCACAGTGAGTTCCTGCCATGTTGTCCCGCCTCCCGATGCCGCTCATTGGCTGTTCGCTAACAATAGCGGCTGACGTCGCAGGCATTCATTGGTTGTCTTCTTTGTGAGCCACTAACCAGAATTATAATGAAGGAATGTGTTTTATTATATTTGACTGACAGACGATGGACACTGGAAATACTAATACAAAATATGCACCCTCTTATTTTACCCCCTTTTGATTTCAATGAATTAAAATAAATGGTTGTATTACAGGCTGTTATTGTATAAAAAGCCCAGAATAAAACCTGTAAAGGCCACTGCAGCAGAGCCCATGATATTTAACACTCTTATTTAAAACTCTTTCACTAAAATAAAGACAGCTGGATTTTATTCTGTGATATTTACTACTCTGAGGTCTGGGACATTGATGTTGACAGATTTCTCTGAAGCCACGCCTAATGTCTTGATGCTGGTGTTGTATTGGTAGGGAGCACAGTGCCCAGGACCGCATTGGCTGTTGTGTTTTTTTTCATAAGGGTCCCAAACTACACCGAGATTTGGAATATTACGTTACAGTCCTGCAGGAAAATGGCGACAGTCATTCATAATCCTCTAAAATCGTAAGTAAAATTCATTTTTTTAAAATTAAAACATTGCACATTTGACTGCATGTAAGGTAGTGACTGATCTGCACAGGGTTAAGGGTTTTAAATAAGAAGCACAAAAATGAACACAGCTGCCATGCACTTCTTGGACAGTCTCCGTGCGTTATCTGCAGGTATCGTTGTACTTGCTGTGTTGTGTAACACTAATATTAAAGCATGCACTCGTGCACAATGTGCAGAGAAAGCGTCTCCAACCCGCGCGTAAATGTCCGCACTTTGTTTCTCTCTCCACCTCATGCACTTGGTTTCACTTAGACAGAAAGTTGCCACCGTGCACATTCTGCTTTACAAACACGGCTGACAGAAGTTTGCATGCAGGTCTTCTTTGTCAGTGGCAGGCGGGTGGATTTGCATAGATAATTTCATGCAATTAATGTCACAAAGCGCACATTGAGAGGGCGACTCTCGCTCGCTGCGCGGCTCGGGCTTTTTGCTGCGAGTGTCAAACGCATGTAAACAATGGATGGCGGTTTGTAACATGTTATTAATATACAGTGTTGACCTCCTTTCGTGCATGTGGAGGGAAGCTGCGATGTAAAGCAGATTTAGGGGGCGTGCAGTGTCCCTGAAGTTAGATTTTTACAACGGATGACTTAAAGGTGGCAGTGTCAGATCTTTGCAATGGGCGCATGGATGTTTTCTGATTTGCCACCTTTAAGAAAATGTGCAAAAACTGCCAAATATATAAAATAAATAATTAAAAAAGACCCTTCTTATGTGTGTCCTGCAATAAGAGCACCCGTAACTTCCAGCTCAGGCCATTTTACTGAATGCATGTCTGTCTTCCTGCTGGCTGACAGCAGATGTTTACCACTGGGCATGTGGAATGTGCACAGAGTTAAGACCCTTATCCTAAAATCTGTTGTGCAAAGGGGCCATACATGAATGTCTCTGATGCCGTGGATAAGTGTAGCATAATCCACATCTATGCTTTCATTTAAAAAAAAAAGTAATAACATGGAAGTGTGAAGAAACCTTGTTGAACTGTCATCAGTCATCTGCTGTGCATCCTCTTAAACTGACAACAAAACTGAACCATTAATGTGCCAAATAACATTTCTCTGTATTTATAGTCAGAGGAGAAAACAAGGAGGGAGAGAGAGAGGACTCAGGATGCTCTTGTTTTGCAGAGCTCTTTGTTGACAAGCCAAAGAAGATCCTACTGTACAAAAAAGGCTTTAAGCTGCTGTATTCTACTGAAACAGATTAGGCTGTGGAGAATGTAGGTATATGGGTGTTTTGTGTGTGTGTGTGTGTGTTTGCAGTTGTGCAAGCAGAACAGCAGATTAGGATCGTCCCAGTATTCTCCTGGGTCCATCTGTTGAGAGAGGGAGAGGTATATGTAAAGACAGACAGACTGATGGAGGAAGGGAACCCCATCTGCCCTTCATATATGACAGGATTCTCTCAGACAGGATTGCCCCCCCCCCCCTCCCCTGCATGTGATATCTGCAAAAAGGGAAAACAATGTGTGCATATTAAGAGAAAACTGTCTTGTTGGAGTGTGTGACTTTATGGGGAATAATGTTGTGCTGCAGTTTTTAAGGCCGTTTTTGAGTCCACTGTATGAAACAATAGGGCCGGCTTGTCATCTGTCCTCAGGATGTAGCTGGTAAATCATACGCAGTCACAGAGAACGTGATATAATCTTGCCTGCTCTGAAAGATGAATTGCAACCATCAGCAGCTCACAGTAAATACGTCTGGCTCTCCCTCGGCTCACTCAGACATGTTTAGCTGTGCATATTTACTTGATTTATTTAAACTCTCGTGTTTTTCCCCTACAAAGACCTCTTTGTGATTGAAACCTGGGTGGCCTTGGACTTAATGAAGAGCTGACATGAGAAGTATTCAAATGAGCGATGTAATTTACATGCAGAGATGTGCGTGTTATGTGTGCTTTTTCTATCATTAGGGTTGTGATGAGGAAGAAGAGAGCTCAGGTGGAAGGTGGTTTGGGTTGTGTTTGCATGAGGGATTGAAAGAACGCAGGCTGAGATTTAGGGAAATTTTAAAGGAGGGGGTCAACGTGTGTGTTTTTATTATGTGTGTTTGTTGGATGCGTGGGCGGTTGTGTAGCTGCCCACCCCTCCCCCAATTTGCGTGAGAGGGAGCGTGAGTGAGTGATGGAGGTTTGGGGGGTAGGTGGGAGGGTGGGGGGGTTGTCTGTCTGGCTGCATTTACTGCATACATTTATACTACACCCTCAGCACAGCGGCGAACCCTGGCCTTTGTCTATGTGAGCCCGGGGAGTGGGAATGTCCGGGAATGGTTTCCAGGCATTGGGAGTTAAATGGCCAGGAACATTTTTTATAGAAAGCTCCATGCAGTGATCAATCCTTTTTTTCCTCCCCGTTGTGCACATGGAACTGGCACATGTTTCCCTCTTTATGTTTCTGTGTGTGTGAGATTACTGACATGTGAATGGATGTTGTTCTCCACATAGCATCTGAAACTGCATCTGAATCAGGGTTTCCCCTTTGCGACACCCTTTCCTCCCCCCTCCGTCTGCACTCTGCACCTTTCCCTTTCATTCCCTTTGTGTGTCTGTTTGCGCACGGACAAGCACGCGCGTGTGTGTGTGTGTGTGTGTGTGAGTGCGCTCGTGCGTACACACATCCGCGTGTTTGAGAGAAAATGAGTGTGACAGGGTTTGAAAGGGAACACGTGTGCCCCGGGACATATCGGACCCCTCCTCTTCCCTCCCATTCTGCCTCCTTGGCTCCTCCTCCTCCTCCTCTTCTTCTTCGTCTCCCTCCTCTCTGCTTCACCCCGCTGCTCGCCCTACAAAGTACCACAAAGACGTCTATCAGTGCCCACATGCTGCTGCCACTTCCTCTGGGGCCTCTTACCTATTCCTTGCCAAAAGTAAGCTTCCTCTCCCCGCTCTATCTTTAGTGGTGCACCCCCATCATTCCCTGACACTACCAGTGGTGTTAAAATGTTCCTCTGAGGTGCTGTGTGTGCGTCCTGGGCAGATCTTTATGAGAAAGATGTGTCTGATTGTTCGTTGGAGAGGTTCGTGTTGTGAAAGAGTCAGTCGTTGATACAGTTTCGCATTACCTCTGAGTCAGTGAGCTGAATGAGGTCATGCAAACAACATTTAAACAGTTCATGCTGAGAAATGCTGTAAAGTCATACCGGCTATTATCAGCTCGTCAGTGGGCCCTTTCAGTTTTATATATTCCAAAATTATAGTATGTCAAAGACACGTTTTGTACTATGTACATTAGATGTGATTTACTCAAGTATACAGTGCAAAAAGACTCACAGCATGATACTAGTACTCAAAAACAACATTCATATTGAGCCACTTGAGCGACTGCGTAGTTACCACTAAATGCAATGTAGTGCTACTCCAAGAACTCTTAGTTACACAAAAAAACGTAACATAAGCATCACTTATGAGCTTTTTCTAGCACTTTCAACTGCATCACGAGGCCTTCCCATGCTGTTCAAAATATTCTGAATTATAAAGCATGTATCTAAAACCAGGGTTTGTTATGGAGTTAATCAGAAAACATGAAAACATCCATCCATCCATTGTCAGCCGCTTATCCAAGGACGGGTTGCGAGCAAAGTATTCTAGACGTTCCTATTCCCAGCAACGCTTTCCAGCTCCTCCTGGAGGACCTCGAGGTGTTCCCAGGCCGGACGAGATGTATATATACTCCTTCCAGTGTGTTCTGGGTCTGCCCCGGGGCCTCCTACCAGTGGGATGTGCCTGGAACACCTCTAACAGGAGGATCCCGATCAGATGCCCGAGCCATCTCAACTGACCCCTTTTGACGCGAAGGAGCAGCGGCTCTACTCCGAGCTCCCTCCAGATGACTGACTCCTCCCCCTATCTCTAAGGCTGAGCCCAGACACCCTACAGAGGAAACTCATTTTGGCTGCTTGTATCCGCGATCTCATTCTTTCGGTCACTACCCAGAGCTCATGACCATAGGTGAGGGTTGGGACGTAGATGGACCAGTAAATCGAAAGCTTCCTCAGCTCCCTCTTCATCATGACGGTCCAGCACCAAACTGCAGATCCTTCTCATGCTCCATTCTCCCCTCACTCGTGAACAAGACCCCGAGATACTTGAACTCCCTTGCTTGATATAAGATGCAGTAACACTGATGTATCCCTAACGCAGGATGTCTGTGCACTCAGAAGCACAACTGTTATGAATGTCCATGAGCTGTTGAACAAGTGTCCTATTTTATGCCGTTGTTTGTTGGGGGTGCAGCTCAGGATACAGGAACAAGATCAACAAACCGATCAGCAAGGCAGGATCCATTATCGGCCTGACCCCTGACTCATGAGAACAGGGTGTCTACAGGTCGTCTTAAAATGTCTTAGATTCAGTGTTGCAACAGTAAGGCCTTAAAAGTCTCACATTTGAATTTGTGAGGTCTTAACTACTACAAACATTTGATCTAATTTTATTTATCCATTTTTAAATTTCTTTTTGTGAAAATGAGTGAAGCCATTCTCTGTAAAAGTCCACACTTCTAATGTTACAAAACTATAGTACCGTCATTTTACTTCATAACCATATTCCTACGTAACACTGACCTCTGCACAAGACCACATATATACCACTTGCCTGCAGTGCTTAAATAAGTAAAACAAGATTTGTCCAAAAACCTTTCCTAAATTTGGTTAAAAGGTGTACTTGAAATTGACCCTAACCCTGAAGACATTATCATGGAGCAAAGAATAAGTAGGAAGCTCTAGAGTGTTGTGCAAAATGAGGATCATCGTTCAGTGTTTTTAGTGAGCTGAAGAGCTCTGTTAGTGATCGGCTCGTTGTGTCCAATAAGTCCTTTGAACCTGCTGTGGTGACGTTTTTTAAGACCACTGTCACTGAGTGTTACAGTCACACTGATGTTGCACTGTTTATTACACTGCTGTGCTCTCCACTTATTTTGCATTGCCTTGAGTTGTGATTTGTCTCTCCTGTTGTCTCACTTGTTATCTGTCCTTTGCATTGTATTGTATCACATTACATTAACAACATCTAATAAGTGTTAAGTTCTTTTCTCGTGCTTCCCTGTTGTTGTTTCAACAGAAGGTATAAATCATAGCACCTCCTTCAAATGTCATATTAAATGTTCATAAGTACAGAGACAGAGCAGTATATCAACACCACCACAGCTCTACTGCACACACACCTGCAAGAATGTCAGCACACACACACACACACACACACACGTCTGGCTAAAAGCAGAGTCTGACTTGTTAATCTAATTAGAGGTTTCATTTTGTGGTGAAGAAATAAAACCAAATTAGTTGGTGGTTGTTGGATGAAATCCAGAGTGAAACCTTTTGCAGATCACCAGAGGCTTTTATGTTTCTTTAATTTTCCAAGATGAACACCTGAAAGTCTTGCAATTCAATTTTCACATCACAACAACAAAACATAAAAAGAATATGTTTTTAAATCTGCAGCTCAGTTTCTGTCGTCTCTTGTCTGTCTGTCTGTCTGTCTGTCTCTGGTGATGTCACTGATGCTGTAACCTCAGCCATCAGCCTGGATGCTGCTTCAAAGCAGAGAGCTCATTAAAATGATTGACAAAGATGTGATTCTAGTACAAGACCGACAAAACACCTCCTGCCTCAGGGCTTTTTTTTTTTTTTTGCTTTAACCCAAGAAAGAAAACAGTGTTTTTCATCATTTATCAGTCCGTTCTGCATCTGATTATTTTCTGAAGTAACTGAAGAATGATTTAGTTTATAAAATGTCAAAAAACAATGTCCGTTATATTCAACGTGACGTATTGGAATTAGGGCTGTCAAGCTATTAAACAAATTAATCTAATTAATTATAAGCTCTGTGATTAATTATTCTAAATGAATGGCATTTATCAACTTTTGCTGTAACGGAATTTAAAAAAATGTCAATTCAAATGGATTTTGGACACAACTGTCCCCCTGTCCTCTACTGCTGAAAATGGTCTGCAGTCCATTTTGTAAGGGACTTAGTTAGTCGGTCACAGGTAGACTTAAGTGGGATTTATACTTGTGTGCAATCATTCACAGACAAACACTTGTCTTTATCTGGACACATTTTCCCCACAAATACAACATGCTAATGTTTTTAGCACAAGTCTATGGCATTTTGCATTGTAAAACTTAGCTTAGTGGCAAGCGGACTCTTCCTCTGCTCATATGAAGCCAGGGACAACAGCAACATTTAACAAAGGTAACGTTACAAAATTCAGCTCCATTACAACTCACAAGGTTCACTGACACAACAACTGTCTAGGGCTGTACCCAAATATTAAGATATTCTAATATTCGTTTCTATGGGTAGGTATTGGTATAAAAATTTGGTATTCGATATTCGTTTGGTTTTTTTAAAACATATTTTTTTGGTGCTAAATGTAGTCTTTTTGTTGTTGGTAAATGTAGGTTATCAATAAAAATAAAAATTTTAAATTGCATTGTCAAAAATGTGAAAATATAGTATCGCCTACCAACTGAGCTTGTGCGCACGGCATGCTTGAGCACATCCGTCTGAGGCTGTGGATCAATGCCAAGTTTTACCACTTTATCACTATTCCCTCTAACTTGTGGCTGTTTTTTCATTATCTTTTGAATTTAATATGAATTATGGAACCGTTTTTGTCAACGTTTGTTTCCCCCGTTTTGTACAATAAATTATTGTTTAAAGTTTCTTTTGGAGCACGTGACACAAGTGTGTTTTGAAAACGGCCTCGGACTGTCACCTGCTCAACGCATCAGTACCTTCAGATGCCATGACAGTAATAGCCAATAACGTCAAAATATCATTTACAGACCGATTTAACAGACAATCACTGCTGCCTGACCCGCAGGTCCATTTGCGGGTCTCGTGGGTTACAGGTCGACCCGCGCTTCACAACTCAGCTCAGTCTATAAGGCTGTGCTTGTTTCAAGGGTTCCGATTTAATCAGAAGACAAATTAAACAGGATGACTAGCAAAAGAAAAGAAAGCATAGAATAATGTACTGAAGGAGACTGTTGTGCCATCACATGTTTTTGTGGTTTGAGAGCAAAGATCCGGTTGCTGCTGTGCAAAACTCCGCAATACACTTAGGTCCATTTCCCTGCACAGTGGCCACCTTGTGGTAAAACATATTAATGAATGCTCATTTAAACTATTAGTATGGGCTTATTTAGATGTAATAGGCTACTAGGTTACCTTCATTATAATGCTCAAATATGTTTTCAACTCCCCACAGATTTTTTATTTTATTATTTTTTGGGTCAAAAATGGCTCTTTTGATAGTAATGGTCGCTGACTCCTGATCCAGACTATGTTCCTTTTTATACATGGCATTAACATGCGTCTTGGGTGATCCGAACACAAGTTGACAGAGCTAAAAATGTGTAAACAACCAGCGAGACACATTGTGATCCAATCACTCAAACCACTTGCTGAGGTGGTCTGGGGACGCATTTGACCACATATCTTTTGTAGTGTAAACACTAATGCGTCCTGATGCGTCCCCAAGAAGGACTACAGCATCAGTGCAGGACGTGGTGGTTGTTTTGGTAGCGGCATGCTAATGTCTGGGTCTTTAGATGTGTGTTAGTTTTCAGAACTTGTCGAAACAGGAAGGAAACATGTGGATGAAATGAGGAAATGTAGGGAGAAATAGGACAGTGATTTATTATGCCACTGATGAGTTCTTTGAGTGATTAATTATTCAATTTAGCACGGAGCGAACGTGCTGTGAGCAATACATAACAGACAGAGACACGTTGCGGATTAGAGTAAGATTGATGGCAAGGAGTGACAGCAGACATCCAAACAGAAGGTCTGATTAATAGAGATGACGATTAAGCTGAGGTTTGAATATGCATAACGTCCATAAGCTCTGTCTCTGGGAGCTTTTACCTGGAAACAATGACAAGACTGGCCGTCACACACAAAGCTCCTTTGTGCTTGTATGGAAGCAATTGAGACAATCACAGTGGTATACAGACACACACACACACACACACACACAAACACACACAGCAACTGCAGATTCCATCAGTATCCAGGAAGCTGTTGACCAAGAGGAATGTGTTTCTCCGACATGCAAAACTCCTCTTACATAAGCTCCATCACTAGGATCAGCCATACAGTCGACTAATGGGCACAAACAGGAGCACAGTACAATCTCTGATGGTTGAATCTGGTTTGGGCGAGTGGGGGGAGGAGGTATCAGGACACGCAACCCACAGACAGATGGTCTTGGAGGCATATAGACACACACACTGTCTCTTTACTCTCACTTAGCCAAACACATGTACACACACCTCTCAGACAAAATGCACAGCAGTCAAACAAACAGGCACGAAACACTCGCTTATGTAAGAGTTTATGAAGCTGCCCGAGGACGTCACACAGACGCTTTGTTGCTGGAAATGGGACAGAAACGTACAGGCGATATGGGATGACACAGGGGAGGAAGAAGAGTGGGGAAGACAGATGCCTGTAGGTCCACACACACACACACACACACACACACACACACACACACACACTTCAGCCCAGAACAACAAATAGTGAAAGCAGAGATAACGCTTCACCTCTGGGAATGTGAGTTATGTGAAAGGAAGTCTCTTCTGGAGATTTGGATTTGACTGGATCAGTGCGACTGCTGGTCCGTCGTCATACTGTAAAAACACGCGTGGCTTAAAAACACCAGCTGCCTTCCTCATTTCTGTAGGTCTCCTGACACAAACCCCAGCCAGCAAATGCCACATGTGTTGAAGCGCGGACGTTAAACATACACTGTGGCGCTGGATGTGCACACAGAGCCACTATAGAGGTTTTACTTTAGCGTGTTTGCTGTGGTGCTGTGAAAACAACAGTTTGTGGGTTTAAGTGTGGTGTTACATGCTGGACTATTTGTTTACTGGTAGCAATGACTTCCTGGAAATAGACAGTATGCAAGGTGTACCAAGGTAGCTGTACTGTGCCATATGTCAGATTTGTCCAATGTTCCTGTTTCCCCTCTTTTTACTCATACTTTCATTTCCTTTTTTCATGGAGCTATATATACGTATTCAGAGCATTAATGTAGCAGCAAACCACTGTTTGCTATGTGAAGATATAGCAGAGTAATGGCGTTCTGAGGAGAGAATGAAGTCACACCTATTGAAGTAATCCAAGCTTCTCTGTTCGTTGTTGTGGTACGTTACAGCTGTGCATGCATGTTAGTGCATGTGATTCCAGTGTGTGTATCCCACTGGCTAGCTCATCATCTCTGCACTGCACTTAAACAGTGGTTACTAAAGAAAGATGGGAAAACAAAGGAAACTTTGTACTATCACTAGAGGATTGGGAAAATTTAAATTAAAACTAAAACTAACATTTGCTCTAAGACTCAAGATGGATCAGTTTGAAAAATGCTGGAAAGGATGGATTGATTTCATTAGCCCACATAGATCAGACTTCAGGCTATAACGGAACACCATTTGTAATGTAACCCCCATGTTTTTTCTATGCTACACGCCGTCGAGTGATGACGAAGGTCCAGTCCGACCAAAATGTTAGTGTTACTTATAAACTGTGAAGTTGAGCAAGAGCAGTGTGCGGGATTTTCTGTTCAAAGACTCAGATGATATTTCCTAACGCACCTGCATCTGAGACAGCCGGATGTGCAAACATCTCTCTTAAATGAAAGAAATTTTTCACAAGGGGGGAATTCTCCACTTATGCCGTTTTTCCATACACTTGCTGGCTTGGCTTGACGTGGTTTGACTCAGCACGTCAGCCCAGTGTGGCAGGGATTTACATCTACATTAAAACAGGGCTACCCACTTGAAGGTGTGTCTAGTGATAATGTCGATGACATTTAATAGTAGCAGGTTGATCCATGGCCAAAGGTCTCCCGTCATTTTGCAGTGTTTTATCATCAGCAGTAACTTAAAGGGATAGTGCACCCAAAAATGAAAATTCAGCCATTATCTACTCACCCATATGCCGAGGGAGGCTCAGGTGAAGTTTTAGAGTCCTCACATCACTTGCAGAGATCCAAGGGGAGAGGAGGTAGCAACACAACTCCACCTAATGGAGGCTGACGGCGCCCCAGATTCAAACGTCCAAAAACACATCATTGAAACCACAAAGTATCTCCATACTGCTCGTCCGTAGTGATCCAAGTGTCCTGAAGCCCCGACATAAAAAGTTGTTTGGAAAAACCTCATTTGAACTCTGTTTTTAGCCTCATTGTAGCCTGTAGCTCTGACTGCCTCTCTGGGCACCGCGCTCATGTGTGCGTGCCTGCGCAAGACCAGCGAAAGTGTTTACATCACGTGACACGTGCACCGCAGGGGGAGACGACAGTAATCACAGTAGCTAAAAGATCATTTGCACTACGGTCTTTTAGCAAAGGACAGCCCAACATGTCTGAAGACTTTTAAACTGAGGAGGAACAGCATTTCTTGGTTGAGCCGTATTTGTTTGAGCCCGAGTATACGGACGGAACTCAGGCTACTGGACGAAGCAGCCGCCGCAGCTCATGAGCCTAACCCTCAGCCAGCCGCAGAATACCGGAGTTGAGCACTGGAAACCTGCTGGTGTAGTTGTTTCAAATGCAAAGCAGTGCTAACGGATGAGGAAAGTCTTTGCTGCTCAGACTGGGAATTGGCGATGCCTGCACTTGAGAATCTGGACATCAGTACAGACGAGACTGCTGCTCTTCAGAGACCGTGCATCACCGATCACCCTGTGCGCGAACACGTGAGCGCGGAGCACAGAGAAGCAGTCAGAGCTACAGGCTACAGTGAGGCTAAAAACAGAGTTCATATGACGTTTTTCCAAACAACTTTTTATGTCGGGGCTTCAGGACACTTGGATCACTACGGATGAGCAGTATGGAGATACTTTGTGGATTCAATTTTGTGTTCTTGGACGTTAGTCTGGGGCGCCGTCTGCCATTAGGTGTGCTAGCCGCTCCCCCCGCCGATCTCTGCAAGTGATGTGAGGACTCTAAAACTTCACCAGGGCCTCCCTCAGCATATGGGTGAGTAGATAATGGCTGAAATTTAATTTTTTGGTGCACTATCCCTTTAACACAACTTATATACTGGTTAAAGCCAAGATTCATTCAGTCATTTTCCATAACTGCTTATCCTGATACATGGTCGGGGTGGAGCCTATCCCAGCTGACACTGGGTGAGAGGCAGGGTTCACCCTGGACAGGTCACCAGACTATCACAGGGCTGACACATAGAGACAGACAACCATTCACACTCACATTCACACCTACGGACAATTTAGAGTCACCAATTAACCTGCATGTCTTTGGACTGTGGGAGGAAGCTGGAGCACCTGGAGGAAACCCATGACAGTAAAATAAAGTAGATATGTGAAAGTATAAATTGGGACACAGGAGAGAAACTAAACTCCAAACCACAAAGATTCATTGAGAAGCTATAAAAATACTATGAGCTGAACACAAAGAGACTTTTAAAAACGTGCTTCTCTCTGGTCTCCTGAGAAAACAGGAGTCGAGGGTCACAACACAGGCTTGTTTTAGAAAGTAAAGGGGGATAAGGGGTATCCGTCAGGGTCTGGCTGTGGTTGGCGAGACGTCAGTGCTTCCCTCTTGGAGGTGATCTGGCACACTTTTGGCCAGACTCCAGAGACAGGTGATCTCAGGTGCAGCTCTGCGCAATTCAACACGTTAAAACTGACGATGGGAACACAAGTCCGCACGGCTAGATTTGACACCAGAGGTGCCAAAGGAAAAGCCCTACTAAATGCTTCACATAGGGGGTATTTATACATTTTAGGGGGTGGGTGGTGACTGTTTATGTTTTGTAACGTTGCTGGTAAAAGGCACAGCACTGTACATTTTACAACAACCCACCAGTTGGGAACCACTGGTACAGAGCTTCATTAACCACAAATCAAGTCCCTTCTCCATACCTGTCTCCTCCTCTGAACCCTCCCCCTTTCTCCTCCATCAGTACATGCACTACCTGGCTCACTCCCTGCTCCAACCTCTCACCCTTCTCCCTCCATCCCTCCATCCCCCATCCTCTTCCTCCTCCGTCCACCCTCTGCCTCCCTCCACCTCCAAACACTGCACATCTTTGTGAGATTCAGTGCGACCAGTGTGCTGGTCTTTGTCCAGCTCCGAATTCTTTACATATCTGCGCTTGGCCAGGCAGACAGACAGGGTGACAGACAGGCAGACAGACATGTATGCACATAAACAGAGAGAGACAGACAGCATCCTGCTGCTGCTTTGGGGATCTCCAAAGGATACTAGTGACATTTCTTCTTCTTTTTCTTTTTAACATTTTTTAACTTTAAATTCACTGATTGGTTATTAGCATAGGACGAGGTCTGGAAATCATATACAGCAAACTGTGCCCAAAGACTGTTGACTCATTCACCTCTGGAGCTGAGCCATGTGTTCCCCTGCTGGCTAAGACCCCATTAGAGCTATATTTCCTCTATCTCCCCCTCTGGATTTCAGCTATGTGATTAAATAAAGAATAACCTACTTGAGGTGGATATTTTATTTTTGGCAAAACTGTTAATCTTGTTTTTTTCTGTCTGTCTCTGAACATCTTAGCTGCAGAAATCTTCCCTCTAGACTGGGGCTGTGGAGGTTATTGATGGCTCACATCCTGATTTAAAACCTCATGTGGGTCGATAGTGTGTGCGTGCATGTGTAGTGTGTTGTGTGGACTTCGATCCGTCCCTCTCTCTTATCCGTCATTTTGACAGGATGAAACATTTCTTCTTATTCTTATAGTTCATTATCGTTTCCCTGCATAAGTGTGTGTGTGTGTGTGTGTGTGTGTGTGTGCGTGTGCGCCCTCACAGCTCTCATTGTGCTTGGCCTGTATGGATGCTCCTTCACCTCGCCTGTCTTCATGCTTCGTCTGCTTTATGCAGCAAATCCAGACTTTGCGCAACACACTGAGCCAAAATGCAGAGAGAAGTCTGGGCGTGTTATATTAAGCTAAAGTTAACCAGGACTGAACAGGCCCGCTCGTACTTGATTTGCAGACCATACCAACTCTTCAGCCGCCCAGCACATGTTATTGCCATTAACCATCCAAAACTGTTAGTGTTTAGCTGATAGGACTTTAAGAGCAGGGGTGACTCAGCGCACAGAAAGCAGAAATTGAAGCCGCATGCTGCAAATAGCTGAAATCAATGACGGAAATGGGACCAGAATGTTACTTGTGGTCAACCTGAGCCTGCTTCTTCTTGTCTGTCTGTCTGACTGTTTACCTGCCATGTTCTCTGTCTGTCTCTCTGTCTGTGCTCAGGCTCGGTGACCAGTTCTACAAGGAGGCTATCGAACACTGTCGCAGCTACAATGCCCGTCTCTGTGCTGAACGCAGCGTGCGCATGCCCTTCCTGGACTCGCAAACGGGTGTGGCGCAGAACAACTGCTACATCTGGATGGAAAAGTGCCACCGTCAGCCAGGTGGGAAACACAGTCTGATCCACTGAACACACTCAGCTCATATGGCTTTAATGTATATGTAAATATTTATGTTCTGAATACTGTAGATCTGGTTTTTGTTACCATTCCTGCTTCATATAAGGAACAGTGTGACATTCTGGGACATATGTTTGTCACTTTCTTGCTCAGAGTTAGAGGAGCAGCTGGTTAGCTTAGCTTAGCATAAAGACTGGAAACAGTGGCAAACAGCTAGCCTGGCTGCGTCCAGAGTTTAAAAAATCTTTTTGTTTAATCGCACAAAAACTAAACTGTACCGTCAAACCATAGACTGTACAAAATAATGGACATAGCCACCGTGATGCCACCTATTAGTTTGTGGACTCCTGTTTAAAAGCCTTGTGTCTGGCGGTTTGACCGTCGCCATCTTGGATTTTTGAGGCCAGAAGTAACTAAATTTGGAGAAGAGGGTGGAGGTAACCATAAGGGCTGTGTCCACCAAAGTGCTTCAGGTCCGTTCTCTGTCTGTGGGACAAGTGACTTTCACAAACTTCAAACTAGGGCTGTGCCATATCATAATGTTCATGATAATACAGATATCATTTTTAATATGGTATGAAAAATTCATATCTTGATAATCACAATATTTTGACTTGTTGACATGTGACGTCATGCTGTTACCCACGGCAACAACAAGCATGGCTGAAAGAGAAATTAATACCAGCTCCGCGGTGGTTCCAAACAGAGGAGCAGCTTCGGTAGTGTGGAATAAACTGTGAATGTTTTATGAACAGCTCTGGACTTCTCAGACTCTTTTAGCGACTTACTGCTCAGAGGGAACTCAGTCAGCGGCTCCTCTGGCAGCAGCACAGCGTCTCTCCCTCTCCTCTCTCGCTGTGTGCACACGGGAGTCGGTGACATCAAGTGATTTTGTCATAAACCTTTGGTGATGTAAACCTACGTGACGCCCGCAGCTCGACAAAAAACTGAGAGAAAGAAATGAGAGATAGTTTTTTTTAATTTTTTAACTGAATATTAGAAGGCAAATTGTTGACATGTAAAACTATATCACTTATTTTGTTGCGCATCTGTGTTCTTGATTAATAATAAAATGTTCTTTTCCTAATTTGTCATGTTGTGAAAATTACCCTGAAATATTGTGATATTATTTTAGGGCCATATCGCCCACCCCTACTTAAAACACGTGGAAATAGTGGCAGCTATGGCTACACTACACTCTGTTAACCTGGGGTTATGCCATGGTTACGTTAACTAACCAACGCTGTCGCTGTGGTAACAACTTGTCACCACCTGTCACTCAAAGTGACCACGCCCTTAATTACACATACCTTTAAGCCTTTTATTTCTGCTGTAAAGTTGGACACTTTTACTTTGGGGTCTGTGGGAATTTACTTGCTCTTGGAGCCAGCCTCAAGTGGCCATTTGAGGAACTGCAGTTTTGGCACTTTGGCATTTGCTTTATTTTTCAGCCCCGGAGGTGTGCCAGACTATTCCTAGTGATTACCTGGAGTCTTGGAAACCATCATTGCCAGGCAGCCAATATAGACACCATGAAATCTGACATGATAATTAGTGAGCTTTAGAGCGGCTGGTAGACAGATTTCATAGACAGCTGTTTCTCCATTTTCAGTCCATATGCTAAGCTAAGCTAGGCTAACTAGCTGCTGGCTGTATATTGAATGCACAAAGAGTGGTGTCAATCTCCTCATCTAACAGAAATGCTGAAATGCATAAGAAAGATTTAATTTATCGATCTCCTCCCTCAATAAAAGTGAGTCACCCCTTCCTACAGTTAACACTTGATGATTTATCCTGAGACATGCAGTCAAAGTGCACATCTGTGTCGCCTGAACAACCAAAGGGAACAATCTGCTTTTTACCGAGAGCTGGACACAAATAGCCTGTCCTCCATCTTGTATGCAAAGCCCTTCAGGCCACACCCTATACTTTGTGGCAGACCTAACTCACATTATATGCATTTATTCTGGGTTTATCCCTCCGCCCCCTCCTTCTCTTTTTTTTCTATGCTCATATTGACAGAAAAAAACACGCTTACTTCCCTCCATCTCTGTCCTCTACCAAGCTAATGGTGGAATATGATTAGACACAGATAACCAAAATATTTTAAGCACAAGACGTCTGCTTGGTGTCAAAGCAAAAGTATTTAAATTGCTTTTTGGAGAAAAACCATCCTCGACGTGAAGTTACATTTCTGATAGGTCTGACAAAGTTCCCAAAATTCCAAGTTTTATAAGAGTTTCTGGAACCTGGCTATAAGAGCAGGAGTTTTCTGAATATGTGGACCATTAGCCTGAGCACTGACAGCGGGACATATTAAGTGTCAGGAAAACAAAACCAGTCCACTGTGTGTATTTCTGTGTGTGTTTTTGTGTGTGTAGGGGTCTCAATGCAAGTTTTGTTAAAGTTGTAAGCCTGCCAGTGGTTGTTAAAATTCTTCCTGTGTGCCTGTGTCTCTGCATGCGTGTTCGCCTATACGTATATGAATATGTGTATGTGTGTGTGTGCAGGCCAAGCAGCAGGACAGATGTATACCTACCCTGCTCGTTGCTGGAGGAAGAAGAGGCGACTCCACCCTCCTCTGGATCCCCAGCTCCGCCTGTGTGAGCTCAGACTAGGTAAGACAAACAGCACATACATACACACGCTGCACATTGACATTCATTGCACAGTGATGGCTGCAGCAGTGTTGACCCACAGTTACACAATGAAAGCTGCTGAAACCGGTGCATCCGCTCCTTTTTGCACTCGCGCCACTGTCACCTAAATGCACATGTATGTTGTGCCCTCTGCGCAGAGAGCTTAGGCGTGCTCAGTGGCGTTAATGTTCGCTATCTGACCATCTGGCTCTGGTTAGCCCCGTCTCTCTCGCCAGGTCTCCAGGTTCATTCTCTCCCTTGAATCAATGCCTTCTCTCACTGTTCTCTGGCAGTACACACACACACACACACACACACACACACACACATACATAAGCTCACAAACACCCCCACACATGACTCTCGCTCTGTGTTGCAGCACAGAAGCACCCTAGCTGGGCCTCTATAATCATTTGTCCATGAGGCATTAGAATGTAAGTGAGTCTTATGAGGTGGAAGTGTGTGCATTTTTTTATGTGCATGCATATGTGTGTGTGTGTTATGGGGGATTTTAGGAAAGGAATGCCTCAGGAACCTGATAAGGGGGAGAAATAAAGGCGAGTCTTTGTTTCGGCTTTGCCGCACTATTGTTTCCCCCTCGCTGTCTTCCAGACGCAATATAATACTCCACAGCGTTCCCCCAAGAACGATTCAGCTTTAAGCATAAGAGTCATTTTCACGGAAAAGAAAGAGAGAAAAAACTCCCCCGAAGCGACTAACTAAAGGGAAAGAGAACTAGCGATATGTTGTAGTTAACAAGAGCAGGAAAAAGCCTTTGTAGGGTGAAAGAAAGAGTAGAAGTCTCCAGTTTAGTTTTTCAGAGATCCATTTCTGCAGTTTGGCCCAGATATCTATCATAACACGACAGAGGAATGTGAGTGCTCCCCTTTCAGGCTTTTGGAAACGCTTTATGTTTATTTAATGCTTCCTGAGCAGAGAGGTTTGTCTGTGCGTGTGTGTGTGTGTGTGTGTGTGTGTGCGTGAGGATACACAGTCACAAGGTTGCTTTGAAATAGTTTTAAACCAGAATTGTTTTGTACAGTAGATTCTTGGCTTTTTCTTCATGTCACTGCTCAACTTGTGGCCGTGCCTCAGCAGCCATTTTGCTTCCATCAGTATAAACTCCGTATTTAATCTGATTTAAAAGGCGAAAGTAAAAAGAATAAGAGCGAGATATTTTTGTGATACTCAACATGAATTTTAAGATTAACAAAAAGCAACAAGCAAACACTTTGAATCCACTTCTTTTATAGTAATTTTTTGTGTGTTTTTCTTAGTTCATGTCTCTTAACCTTACTCTGTGGCAGTGGCTAGTTTTTAAAGATTATTTTGGGTGGTGTAATTAGGTTCATTTTGTCTACTCAAAATAATTAAGTGTACAAAGTTTTTCTTTTTCTTGTCTTTTTACCAGACATTGAGTTTTTAAGGAGATGTAGTTTACCTTGGCATGTTTCGACTGTCCCTTCAGTCTTCTTCAGAAGCGTCTTCTTCAGAAGCGTCATCTGATGTGCGTCATGACGTGTCAGCTGGTAGTATCCCGGAGGCGTGACCAGCCTGGCAATCTGACAGATTTGCCAGGCCGGTCTGCGAGCGCATACAGAGGACAATGAAAAAACACAAAATAAACGCAATAGTAAAACCTCACGCAAAACTCTGCCAGCTTTTAGTTCACCCAAAAGACAGGATAAACACGGACAAAAAATGCAACGTAATATACGAAATCCCATGCATAACGTGACAAAACATACATAGGAGAAACAGGAAGAAGCTTCAGTACAAGAAAAACAGAACATAAAAAAGAATGCGAAAAGGAAACGACAGGACGTCTCACAAGATCACAAAAAGAAAAAGCAGAGCAGGTGAACCTAAAATCAGCCATATCAGATCACTGCAAAATAATCATGTCATGGACTGGGACAACGCAAAAGTCAACCGATCATGAAGCAAAAAGTTCAAACGTTGGATCAAGGAGGCCATAGAGATCAGGAGGCGGGCCAGGGACACCATCAACCAGGATGAGGGGGCTTTCATGCTGTCACACACCTGGGACTCTCTCCTCCAAAGAACACCGGGCGGTGGGAGGCGTGACCAGCCTGGCAAATCTGTCAGATTGCCAGGCTGGTCACGCCTCCAGGGTACTACCAGCTGATAAAGACACGTCATGACGCATGTCAGATGATGCTTCTGAAGAAGACTGCAGTGACAGTCGAAACATGTCAAGGTAAACTACATCTCCTTAAAAACTCATTGTCTGGTAAAAAGACAAGAAAAAGAAAAACTTTCTACACTTTTTTTTTACACCAAAATTATTTTGGGTGCTTTTGCCTTTGATTGATAGGACAGTGCTGAGTGTGAAAAGGGGAGAGAGAAAGGGGATGACCCATGGCCGCTGCGGCAAGGACATTGCCTATGTACGTGGGACGCCCACTGAGCCACTGGGTGCCCCGGCATTGGCCAGTTTACATTACAGGGTCACTCCAGAGAATACGTTTAGCACTTCCATAAAGTTTAATCCTGATGTAAAGTGCCTAATAAGGGTCAAGCTCTAAAAATTCTCGATCCATTTTCAAGCCATTTTAGACAGAAGCACTCTTACTTCCATATGATGAAAACGGGCTGCCAGTCGTCAGGCTCAAAGATTGGCTGTCAGCCTCCTGTGGTATGCAAGCACAGCACAGCTTGAGCTTATCAGTGGCTTTGAACAACACCAGGACGTGGGTTTGATACCTCTCTGCCTCCTTTATGCATCTTTGCATCTTGTTTACATGTGTACATCTCGCCTGTGCTTAGCTGTTTTTACAAACTGAAATGGAGTCGCTACAGCCGTTAAAGTGAAACTGATCTTCAACCAGTTCTGTCATCCCAGTTGAGAGCTGGTGGCACCATGGTGGCATTGGGGAAAGCCCAACACTAGGGATGCACGAGATTGGATTTTTTGCCGATATATAACAACTCATTTGGCTGATAACTGATGCTGATATATCCACTTATTTCCCTACCTAATTGTAGTGATCATCAAGTCTGGAGTGGAATTAACATCATATTATTCATTCCTCCTCTTATCATGACGGCCCACCAGCAGATGGAGACGTTAAATACAATGCTTCTCAATGTATGTAATATTCATTCATTGTGCACATTAAGAAAAAGCATGTTGACTGGTTCTCATAGTTTATTTTAAAGCCGATATTAGCTGATACCGATGACGTGCCGATATTATCGTGCATCCCCACCAGACACCATTCATCTGTGCACCCTGCCCACACTGCCACGGCAGAGCTGGTTGAAAACTAGCACAGTCGGCAGACCTTGGGGCTGAGGGTCTGATCCTGGACTTTATAAAAAGGTGGCAACTAGGTGCCAGATCGTTAGCAGCACTCACCCAAGAGGAAGCTACGAAAATCATGGACACAGCGTCAGAAAAAAAAACACAAATATAGCGAAGGAGAGTGAATCTGGGGTTGTCTTTTACTTTCACTTTTTCTGGCGATGTTGACAAACAGTAACTGAGTTTTCTTTGCTTTTCGCCGGAACATTCAGCATCACATTCACTCCACAATGTTTAACCTGGAGAGTAAAAGAGGGGAGGGTGAGGAGGTTATAAAGGGGAAGAAGGATGGGTATGAGTAAAGAAAATGGGGGAGAGGTAAGCAAAGGAAGGAGGGATTTGGTGTAGAGGAGGAGAGAGTTTGTCAGCAGAGAACGGAGGTGAAGGAGGAGGCATAGTTTGGGGAGGGGTTGGGGTCGGCCAGGTTTAGGGACTGTGGAGAGGGAGGAAATGTCTTGTCAGTGCCAGCAAGTCAACCCACACAGACAGACAAAGAAATGAGAGGAGGAGGAGGAGGAGGAGGAGGAGGAGGAGGAGGGAAAGGAGGAGACCCAGAGGTACAGCAGCTCTGTATTCAGTAAGAACATCTCACAGCCCACTGCCTTTCTTATCACATCCCTACTTTCATTCTGTTCTCATCCCGGTGTTAGAGTTCAAAGACGAGGACAGAGAGTAAATGCTGCAACCAGTTCATCTCCACGGAAATGAAAAGAGGGAGAGGAGGAAAGATAAAGGAGAAGCAAAAACAAAAGAAAAGACAGAGTGTTTTTTAGTTTGGTTCATTATGTCCTCCTGTCTAACTGCGCACCTGGTGCCACTGTCACTAACACTCCCTTCACATCATTTACAGAGCAGCAGAGGGAACGCTTACACAGTGTCCACTGTGATACTGATACTTTTTATCTGCTTTGGCCAATTGGCGTTCAAGAAGCTTTTTAGGTGTTTTCTAAATACTTTGACCATTTAGATCATACATCAGAGTTACTGCCTCAAGTGAGGGAGTTCAAGTATCTCGGGGTGTTGTTCACAAGCAAGGGTGGAATGGAGAGTGAGATGGATCGGCAGTTTGGTGCGGCGTCTGCAGTGATGTGGGCGCTGTGCTGGAGCGTCAAGATGAGGAGGGAGCTGAGAAGGCAGAAGCTTTCGGTTTACTGGTTGCATGGTCATGAGCTCTGCGTAGTGACCGAAAGAATGAGATAGCAGATACAAGCGGCTGAAATGAGTTTCCTCCATGGGGTGTCTGGGCTCAGCCTTAGAGATAGGGTGAGGAGCTCAGAGATCCGGAGGGAGCTCGACGTAGAGCTGCTGCTACTTGGTGTCGAGTTCAGGTGGTTCAGGTGTCTGATCAGGATCCTCCTGGGCGCCTCCTGTTAGAGGTGTTCTGGGTACATCCCACTGGTAGGAGGCCCCGGGGCAGACCCAGAACACACTGGAGGGATTATATATCTCATCTGGTCTGGGAACACCTCAGGGTCCTCCAGGAGGAGCTGGAAAGTGTTGCTGGGGAGAGGGACGTCTGGGGTGCTTTGCTTGGCCTGCTGCCCCCGCGACCCGGCCCCGGAAAGGATGGATGATTAACTATCAAAAGAGTTTTATAAATTAATTAAGGAAGAACACCTGCCATCTCAAATGCTTTTTTCCTTCTCCTTGCCTCCACAGAGGCCGAGCTGGCCCCTAAGCGCGAGGCTCCCCCTGGCGAGGCCACAGCCTTGGAGGCCCTCCTGAGGGGGGACAGCCTGGTGGAGAAAAAAAACAGCATCTGTAAAGAAGAGGAGACGCTGCTGGAAATACAGGTAGTTAATGATGTGTTCATTATGTACAGTACAGTTGTATGTCTCCTTGTTTTACTCCTGAACTTCTTCATACAGTTTTTCTTACTTTTACCGAACCCTCCTGCTGTCTGTCTGTCTGTCTGTCTGTCTGCCTGTCTGTCTCTATGTGTGTGTGTGTGTGTGTGTGTGTGTGTGTGTGTGTTTGTGCTCTGCAGAGAGTTCTGGAGGCGGAGGAAAATGGGGACGGTCTCAATGATGACGAAGACTTTGACCTGGATACTCCAAAGAGAAAGAACAGAAACAGAGGCAAAGTGAGTGTCACAGATGGAGACACAGAGGCACACACATGTTTGTGTGTGTGGTGTAAAAGTGAAAAGTAACACAGTTTCATCAATGCAAAATCTATTAAATGTAATTATATTTTATTCCTACAGCATCTTCTTTCCATTGAAGCAGAAGTATGTCGGATTATGTGAAACTTGTGCCACATCTTAAAGGTCCCATATTGTGAAAAGTCAGATTTCCATGTTTTTTAATTATAAAGTAGGTAAAGGTGCTCTTAAATACTGTGTATGTATCCAAACGCTCAATCATTAGAGAAATGCACACAGTCCATATTCTGTAACTGCGCCTTTTAACAAGCTGTCAGGACTTTCGTGAAGTTGTGCTGTCACAACTGTACTTTATAAAGATAGAAGTTCCACTGTAGTGCCATTACAGTCATTCCTCTGGCTGCAGTGACAGCGCAGAGACGGCAAAAGCGCAGGCGTTGAAGACCTGGAAACACTGACCAATTAGAGCAGACTGGGCTTTTTTGAGAGTAGTGGCTTAAAGAGACAGGCGTTAAAACGGAGTGTGGGTGAATACATGTATATTCAGAGAAACAGTATGAGGAAAGTTAAGTGTTTTTAGACATTGAAACGTGTCAACATGTTCGAGCAGGCACTCAAAATATAAGTATGACCCCGGAAATGGGCGTATAATGGGACCTTTAAGGGCTTTGTTTCATACCAAATGATGAAATGAGCATTTGTGTGGAAACGTTGATACATGGATTTTGAAATATCAAATGTTTGTTGTGCTTCAGAACAGAGGATCCAGTCGTAGGAGGACGGAGCCTGTTAACATGGACGACCAGGACAAACCATACGTCTGTGACAGTAAGGGAAAAGAAAGCTGCATTCTTTCTACATCATGTGATCGGTGTCTTTAGTGGGTTTTTTACATGCTAGTTTACCTAAGTTCAGAATCACAATGTTTCCTAAAGCTCAAGGAAGTGAAGAAAGTCTCCGCTCATCGAATTTGGCTAATACAAACGTTAATCCCTTTAAGATGTTTGTCAGGAAACCACACTCTATATGCTTGTTCCAGATTGTTAGATTATGTGTTTAGACACCTGATGAATCCAGCAGAAGAGTCATTCTCTCTCGTCTTACAGTGACAGCCCGCCTCTCCTTCTGCTCTAAGAGCTGTCCTCTGCAGCATGAAGAAGAGTTTGTTGTTAATCCAGACCTGACTAGCATGCCACTTGCGTACTTGGACAGGAATGGATGCGGATGTGGACAGGGATAGCCTCGTTGACTGGGCCTCAAACAGATGAATCTCATCCTCATTTTGTGTCTTGTGCTGTCTTTCCTTTATCGTTTGCTTTGTGTCTTCTCTGTTCCAGATAGATACAAACAAAAGCATAACTCAAAAAAGGCTGAAGAAGGTATCTGAACCTGTCGCCATCTTCTTTTTCTAGGGGCTGCTGTGAACTGTCTTTATGATTCGCCTCTTTTTTTTTTTTTTTTGCTCATGGGCACCTGGTGTGGGAATGGCTGACTGGTTGCTAATCCCTTGGACATATCTAACGCTTTAAATGCTGTATGCTAGTCCAGGTTCCTGAGTTCAGTGCAAGCACTGCATGACACTAACGCTACGCCACGTGCTTTAATGCTTGCTCATTGCAAGGCATGCACTAAATGATGCTTAAGCAGCAGCAGCTCCACTAATGTCGCACCGAGGGATGCATGTTTTCTTAAAGCCGCACTAGCTGTGATGTGATCCGCAGATGTAGCCATTGTAGAAGTGTTTGCACTGGGTGGAATCTCTTCACATGTTTTATATGGGTATGTTTTAAATTGTGGGATTGGACTGGTGAAGCTTTGCAGCTTTGTGGTATAATATGCAAATTTGTAAAGTCTGAACAGAAATAACAGCTGTATTGGGGCGTGGGAAGGAAAGCAGCAGAAATATACAGTATAATAAGAAGCTTCTATGATGGCTACAACTCTAATGTGCTCATCAAGTTCTCAGTGACCCAGAGATTCGGCAGTATTACACGATAGATCCTGTTTTTTTTATTATTAGCACATAAAATGCTCCCAAACCAATCCTGTTTTTATATGTTAGATTTGTGACCTACAAGGCTTCACAGAACAGCAACATTAGAATAAAAAGTGTCTCTAAATAATCTGTACTTAGGAACAGTTGAAGGTGAACCTTTAAAACATCCCATGCCATGTCTCCATATCGATTAGTTGTTTCACGACCTTGTTATATAGTCTGTGTATTTTTCATTTCAACTGTCTGTCCTGCCTGTTGTTCCGCCTTAAAGGGTAACTTTGGTATTTTTCAACCAGGACCTTATCTTTTCCATGTTTTTGTGTCTAAGTGACTAATGGTAACAACAGTCTTTGAAAGTGGTACAGTACTAAGCAAAGAGGCTGCAGCCAGTAGCAGCGACACAGGCTGCAATGTAACCACTCTGGGCTTTTTAGCACCGTCATTGTACATCCTCTAAAGTCCCGTTTCCACCAAACACTTTCAGTATGGTACCTTTGGAACCAACAGTAACCCTTCAGACTTGGTACCTAGACCCTAGCCTTTCCACTGCAAACAGTCCTCTTAAATGTGGGCAGGGCTGTTGTCACTCACTGCTCCGTTCAGCACTCGCTGTATTTCCTCATCACTGGTGACACAGAGGGAAGTTAACGGTTCTTTAACCGCCTGGAAAACGTGAGGTCAGGCACTCCTCTGTGCCAGCTTTCAAGAGCATGGTGGCAGGTTGCATCTGAGGTTTGCGAAGGAACCTTAACAAGCATCGTATCATAGCCTATTTACCCAAAATCCTGAGTGCAGAGGGGGGTATTGCACTCAATAGTTAAATAGTTTAGTGTGGTTCCAGTGTCAGTCTTTGGGTGGGGTGGGGGAGTTGATGGCTTTGACGGCCTGGGGGAAGAAGCTGTTAATGAGTCTGGCTGTTCTGGCTTTAAGAAAGCGGTATCTCTTTCCCAGAGGGGAGGGGGGAGAATAAGGAATGTCCGGGGTGAGTGGGGTCTGTGCTGATGTTTCTGGCCTTCCTGAGAAGTCGGCCAGTGTAAGTGTCTTTGAGGGGGGGCAGTGTGGTCCTGATGATCTTCTCTGCGGTCCTCACCACCTGCTATAGGTCCTTCCTGTCCTCTGCGGTGCAGCTGATGAACCACACTGTGCAGCAGTAGGTCAGGATGGACTTGATGGAGGCCCTGTAGAAGTTAACCAGCAGTGGGCGGGGGAGGTGGGCCTGCTTTAACTTCCTGAGGAAGTAAAGTCACTGGTGGGCCTTCCTCACCTGATAGGAGGCGTGGACGGACCAGGTGAGGTTGGCCGAAATATGGAGACCAAGGAATTTAAAGCTCTCCACCCTCTCAACTTCCTCTCCTTTGATGGAGAGGGTGGTCCACGATAATTTTCTTGGTTTTGGCTGTGTTGAGGTCCGGGTTGTTATGGAGGCACCAGTCTGTCAGGCGTTCAACCTTCTCCCTGTAGGCTGACTCATCGTTGTTCCTAATCAGTCCTACAATGGTGGTGTCGTCAGCGAACTTGACGATGGTGTTTGTGGGGTGGATGGGGGAGCAGTCATCGAATACAGCCGATGGGTTCCGAGAATGGTTCGGTATGCAAACTGATGTTGGTCAAGGTCAACAGGGATGGCAGACTTGATGGAGGGGAGGATGAGTCTGTTCAAAGTCTACACAGACAATATTAAACCGATAAAAATCATCTTGGTTTGTCTTTCCACTGTTTCAACAATCACCAACTCTGGTTTGGTTAAATAAACCCTTAATTCACCCAGTTAGGTGTGAAAATATGCTGGATCTATACATGCTAAAATTACAATATATTTGAATGGAGTCCGGTGGGTTTGGCCACAACGATTTTGGGGTTGTTTCTGGTTAAACAAAAAGGATCTTACTCTTCAACAAAAGGTCTATCTCTGTAGGGATCCTTACCATAATGATGTCCAGCTCATGAAATCATAATCAGAGCTTGTCAGTGGCAAAAACAAACACTTTTAGTTGACATAAACTGAAGGTTCGCATATGCCCTGAGTGGTATAATGGCTGCCAGCTGCAGTGGTTAATTTAAAACTTTGTTGTTCCCATTAGTCACTTACACAGAAAAACATAAGAAAATAGAGTCCAGGTTAAACATAAATACCAGAGTTACCCTTTAAGTTAGCCATATTTGAAGTTATTAAAACTATAAAAACATTTTCTTGGCATAAAATACGTAACAGATAAAACTTCTTTCTTACTGTCTCAGCGAGAGTAATATAGCCTCTCAGTAACACTGTCTAAAACTAATGGTTACATCCCAAAATGCACTTGGTGTTAAGGTTGCTATAGTCAACAGCAATTTGAAGTTCCTGCAAATTGTCTCCGACACCTTTCATAAAATCTGTTAAGGCAGTGATGACAGATGATTTCGAGCAGACTCTTTGTCCACTGCTCTACAGCACAAGGTTTTTACGAGTTACTGATGGACCCGTGATGTTTTATCTGTAGTCTGTGGAAAGCGCTACAAGAACCGGCCTGGCCTGAGCTACCACTACACCCACACTCACCTGGCGGAGGAGGAGGGCGAGGAGGAGAAGGATACAGAGATGCCTCCGTCTCCTCCACACAGCTCAGACAACCACAAACGTAAGCTGCTGCCTAGAATGTAATTACGTAGACAACAAAGAGTTTCAGTAAGTGCTAGCTGGGGACAGAAACCCCCCAATGCACACACTCACACAGCTTCCCAAATCACAGTTTATGATAACCTAGATGGCCTCAAGCTGTCGGAAAATGAATGGCAGCTCATGTGTCCTTCAGCTTACATGTGTGTGTTCCTGCCGACAGCTCAAAAGGCTGCGGATGGCACCATCATCCCCAACGACTACTGTGACTTCTGCCTGGGAGACCAGGACTCCAACAGGAAGACAGGCCAGGCCGAGGAGCTGGTGTCCTGCTCTGACTGTGGACGATCCGGTGAGTCCCAAATCTCCACAGCATGGAGGGTTTCCGTCAAAGCTTCAGGTTCTTTGTTGACGTCAGCTTTAGATGTAGAACACAAGTAGTGTTAGTGGATTTTAACGAACAGTTATTTCATTAGGACAGCAAGAAAACTCCTCTTAATAATACCACTTTTATAAAGAGTAATAGTATGAAATTTTGGGAAATACGCTTATTCGCTTTCCTTCCGGAAGCTAGGGCCAGGAGACGCTTACCTTAGCTTAGCTCAGCTAGCCTGTCCAAAGGTAACAAAATCTGCCTGACAACACTCGAGCAACTCACTTAATAGGACGTTGTATCTTATTTATGGATGATAATTTTGGTTAATTTTGCTTTTGTTAGCCCAGCACCCTTTAATCCGTAACTAACTGTTTTTTTTTGTTTGTTTTTTTTTTTAAAAAAAGCAAAATGACGTGAAATACAAGAGGCCTTTTCTTTTACTTGGTCGCTCCATTGACTTTATGAACGAACTTTAGTGCCACATTTCAAAAGCTTTCCACTGAGAGGTCTTAAAATTTAAATGTTTGGTTATGTAATTGTGTTGCCTTTTATTTTATTTTCTGTTGGCTTTGCTGACAGACAGCCAGCTTGCCGAGTTAATGCGCAGAAAGGTAGTGCCCACCCTCAGGTCTCCATTGGTTAGCTAGCTGCGCTGCACTGCACACCAGCCGGGCAGGAGCTAGCTAACAGCGCCACTCATTTGGTGATAATTGCCAGTAATGCTGTCCCAACCCATGGTTGCTTCAGAAAAATAGTAGCCACCTTTCCAACAGGGTGGGAGCTAGCTAGCAGCGCTGCTTATTCTGCGACTACCGCTGGTAATGCCGTCCCGTCACCGGGACAGTGTTGGTATGGAAATACAGTAGCCCCCCTCTGGTCTCCCCCCACATGCCTTTTATTTTATTTTCTAATGACCTTGCTAACGGACAACCAGCTAGCCGCGTTAACATGAAACATAGTGCCCACTGCCCACCCTCTGGTCTCCACTGGTTAGCTAATAGCATTGGCAGCTCTGCACTGAACAGCAGCAGGGTTGAGTGGGAGCAACTAGCGGCACCACTCATACGTGATTACCACTAGTAACGCTGTCCCGTTAGCGGGATGACATTTCTATAGTGGCCACCTCTGCTGTCCCCCCAGGAAGCCCTGGCTTCATTTTGAGCTGCGAAACCCCTTTAGCATTGTTAACCATGCTAGCACCACTAGCTGTGTTGACACTGCTAATGGTGCTAACAGAGCTTACAGTGAGTGGAGGGTGGGCAGTAGGCACTATGTTTCCACATGTTACCGCGGCTAGTCTTGTTTGTTTAGTCTGTACAAAAGCTGAAGTGTAAAAGTTGTGTCTTTACAGAAGGTTATGTACTGGATTATTCCTTGGCCAGTTGCAGTGACTCCCTGGAGTCGCTGGGAGGTTTTTGTACGAAATAAACAAACTAGATATAGCATGTGAAACAGCGAGATTTAAATTTGCTGTTAGACTTACGATGTTATCTTGGGACAGAGCCAGGCTAACTGTTTCTCCCTGCTTTCAGTCTTAATGCTAAGCTAAGCTAACCGTCTCCTGATCGAAGCCTCACATTTAATGAGAGTTGTATCAAGCCTCTTGTCTCACTCTTAGGAGGAAAACGAATAAGCGTATTTCCCAAAATTTTAGATGCTTCCTTTGGGAAATAATTGAGATTTTTAGGAGTTAGTGTCATACTTTAATTTGTGTCTACTACACATCTCATTTTTGTTTCCCTTTACTTCCTTTTTATCCACAATCTTGTTCATGTCTATTCCTCGCTTCCTTGCGATGTTTATCTTTGTTACATGGACTAAAACGGTGCTTCCCCAATGTGGTGTTTAGAATAAAAATTACACACATCAATAAACTATACTATTATTATATTTACATTAATGTTCACACAGTTGATTTAAGTCCAGTTATTCCAAGTCACCATTGTTCAAACCAACCTGTGTCTTTACCTGATGATGTAGATGTGATTATACATTTATGGCGTGCAGTGAATTTGAGCCTCCATGTTGCCACAGTGTCTTTTCAATGGGTTGTCAATGAGCCTTGTAGATCATCAGAAGTGAGAGCCAACTGCTGGAACTCCTCAAAATAATATTGATCCCTAGGCTCCGCTGCTTGCTTCCATCCTGCATGCTTCTCCATGTCAGCCTCGCCCATCAGGACCTCTGCCTTTAGACGACATGCATTCTCTCTTTTGTTGCTCAGTTTTCACGCATTACCTTATGGCACATTTGGCTGCATATTTTTGTTTCCTTTTCTCCCTTTTTTCCCTCCACACTGGCCAAAGCCGCCTCTGCTGGATATCTCAGCAAAACATGTCTCGAGTCAGCTCGACCGTCTCATGCAGTAAGAGAGCATTCATTTCAACGAGTGAGATGTTTTCTTGCTACGGTAGACTTTGTTAGAACAGCTGCGAGAGAGTGTGTGGCCTTGTGTGTGTTGCTCTGACGCTGATGTTTTCATGGTAGCTGGAAGAGGAAGAGTGAAGAAGGATGGGAGGAAGATGAGTGCTCTAGAGGAATTGTTCGGCACCGAGTCAGACAGCGAGGCCTCCACGTTTCATGGCTTTGAAGATGCAGAGCTGGAAGACATTTTGTTTTCAGACGATGATGATGCTGATGCTGATTAAGGGACTTCTTGACCACCTGGACCTCGTGGCGATGAAACTGATTTTCTGATGTTTTTATTGAGGGCACACTAGAAGACTGGACTACAGTGGTGGACTTCATCTAGAAGACACTTCTGACAGAAAATCTCCAGATTTATTTTGATATTTTTTGAAGATGCAGGACGTGTATTCCTTCAAAAGACACATAAAGCCGTCTTTTTCTTGGAAGTTTTGTCTTTGATGGATACAATTGCAATTTTTTTTTTACCGTGCTCCGATGGATTTTACTGTGCAGCCTGTTAAGACGTTTTCCATAAACCAACAATAATCTCCTCACACTTGACTTTGCTTGCGTAAGATAATCATAGACTAAACTTCTCGACCAAATCCTAATTTACTCTGGACCGAAAAGGTAAATAACAAACACCGTGGACCAGAGAAAAAGGAATAAGTTACATGAGGGCCGCTAATGTGGCAGGGGGAGGGCTGCACGTGGACTCTTGAGTCACTCCATTGGCTAAAGAGGACAGGTAGCCGAGAGGTAAGAGCCAATCGGCACTCCATTGCTCCTCTGTGTCTTTTCTTTTATCAGTAGTCGCTGGGTAGAAATGCTTTTCTACTGCCTGCTGCTAACTGGCGTCCATTTTATGGAGGATGTAAGATGACTTACGTATCAATAAATAATTAAATAAATAAATAAATTTGTAAATAAATACAGGAATAAATAAGTACAGAAATAAATAAATTTATGAATAACTACAGAAATAAATAAATAAATGTATGAATAAATAAATAAATACAGGAATAAATAAATGTATGAATAAATGTATGAATATGGTAAAAAATAAATATAGGAGAAAATAAACGAATAAATACTGGAATAAAAAATGTCTAAATAAATACAGAAATGAATGTATAACTAAATAAGAGACACAAGAAAAAGAAAAATTAAATAAGAAATAAAAGCATAAATAAATATGGAAATAAATAAACGGAAGAAAAATAAAAAATAAATAAAAATAAATTAAATTATTAAATAAGGAAATATTTAAATAAATAAGGAAATATGGAAATACATAAACAAAAGAAAAATAAATAAATAAAATAAATACATTTCTGAAATAGATACAGAAATAAATGGTTAAATAAAAAAAGAATAAATGTTAAAATAGATTAAATTTGATAATAAATAAATAATGAATAAAATAAAAAATACCTAAATGCAAAAAAAAAAAAAAAATTCGATACATAAATTAATAAAAGTTGAAAATTAAACAGGGCATAAAACATGAATATCTTAAATTTATTTTACATTTATTTATTTTTGATTTTCTGTGTATGTTAATGATACACAATAAACTCTTTATTTCTTTATTTTGCATTCATTTATGAAATTATTTCCATATTTATTTCAGCATTCATTTCTTTTTTCTATTTATTTATTCCTGTATTTATTTATACATTTTTTTTAATGTAATGATACTTGTGTCATTTTTCGTCCTCCATACATTTAGGCTGATCTTTTGAACTGCCACAGCTATTTTTCTCACTGACTCTAAATCCTCAGTTTAATTTGGGAAGCAGGCAGCAGCTTAAACCTCTGTGCTATAAATTTCACTCAGATCATGTTTGTCTTTATTCACCAGTCACAGGCTGAAGAACGTCTCTGGCTGCTTTCCCAGTCCAGATGTAAATCACTTCATCCTTGATTATGGCTCATTCATGGCTCATTGATACCCCATTGATACCACGGTGATGCAGATTACTGTGTGCATGAGAGGCTGACAGCACCGTGAAGCTGCAGGGAGATATTAACAGACGTTGGCGTAGCTGTAAAATGTTTGTTAATAAGACAGGGGAACAAGGAGACAATTTTATAAATGCCAAATATTCGTTATGAGTTTTCATAGCTGTAGATTTATAGTTCTGCTCGGCTGTGTTTTCCTGTACACACATCACAGCTTGTGTTTTGTTTTCCAGACATATAATCACTCGTCTTTTGTGGCCAGTTTGCTTTTGATGCTACATTTCATCCAGCTGTACAGACTGAAACACTATGGGCTGCAATTACAGACAAAGTTAACACTTAGTGCTGGTTCCTTTGAAGTCGTCTTCTTTTGAAGGAAGAAAATAATGTTTTCAAATGTTTTTCAATAACTTCAGCAAAAAGGGTTTTTTGTTTTGTTTTTTTTGACATGAGATGACCATGTTTAGTCGACAGCATTACAGGTAAACTTTGGTGTTTTTCAACCAGGACCCGATTTCCCCATGTATCTTACTATATACTGAGGAAAACTGTGTGTGTGTGTGTGTTCCATGTTTTTCTCCTCACTGACTTGGTCAATCCATGTGAAATTTGGCACAGTGGTAGAGGGTCATGGGAGGATGCCAATGAAGCAATATTACATCAATTGGCCAAAGGGGGGCGCTATAGCAACCGACTGAAATGTCAAACTTTGAATGGGCATATCTCATGCCCCGTATGTGGTAGAGACATGAAACTTTGCACAGAGATGCCTCTCCTCATGAGGAACACATTTGCCTCAAGAACCCATAACTTCCGCTTATAGAGATTTTCCGCCATTTTGAATTGTTTGAAAAACACTTCAAATGGATCTCTTCCTAGGAAGTTTGAGCGATCTGCATGAAACTGGGTGAACATAATCTAGGGAGCAATATCTAAAGTTCCCTCTTGGCAAAAGTTGGAAAACTTCCTAAAACTGAGCTTCTATAAGGCAATGAATATTGCGGAGGGCGTGGCTCATCACATAAAGGTGTAGAACATCTCAAGGGTTTCACCCATCACCACGCAACTTTGTAGGCATATGACCAACCATAATCTGAGGGGACCCCTCCATTATTGACCCCATCAAACAAAATGGGGGCGCTAGAGAGCTCATTTCTTATCTAGGCCTAACCGCCATATGGATTTTTACTAAACTTGGTAGATATGTAGAACAGGACGCCTCAAGGTGACTGGAGAAATTTAACTCTAATTGGCAACTGGGTGGCGCTATAACAACAGAAAAATGCTTCAAAATGGCTAAAATGCAACCGATCGCTGTGGCTCCCCCTGTGGACCAATGTTGGTGTTTTCTAATCTATCTGCCTTTCAACGTGCTACCTCAACTACTAATGTACAGTTTTAGCCCACTAACTATCCCACTATTGGCAATGGTACTACTGTACTTTCAATAAAGCAGTCCTACTATCAAATTCACACTGTCTCAAAAACACTCTGTCTGAATACATTGCTCTTCTTAATGGGTTCAGTTGACTATTTAATCTGCAGTTTCCTATGACCTGTATCCCAAACACACACCATGTGAAACTGTACGTGGGCAACTGTGCACTCAGTGGGTATGGACTAGTCTAAGTGAATAATGGGGAGAACAATTTTTGAAATTGTGAAAAAAAAAATACTCCAACAATCACCAGCTCTGGTTTGGTTGAAATAAACCCTTAACTCACATACTTAGATGTGAAATTATCATAGTCTGTAAAGGAAAATATACCAGCTCTATACGTGCTAAAATTACTGTTTATTTAAATGGAGTCTGGTGAGTTTGGCACTGGTAATTTTGGGGATGTTTCTGGTTACAAAAAGAGGATCTTACGCTTTAAGAAAAAGGCCTATCTCTGTAGGGATCCTTGCCATAATGTTTCTAGACACTTATAATAACAATCTGAGCCTGTCAGTGGCAAAACAAGCACTTTCTTCCCATTAGTCACGCAGACACAGCAACACGGTAAAGCAGGGTCCATGTTGAAAAGCACCAACGTTACATTAAAATCAAACACAGCAGAATCTGAGCACAGTGGAAAAACCCAGCCAGAAGGAGGCACTGGGGCCGTCAGATTTAGCTACACATCATGTAAATCAGCTTTTTGTGGATTATGTAAATATGCTCAGATGTGTGTCAGTCTTTGTCTGCTGTCAGCTCCAATTAACAGCTTCTGCCGCATGTCTGTCGGCGAGTACATCCGAAATCACCGCTGACTTTGCTTTGTAAACTCCTCTGTCACTCCTTCCTTCCTTCCCTCTTCACTCCTCTCGCCTCTCCTCACCGTCCCTCCGCAGGTCACCCCACGTGTCTGCAGTTCACTGATAACATGATGCAGGCAGTGAGGACGTACCAGTGGCAGTGCATAGAGTGCAAGTCCTGCAGCCTGTGTGGCACCTCAGAGAACGATGTATGTATACTGTAGGAGAGAGGGAGCTGTGTGATCCTGTGTGGCTAGATTTCTGTGTGAAGTGCACCAAAGCTGACATGTTTTCCTTTTGATGTTGTGACCTTTTCAGAGTCGGCATTCAGCCTGTCATGGACTATACATACTCACCATGCAGATATTACATGTGATAAGTCACCCTTGATGGGATTTTTTTCATATCAGTGACTGGCTCAGAAGTGTATGAAAATACATCTCCTGCTTTTTTGGATTACAACATTTAAATGATCATAAATTAACGGGAAGGCCAAACATGTTTATTAGTGCAGCACAATTTAATTTCAAATCCATTGCAGTCTGATTTACAAGATATCAAGAAGGACTTTACTGTGCAGAATTATCTGTTACTGTAAACAAGCTCACCAGTGAAAATGAAAGTGAAAGCCTGATCCAGATTTACTCTCGTTTGGTGTTTTGCCTCGCTATATCTGCTTTTTTGGTACTGTGTCTCTTGAGCCACATTTCCACCAAACACGTTAGGTAGAGTACCCTGAGACATGAACCTGAACTGTAGATCTGTTTTCATCATAGACATTACTCCGTTGTAGAGGAACGTCTGCTCCTCGCTGATCGTCCACAGAAAGGGGTTTCATTCGACTTTCAGAACAAAAAAAGAGCAGGCGTGCAGTGTGGATTAAAGACTCTGCACCACTTTTCTTAGTAAAGTGAGGAAATAGAATTAGAGATGAACCAATACCACTTTTTCCTTCCTGATACCGATTCCAATCCCTGAACCTTAGGTATCTGCCGATACCGAGTACCGATCCAATGCCAGTGCTTAAAACAAAAATGAATGGGATATGAATTGTTGTATGTCTCAACTCCTAAAACTCTGTGTAAAATATTAAGAAATAAAAACATAATAGTAGAATGAATGCCATAAAACTTTTAATTATTATTATTATTATCCAGTGGAGCCACACAATTTGGTAAAAAAGACATTTTAAAGTCTACAGTAGAATGCTTTTTAAACTCCGTTTTAAGCTCCGTTTCTGTTTCGTTTACCTGTAGCGTGCGTATGTGTAATGACATGAGGCATTACGTGGTATCAGATTGGTTGTAGGCTGTACTCGCCGATCCTGCATTTTAGGCAGTATTGGAGGCATTTCTGATACTGGTATCGGTACAACTCTACAAAGAATATTCGCAGTTTGAATGCTTGAAGATCCAATCATCTCTAAAGTGAATGTCATGCAAGAGAGACAATAAAAATGAATAAAACTGTCAGAGTTGCAATGCAAGAAAACATTCCACCTTAAAAGTCACTGCCGGCAGTAGCCTCTGAGCAGCACAGTGAATTCAGGTATTTTTCTCCATCTATAGCCACTAACTTTTAACTAGTAAAGATGAAACGGCAGCAGAACATCCTCTCATTTTGCTTTCGCGGAACCCATCGGCTGTATTCAGCGTCTGACTTCCGGCAGACGGCGATACAGCCTCTGGGGGCAGACCCCCGATTTTTTGGCATTCCGGTTTGAGGAGGCGAATTTCCGTTTCCGACTTCTGTTTCCTCCCCCTGCTCATGTAAGTAAATATGCTGAACCATTGCGATGGAGTCAGAGTTTGCAGTGACGCCAATTATGTTCCGCCTCGTTAGTTCACCGCACGGAGCGTTTAACCTGGCAGCAACTGCAGCCGGCTCAAACATGATTGGTCAATAACACGCGGACTACAAACAGCCTACAACCAGAAACCAGGGCTCTTCCGCTCTTCTTCCGGAGGCAAGATCTCTGGGGTTTGCCTACAGACTCTCTCTATATAGAGACTACTTATTTTGTGGCAATACATGACCAATGTAACTTGCCACCTTAGGAACACTGGCTACAGTCGGGGGCGGCTCAGAGGTAGAGGGTCGTTTATACACCGGCAAGATACAGAACCCCAAATTGCTCCCGCTGGCTGTTTGAGTGGTCAGAAGACTAGAAAGGTGCCGTACAAGTGCAGTCCATTCACCATTACAGTCCACTGTAGTCCGAGCAAGACCATTGATTCTCTATTGACCAATCAATGGTCTATAGTGTTCTAACTCAACCTTTTAGTATCGGATAAGCGTGCTAGGTACCTCATCAAAGGGTTGACGGAAAAAACAGAATGGAGTAGAACGCTTCTGTCGGTACCATCCCCAACTTTTTACAGTGGAAACTGAACCAGCCTGCTTGGTGGAAACGAGGCTCTAGATGCCTGCTGCTTACGGTCTCTCACCTGGTCGCTACCTTTTTACAAAGCTCCGACCTCACCTGACCACTGTAGTGTACACACCCATAAAGACCCTTAACACGTTTGGCATTCAGCCTTTCTGTATTTGTGTTGCTTTGGTGCTGTGTCTGCCAATTCTGTAGCTTCCCCTTGGATGCATGCTGCTTATTGTCTGGCACCTGGTCACTACCTTTTTATGAAGTCCCGGCCTCCTCTGCACACAGATAATATAATGGAATACACACTTCTAGTGGGTCATTCATGTTATTGGAAGGGATGCTTCTGTATGAGTGTATTGTTGTCTAGGAAAATCCTCCATAGAATACATTTAAAGGAATAAATATCTACCATAGCAAACATTATGTGTGTTATATAAGGTTGCATGTTGCTTAGCACTTTCCTGACAGGTGTAGCAGCACTTTGGACACAACACATTTAGCCTGTTTGAAGCTCCATTAGCTCTCCCATGATGCTTTGAAAGCTCCCAGTGCTCCCACCAGACCTCTTTCATAGCTGATAAATACCACAACATAATATGAGCCACATTTATAGCAGCATTTGTAACTCTGATTTACTCACTGCAGTGTTTATATCTTCTTCCAGGCAGGGTTTAATTCTCTGCCCCCTGTACGTGCTTTATAGACATTATATATTGAATGCAATGGTGTGTTGCTAATGCAGGACCAGCTGCTGTTCTGTGATGACTGTGACAGAGGATACCACATGTACTGCCTGAAGCCTCCGATGACCCAGCCTCCAGAAGGTACAGCACAGGTTTTATTATACATCAGTGTGCTGATACTATATATATGTCATGTGCTGTATATTTAAAAGAGGCTACAAGCAAAGGCCTATATATGGAGAAGAGATTTCACCCCCTTTCTCCGTCTCTCTGTCCGCAGGGAGCTGGAGCTGTCACGTGTGTCTGGATCTGTTGAAAGACAAGGCCTCAGCCTACGGAGAAGCATAACTTCCTCGGACACAGTATATATAGCTGTACCTACACATTAACTGTTTGACACGTTGGCACACACTCTCTCAGATAGATTCAAACACACACAGATACACTCGTCCACACACACTCCAGTGCATTAGCAGGCTCAGGGCAGTTTCCTGTGTAAGGCGTATACTGTTGCCGAGCAAAGCGGCATCAACATGCAATCTTGACCATATGTCGGCCAACAGCAGGTCTGCCGTTCAGTCATTTCTCTACCTCACCATTCAGCAGACGGCAAGAAGCCAAAGCAAGATTGATAACGGCCAATACTGTGTAGTACATGTGTGTGTGTGGAATACATTAGAAACCAAACGTCTGAGCTCCCTGGACGTTCCCCCTGATTTACATTTGTTTGATATGAAAGACGTTTGTCGCAGACTTTCTTCTGAAGCTGTTTTCATTCGCCTCCCCTCGCCGCTCGCAGCGGGTTTGACTAATGTTTGTTTAAATTTCTCCTCCCGGCTCTGCTCCTCTCCTGTGTTTACACTTTACGGTGACATTCCTATTTCATATCTGGACAGACTCAACGTTAGTTAGCCATCGTTCACAGGTTTTTGTCAAGCTTGGTGAAATTTATATCCTGCAGTGAGAGGAAACGGAGCGATAAAAGAGTCTCGGCTATCATTACTGTCGGAGCGTGGTGACATTTTTAATCCACGTCTGTTTTTTGTATCCTGGTGGTTGCTAGGATACCATGGTGCTCAATTTGACACTTTACAGAAATTCTAACATAGAACGAAATGCTTATTTATTTATTGTTGATCATGGTCCAAATGTTACTGTTGAGGAGATCATTACTGTAAATCAGTGGTTCCCAGACTTTTTCTTTCATGGAGTATTTATGCACAACAGACACAAAGTTCACCTATTATTTAAACAGTGAACTCAAGATCAAGATTCCTAAAGCTTTGGATTTGACTGACAGGTTGATGAACCTCAACTATTCTTCTTTTCTTCCCTGTCAAGGCTATTTATCTCGAAGGTGTCTCACGTGTTGGAACCTGCTCCGTACAGCTGGATCACTAATCTGAATCTTCATCGTCTTGATAGCATCAGAGCGCTCGTGTTTCTTTGTTGTTCCCAAATGAACTTTTTTCACAGCAGACAGTTTGACTTTTCATAGCAGGAAAGGCACAGGTGGAACTAACAGAATACCTTTCTTCTGCAAACCTCCTCCTGTCTTAGTTACTGTTGCTATGTCTGTCAGGGTATTTCCTAGCTAATGACTTTTGGTTTTCTTGGCAAGTAGGTAGAGCTGTGGCTGGAGCAGCTACATGACTCACCCACTCAGTCCAAGATCAGACCCCTTCACCCCTCAATCCAAAACTGGAAGCCTTGAAGAAAATGCTAAGCTAGCATTTAGCTATCCATGAAGTATGAAGTAAAAGAGAGGTTAAGGTAAGGGTCATGGTGAGGGTTACATCTCGTTACTTATTAAGTGAATCAGGTCTTCGGGTATAATGGCTGCAGTTTGTAGGGACGTGGCGTGTGTTCTTCAAACAGAATGTGTCTGCAGCTATACATGTCTCTTTCTAAGCTGGCACTGGAAGATTTATCAACTACAGTTAGCTAGCTAATTAGCGCTAAATCAGTGAGTTGGTTCAAGAAAAATAAAATTGATCTCCAGGCACTAATTTTAAACAAGAACCCTGTAAAAGGAAATGAAATATACATGTGATGGCTACATACACAATACAGCTAAAGTATCATGTCCTTAGCTAAAAGGTTCAGCCTCCTCACCAGTTGCTAAAAAGACATCAAGAAATAGCCTTCATGTATACAGTTCTCCAAGGACGATGTTTTTCCACTGGCCAACACAGAGGTTAACATTGCACTGGTTCTCTCGTCAAGCTAATGTTAAAGGCATAGTGCACCCAAAACTGAAAACTCAGCCATTATCTACTCACCCATATGCCGAGGGAGGCTCAGGTGAAGTTTTAGAGTCCTCACATCACTTGCAGAGATCCAAGGGGAGAGGAGGTAGCAACACAACTCCACCTAATGGAGGCTGACGGCGCCCCAGATTCAAACGTCCAAAAACACATCATTGAAACCACAAAATATCTCCATACTGCTCGTCCGTAGTGATCCAAGTGTCCTGAAGCCCCGACATAAAAAGTTGTTTGGAAAAACCTCATTTGAACTCTGTTTTTAGCCTCACTGTAGCCTGTAGCTCTGACTGCCTCTCTGGGCACTGCACTCACGTGTGTGCGCTTACGTGCGAGACCAGTGAAAGCACGTGAACACACATGAATGCAGCACCCATGTCTCACGGTCTCGCACAAGCACACACGTGAGCGTGGTGCACAGAGAGGCAAGTTACAGTGCATGAGTGCAGGTAAAGAAAACAAACATTTGGATGTTACATTTTTTGCTTCTGTGACCTTTAAGGGATCAGAAAATACCTGTGTGCCAACTGACCCTGGTCTCCCCTGCTTCAAACTCTTTAATACTCATTGTAGCCCTCATACATGCACCATGCACCATGCGCATGCCTCAATATGTCAGCAAAACCAAAAACTGGAGAGGTCAGCCATGCCATAATGGTTGCTTCAAGGTGATTGGACAATAGCTGTTTTAGGGAGGAGTTCAGTGAACAGTTAATACACCTGTGCACCTGTGTCGGACATTTCAAAATAATCTGCTGTGAAAAGGGTTTTTTACCTTTTTGTTTTCTCGTTATATGAGTAATGTGTGCCCCCTGCAATACCTCCATGCCCCTCTAGAGGGCCTCACCCCACAGTTTGGGAACCACTGCTGTAAATGAACCAGGTCAATGTGTGTTTTATTATCAAACCTTGATTCATGACTGTTTTAAACTAGCCTGAAGAAGCAGTATTTACTGGTGAGTCCTGTGTGGAGGTTGGCACGGCTTATATCTGAATTTATAACATTTCTTTACCCGGTTATAACCAGAATATATTCTGGACAACCTGGATGTTTATTACCCCATAAATGAGATTAATATGTAAAACTGGTTTCTTGTAAAATCTTTAAAGCCCCATCGATGTAATTTATGTTTCTGTACCGAAATCTAATGCTCTAAAAACAAGGTTGGTCATAAATAGGAAGAACCACCACCGCCGTGGTGTGCAGGCCTTCACAGGATATCACAATCTGCATTTGTGTCTTTTTTATTGTGACTTTGTATTTGATATTGCTTTTCCACAGACAATCATGAGCTAGCGTAGATACATGATGTTAATAATATGCAGAGGGTTGTATTTTGCTTTTCCATGGCGGGTTCAACGACCCTTTGTGTCTTCCTTTTTAAAACATGTCTTTGCTGTCATTCTTATTTGATGCCGTCACCTACAGTGATTTAAAATGTGTGTTGTGTTTTGTTAAAGTAAACGTTATGTTTTGTGTTGAAATAAAGACTTTTTTTCATTTAGTCGTTTCCTCACATGTCATCTGTGAAAGTTCCTGCTTACTGTATCTTCACTTCCTGTAAAATATATTTACAGAAATACTGTTTGAAGTATTTTTGTTCCCTTTCAAGAATCCATTACCAGGAAACCCTAATGCTATGTATCCAAATTAAAAATAGGCATTGAGTGTTAATGTGGCTCTGGCCAAGATGGCTGAGTCTGATATGAATCCATTATACTCTAATGGACAGATGAGTCATGTCTCCAGACCATCTCTGTGTTCGGATGCTCTCTCCAGCGACACAGAATTAACTTTAAAAGAGGTTACAAATGTGGATTTCCTCTGCAGTATCAACCTGTATGTGTAACACTGTGCAGCTAATATAATGCTGTCCAAACCCTCATGGATTTTATTACCAGAATATATTTTATTTAATCTTATTTCAGGTTTTACTTCAAATATCCTGGACATCATATTACTGGAGATGTTACTGGGTTTGTGCTTCACCCTTTGGCAATTCATGATGGGTTAGCACTTACATCAAATTACCACTAGGGTGAGCTATTGGACTGGAGTAGAGCTCTGGATGGACCCTGTCTGAATATACAGTTTATTATTTCTGGAATTAACTTGGATATCAGGTTGAAGAAGTGCTCAGAGGTCAATGACATGTCATTTTTAACCACACTAATACATCATAATTAAGTTGTTGATATGTATAGGGTGGCAGGGTGGGGCATTGCTTAGCATTGTCACCTCACAGCAACAGGGTTTGAACCAGGAACCAGGAATCCAGCCCCTTGGTGTGTAGTTTTAAAGATATTTTTTTGGCCATTTTGCCTTTAATGGACAGGACAGGTAAGCTTGAGGGGGGAGGGGAGAGAGACATGGGCATGACATGCAGCAAAGGGCCACAGGCTGGATTTGAACCTGGGCTGCTGTGCATGGGGTGCCTGCTCTACCACTAAGCCACCGACACCCCTTGGTGTGGAGTTTGCATGTTCTCCCTGTGTCAGCGTGGGTTTCCTCCAGGTGCTCCCACATGTTCTCCCTGTGTCAGCGTGGGTTTCCTCCAGGTGCTCCCACATGTTCTCCCTGTGTCAGCGTGGGTTTCCTCCAGGTGCTCCCACGTGTTCTCCCTGTGTCAGTGGCTACGGTTACATGATGGCTTCTCATTCGGAATGAAATGAATCTGAATGAAATCATTCGGAATTAAAGTGTTTCCAGGTAGTTTACATGGGAAATATTAATTCCGAATGAGGGTTTACATGGGAGATCCGTTCAATTGCCTTTATTCAGGTCTGCGCAAGGTTTGGGGCAGGGAAGGTTTCTGATTGGATAGGGGGCGGGGCGGATGTTACGTGTTTCCGTTTACCGGAAGAAAACACTGTGGTCCTCGCTCCGGATAACAAGATGCTTGACGACGCCGTTCTTAGTGCCTTTTTCGGGCTTGTTTTGCTTATATTCTTGAAGCAGCAGTACGACAACAACCTTGTTCTGCTAATGCTTCATCTGTTGAGCAGGAGAAGGGAGGTAGAAGACCGTGCTGTGGCGAATGGAAACCGGTGAGTGCAACGAGTCCGACTGCTCTAGCTCAGCCCGTTGCTATGCAGCCCGTTGCTATGTGCGCTATATACGTCATCGCACCAGAAAGGCAAGGAAACGAGCATGCGCAGAAAGACCGGAATGAACTCAAAGAGGAATGAGTGTATACATGCACACAAAACTCTTTCATTCGGAATGACAAACGGAATAAACCACCCCCTTTAATCGGATTTAATTTTCAATCGGAATGACCATTTTTCAATTGGAATGACCGTTCATTCCGATTAAAAGTGGAATTAAACTGTCCATGTAAACGTACTGAGTGTGGGTTTCCTCCAGGTGCTCTGACATGTTCTCCCTGTGTCAGCGTGGGTTTCCTCCAGGTGCTCTGACATGTTCTCCCTGTGTCAGCGTGGGTTTCCTCCAGGTGCTCCCACATGTTCTCCCTGTGTCAGCGTGGGTTTCCTCCAGGTGCTCTGACATGTTCTCCCCGTGTCAGCGTGGGTTTCCTCCAGGTGCTCCCACATGTTCTCCCCGTGTCAGCGTGGGTTTCCTCCAGGTGCTCCCACATGTTCTCCCTGTGTCAGCGTGGGTTTCCTCCAGGTGCTCTGACATGTTCTCCCCGTGTCAGTGTGGGTTTCCTCCAGGTGCTCCCACATGTTCTCCCTGTGTCAGCGTGGGTTTCCTCCAGGTGCTCCCACATGTTCTCCCTGTGTCAGCGTGGGTTTCCTCCAGGTGCTCTGACATGTTCTCCCTGTGTCAGCGTGGGTTTCCTCCAGGTGCTCGCACATGTTCTCCCTGTGTCAGCGTGGGTTTCCTCCAGGTGCTCTGACATGTTCTCCCTGTGTCAGCGTGGGTTTCCTCCAGGTGCTCTGACATGTTCTCCCTGTGTCAGTGTGGGTTTCCTCCAGGTGCTCTGACATGTTCTCCCTGTGTCAGTGTGGGTTTCCTCCAGGTGCTCTGACATGTTCTCCCTGTGTCAGCGTGGGTTTCCTCCAGGTGCTCCCACATGTTCTCCCCGTGTCAGCGTGGGTTTCCTCCAGGTGCTCCCACATGTTCTCCCCGTGTCAGCGTGGGTTTCCTCCAGGTGCTCCGACATGTTCTCCCCGTGTCAGTGTGGGTTTCCCCCAGGTGCTCCCACATGTTCTCCCCGTGTCAGCGTGGGTTTCCTCCAGGTGCTCCGACATGTTCTCCCCGTGTCAGTGTGGGTTTCCTCCAGGTGCTCCGACATGTTCTCCCCGTGTCAGTGTGGGTTTCCTCCAGGTGCTCCAGCTTCCTCCCACAGTCCAAAGACATGCAGGTTAATTGGTGACTCTAAATTGTCCGTAGGTGTGAATGTGAGTGTGAATGGTTGTCTGTCTCTATGTGTCAGCCCTGTGATAGTCTGGTGACCTGTCCAGGGTGAACCCTGCCTCTCACCCAGTGTCAGCTGGGATAGGCTCCATCTCCCTGTGACCCCCAACAGGATAAGTGGTTACAGAAAATGAATGAATCAGTAACCACTGACACTCTCACGCACCATTGGAACAGCCATCGGGAGCAATTTGGGGTTTGCTATCTTGCCTAAGGATATTTTGACATGTGGGCTGGAGGAGCCGGGGAGCGAATTGCAGATCTTCCAATTAGTGGACGACCCACTCTACCTCTGAGCCACAGCCGCCCCCGAGCCATGGCCATGAAAAGTAGTAGTAGTAGTACATTTCTGATTTACATGTACGCTTCAAAGCATCCAGACCCCTCAGGTGATCTGGGACAGGTTAAATCAGTGTTTCCAGGATCAAAACAAGATGAAGCAGCTTTTAGTTTCTGTAGTCCACAGCTGTGGACCGAGCTCCCTGAATACCTGAGGTGTGCTGAAACTGCTCGCTCATTTAAATCAGGGCCTTTACTTTTATCTACAACTATTAATTTAAGTTTTTCTGTAGTTATACTCCCCCACTGCCATTTGCCCCACACACTGTGACATTGTCCTGAGATGAATTCTTTAAGACGCTCATTGATTGCAGATGTTCTGTGCAAACAAACCTCACTGTGTATCTTCAAGAACACTTCAAAACAAGTCAAGATTTTCCTTAAAGTCCATGTTAAAGCTTTCTGAAAATAAAATCAGTTGCACAAAACACATCTTTTCCATCACATTTCCTTAAAATGTTCACTTCTATATCTTGGTCTTACACTTAAGGAATCCCTTAAAGTTAATACACCATTGCACAAAAGACTTAAGGTATCACAAGCTTGAGCACAAGCATGCACATGGTTGTCATGGAAACTAGTATTTTACCACTGTGTGATCTCCTTCAATGCAGTAAATGCTTTGACATTTTTACTTAACTATGGAGACCTTCTAAGGGATTCTATGGGTAACGCAACACCCTTAAGTAAGTGTCACAGCTCAAGTTTCTTAGGTTATGTTTTTTATTTCATTCATTCATGTTGTTTCCTGTTTTGCTGTTTCAGATCACTTCACTTCCTGCCCCCGTGTGTTTTCCCTCCCTTCTGATGACATCACCTGTGTCTGATTGTCTGTCCCGCCCTGATGAGTCTCACCTGTGTCTCGATACCCTTCCCCTCACCAGAGTATTTAGTGTCTTGTTTTGTCTCAGTGCCAGTTTGTTGCTCCCAGTGATGAAATTCCAGGAAAATTCTTAGAAGTGTGATGTTTTTCTTTTAGAATTTCCCATTAAAGTTAAGACTAGGTCCTTGTAAAGATAAGTTATTCACAGAGAATCCTAGACCTTAAAAGACCTCCTAAGGTGAAAAACTGTTAGGAGCAGAGAGAAGGACTTTTAAGACGTCCTAAGCTAGGACTCATTACTTTAAATGCTAAGTTAGAAGCTCTCTGAGAGGACTCTCTTTGTGAATACGGCCCCAGGAGGAGTGGCAGAGGAAATGTTTGGCTGTAGTCGGACACAGATTAACGTACAGTTAGTACAATAATGACAGTAAAATGAGTGTTTTCTGAAGCTTTACTGGGGGACAGTATATCCACAAGAGTGCACAAGAGAGCACCTGGAGGTCTCAGCAGCCACTCATTCCTGTTACGATGGACATGAAAGTGGACGTGGCGTAGCTGGGATTCAGTAGGAGCTGCTCCAGCATCTCTCTTCCTTTGGCTCTTGTGTCCACTGAGCACATGGCACGTTTCCAGGAAGACACCAGTGACCCACCTGATAGAGACATGATCATGATCATCCTTAAAAGCTCACCGATTCAATTTAGAAAAAGAAGCCATGGTACAATATTTGTGTGTGTGTGTGTGTGTGTGTGTGTGTGTGTGTGTGTGTGTGTGTGTGTGTGTGTGTGTGTGTGTGGCCTACCCAGTAGATTGTTGATGTAATTCATCCAGGAGAAGGTAGACAGTGTGTGGTTCTCTTCCTTGGTCATATCAGCTATGTTAGGCGCATTGTCGCCGACCTACATTCAGATTTGACAGACAGAACAAAGTAAGACAAAAGCACAGGTTGTAAAATGTGACAGGTTTAGGAATGAATGCATGGATGCAGCTGTAGTTATGTACCTTTAAAACGCGACTTGGGAGGGGCGCAATGAACATCGCAGATTTCGTCAAACTGGATTGGAAGTGTGCCGCAGAAACGTACTCGGCTGAGTTCAGCCAGCTGTTTGCAAATGACACCTCTACAGAGGAGAGGTGGCTCTGCCTGAAGGAGAGGAGGGAACAATAGAAGGAGACAGCTTACTGGCTTTGCTGAAGAGAGAGGTGAGAACAGTGATACACCTCTAAAGCCCCGTCTCCACCAAACCCTTTCAGTCCAGCACTTTTGGAACCAGCAGTAAGCCTTCAGACATGGTACCTAGACCCTCGGTGTGTTCAGACAGTCCTCTTAAATGTGGGCGGGGTTGTTGTCACTCACTGCTCCGTCCAGCACTCGCTGTGTTTCCTCATCAGCGGTGACACAGATGGAAGTCTGCACCTGGTTTATCGTCCACAGAACGAGGCTGCACGCCCACATTTTCAACATAGAACCAGACACAACTCAGCCCTGAGCAGAGTGAGCGTCCTCTACTGACCAATCAGACTGCAGTGTTCACAGCTCCACCTTTTAGTACCAGATCTGTGTGCTAGGTACCCCAACAGAGGGGGGACCAAACATGGGGACGCTAAGGAACGCTTCTGTTGGTACCATCCACAACTTTCACTGTGGGAACGGACAGAGCCTGGCCAGCTGTTCCCATCTTTATGCTAAGCTAAGCTAAGCTAAGCTAACTGGCTGCAGCCGTATAATTGACAAAAGGAAGGGTATCTGTGTTTCTCAAAAAGTGTATTTCCAAAAATGTCAAACTATTGGTTTAAGATGGATGGATGGATGGATTGATAGAAAGATTACTTGGCCTTGCATGCAGCAGAGGCATAGGTTGAAGCCACTGGGCCTCCCAGTAGAGACCAAGGAGAGTGTCTTTCTTCTCATCGTTGGGTTGAGGATTTTCATTTGCACCCTTCAGAGCCTTTAAACACACACATGAAAACATTTCAGCTTCAAAATGTTTGGAAAAAACAAAGAATAATGACATATTTAATTATCAGGGAAACATATTCCCAAATCAATCCCAGGGACTCGAATAACAATCTATCCAATATGGTTGGACTGGTTTATTTTGGTTTATAGACCTAATGGGGTGAAAAATTTTGAGCTAAATTAGCTGGAGCTCTTTGAGTGATCCAGATTTAGCCAGCAATCCTTCTACACATGAACAGAACTTTTTGTAATTATATCAAATGTTTGGACTGACTTTCTTCATAATTTTGCCTAACAGGGTGGAACTTAAAGAGTTTTACAAACAATTTAAAGGGATAGTGCAGCCAAAACTGAAAATTCAGCCATTATCTACTCACCCATATGCCGAGGGAGGCTCAGGTGAAGTTTTAGAGTCCTCACATCACTTGCAGAGATCCAAGGGGAGAGGAGGTAGCAACACAACTCCACCTAATGGAGGCTGACGGCGCCCCAGATTCAAACGTCCAAAAACACATCATTGAAACCACAAAATATCTCCATACTGCTCGTCCGTAGTGATCCAAGTGTCCTGAAGCCCCGACATAAAAAGTTGTTTGGAAAAACGTGCACACGTGAGCGTGGTGCCCAGAGAGGCAGTCAGAGCTACAGGCTACAATGAGGCTAAAAACAGAGTTCAAATGACGTTTTTCCAAACAACTTTTTATGTCGGGGCTTCAGGACACTTGGATCACTACGGACGAGCAGTATGGAGATATTTTGTGGTTTCAATGATGTGTTTTTGGACGTTTGAATCTGGGGCGCCGTCAGCCTCCATTAGGTGGAGTTGTGTTGCTACCTCCTCTCCCCTTGGATCTCTGCAAGTGATGTGAGGACTCTAAAACTTCACCTGAGCCTCCCTCGGCATATGGGTGAGTAGATAATGGCTGAATTTTCAGTTTTGGGTGCACTATCCCTTTAACATTACGGAACATGGGGATAAAAATTATGCTCACCTTACTTTACTCCCCTTTTGAGTTCCTTCCTAAAAATGGTCTCAATGATTTTTTATTTATTTTTTTAAATTTAATTTAATTTATTTATTTTGGAGGGTAAAAAACTACAAACCAATATGATGGAAAATGACTTCAGGGACACAAAATAAGTTATAAATATAATTAAATTATTAGATATAAATATATTTAAAAGTTACAAAAACATGCAAATCTAATTTATAAACATGGTTAACAAAATAAATACATTTCTACCTAACCATAGAGAGTTTGATATGGCCTATAAAAGAATTTATCATTAATGAAAATTTTAACTTTACAGCTTATAGTTCTTGTAGAAGTTGATTATTTGTACTCTGGGGACAAAATTCAACACATGTTTTTTTTGTGTGTTTATGTCATAAAGAAAATCTCAATCTTGTTTTAAGACATTACTAATTATCAATATGTGGCACAGAATATACAGAAGTAAGTCACTAGGACAGAAATGTTGCTGCACAATATGAAGTGACCCAGTTGCTTTAACAATTTTGTACCACAGCTCCAAAAAGTTGAGAGACTTCCTGACTTCATACTTTATTGAGCCTGTTTTTATTTTATGTTACTGTATTTTATTATTATCACTATCGTTCTCAATTTCTATTTCCCTTTTTAATCGACTGTTTTTATTGTTTTAAATTGTGTCTTGTTGCTTTTAATGTCTCTGTAAAGCACTTTGAATTACCTTGTGTTGAATTGTGCTATACAAATAAACTTGCCTTGCCTTGCCTATACTATGCATGGTTGTGTTTTTCAAACTCCAGGCTCCCACTTTATAACATGGGCCTGCTCCCCATGGCTGGTGATGTTAATTTGTATTAAAGCAGCCCCTTTTGCAATTTTTTTCAGTGTGTGTTCAAAAGGGTTAGCATTATGAAGCACTGTCCACTTCTGCCTTGCTATATCAAACTCAGTGATGTGTATCTCATGTACCTGGAAAAAGGCGTCCCACTTGGTCATGACGTCAGGGTAGCTCGCTGCACACTCGGTATATGTAGTGCAATAGCCTTCGACGCCTTCAGGTACCTGCATCGTGACCTAAGAGAAACAAAATCAACCATCAGTACAATCATCATCAAAATATCAAAATGGGCTTCAGGTTTTTGTGAGAACATTTTGGCCAGTTGGTAAACCACTGACGGCACAGGCTGAAATATCACAACAACTATGGGATGGATTTCCATAAAGTTTGGTACAGGCGTTTGTGGTGCCTTTAGGGTGAGTTTCATTGATGCGGTTAATGATTTGGTGATTCATGTCCCCCTCAGAATTAATTACAACGACTTTGGTTATCCCTTAAAGGGACAGTTCACCCCCGAATTTAAAATACATATGTTTCCTCTGACCTGTAGTGCTTTTTATCAGTCTGGATAGTTTTGGTGTGAGCTGCAGAGTGTTGCAGATATCAGCTGTAGAGATGTCTGCCTTCTCTCCAGTATAATGGAACTAGATGGCACTCAATTTCTCAGTAATCAGTTTCATGTGACTGTCGAGGCGACGCAGACCCAGCGCAGACTGAGGGGGCTGTGATTGGTTTGCTCGGTAGCAATGCATTTCCAGTTCCGTATTTCCAGATTGCGCTATCCTCGCCATCTTTAAACATTATCTGTTGCGATATAGATGTTGCAGTATTAACATACTTTCTTCGACATCCGACATCTCTCTCGGCTGCCATTGTTCACTGTGACCGGAACAGCCAGAAGCTAAACAAAGAATCAACTAGAGACAACGATGACCATTCAGGAAAGGAACGCAGCCCCCTACTGCTCTGGCGGTGAATTGCACTGCAATGAAATGGAGTGACGGAGAAGTTCGAAGGGTTCATGACGGCATCACGGCAACGATGTAGGTACGTCGTAGGTACGCCGCAGGATCATAAATCAGGCTTTAGCTTGTGGTGCTCAAAGTGCGACATGCCTCTTTCCAGAAATCATGACCTGGTTACTCAAGATAATCCACAGACCTTGTTGTGAGCAGTTTCATGTAGGAACTATTTTCTTTCCACTGAACAAATAAAGGAGGTGGCATCTACTCATGGATGAGAGGCTTGTGTTTGTGATAGACTTGTAAACATTAATGGCGTCCTCCTTGGCTGAGCTGTAACGTTAACTAGCTCAGTGGTGCTATGTAAGCTAGCAGTAGATGCACTCCTCCTTCGGCTGGTGCATGTAGTTCTCCATCTAGTTCCATTATACTGGAGAGAAGGCAGACATCTCTACAGCTGATATCTGCAACACTCTGCAGCTCACACCAAAACAATCTACCTACAGGTAGGAGGAAAGATACAGGCTTTGGATTCGGGGTGAACTGTCTGTCTAACTTTTCACCGTCTGTCTGTGTGACTCTTTGACTTGTTTTCAACTGTCTCACTTCCAGTTTGAGACGTTCAGCTGCACTACTACCTGGACGTCTGCTCCCATGAGGCCTTGCTGTGCAGCAGACAGGAAGGGCAGTGCAGACACAAAGTAGTTCACACCTGGAGGAGAAAGAAATGGTTTTGTAATTGCTCAGGTTTTAATGTGTGTGAATGTATACATGTGTCTGTCTGCCAAACTTACAGGACCACCAGCTCTGAGGAGAAATACACGAAGCATCTCCAGTTTCCAGGCCGCAGGTCGTAGCACCGGTTGGATCAGCGAGACGCCCTACAGTGACACGTTTTACATAACGTCATTAGGTTGTGTGTATGTTCTTTGGTAGCTGGTGGCATTGTGTTGTCATGGTCACTCAGTTTAGGACTCAGTGACTGTGGGACTCACAGTATAAGCTGGTTATTTATTCGTTATATTGCTGAGAGTTTGAGTTTTATATAAATATTCTTAGATGACTCATCATCCATGTTTGCACCAATTATCATTAAAGAGAAGCAGGCAAACAATGGAGTAATTCTTTAAAGAAATGTCATCTTACCTGAGGATTTCATCCATGCAAGCTGCAGTGGCAGTCCCCACACTGGACTGTCTGTGGCGTTTGTCCCCATGCATCCCATATACGGGTCTGTGGCAGCGATCAACAGCCGGTAAAGGCTCATGCGGTTAACGAATGTCCACGGGTCGGGGGTCACCACGTCATTCTGTTTCGGCAGGGCAGACACTTGGTCGACCGTTTGCGACCACATGAGGGGCATGCCATTGTCTAGGACTGGCGCAGAGCTGCTAAGAGACACTGCGCATGCCAAGAGGAGGCCGAGGAACGCTGCACACATCATGGCTGAGGAGCTGCGACTGCACGGAGGGATGGAGTCACAAGGCTTTTATACTGTTCTGTTCACATCCAAAGGTTCTGTCTACGGTCATGGACTGTCCATGTGACGCTGGGTTCAATGGACCCTCAGTGGCGGACAGATAAGGTCTGTGTACACACAGCTCAATACTGTCCAAATATGTAGAAACAGAAAGTCTTTCCATTAAACTCGCACAAACACCCACACAAAAGATAACGCAGCGTAGTGACATAGCGCCGACACTCTACTCACAGTAGATTAGAACAATAGATGACGCAGCAAAAACAATACTAGGACACACTTCAACAGTTGTTACACTCAGCTGTGTTTTTAAGGGCTGTGATATTGGCCAATTTGCAGTATTAGTGAAGCACAGTGGAGACTCTGACATACCGTCCAACTCAAACATGATGTATGAATCAAAAATTATTATTTTAATAGCTTAGTATTGTATGCACCATGAAAGAGTATGGTACTTTAAGCCACCCCACACTGTAAATCCCAATCCATCCATTACACAAAATTTGAATATAAAGTTCCCCAGATTGTCAAAATCACATAAAAACTTTATGTACAGTTGACACACAAACTCATCCCTTGTGAGCTTGACATAATCTTTTTATGTCAAGTCAACAGTTTTTGAGTTTTAAGTTAATTTGACTAAAATTTATGAAGCGAATTTCACCAAAGGCCAAAGTGAAACACAATCATTGTGCACTTAACATATTGTTGCCAGCTGGGGCTAAGTGGGCGGAGTTTCCAACATGCTGTGAGCCCATGTGTTTAAAGGGATAGTGCACCCAAAACTTAAAATTCAGCCATTATCTACTCACCCATATGCCGAGGGAGGCTCAGGTGAAGTTTTAGAGTCCTCACATCACTTGCAGAGATCCAAGGGGAGAGGAGGTAGCAACACAACTCCACCTAATGGAGGCTGACGGCGCCCCAGATTCAAACGTCCAAAAACACATCATTGAAACCACAAAATATCTCCATACTGCTCGTCTGTAGTGATCCAAGTGTCCTGAAGCCCCGACATAAAAAGCTGTTTGGAAAAACATGCACACGTGAGCGCGGTGCCCAGAGAGGCAGTCAGAGTTCAAATGACGTTTTTCCAAACAACTTTTTATGTCGGGGCTTCAGGACACTTGGATCACTACGGACGAGCAGTATGGAGATATTTTGTGGTTTCAATGATGTGTTTTTGGACGTTTGAATCTGGGGCGCCGTCAGCCTCCATTAGGTGGAGTTGTGTTGCTACCTCCTCTCCCCTTGGATCTCTGCAAGTGATGTGAGGACTCTAAAACTTCACCTGAGCCTCCCTCGGCATATGGGTGAGTAGATAATGGCTGAATTTTCAGTTTTGGGTGCACTATCCCTTTAACATTACGGAACATGGGGATAAAAATTATGCTCACCTTACTTTACTCCCCTTTTGAGTTCCTTCCTAAAAATGGTCTCAGTGATTTTTTATTTATTTTTTTAAATTTAATTTATTTATTTTGGAGGGTAAAAAACTACAAACTAATATGATGGAAAATGACTTCAGGGACACAAAATAAGTTAGAAATATTAGATATAAATATATCATAATGTTGTTTTGTATATTTTCTGTCCTAAAATAACCAGGTGCTGTAAACTGATTGGTTATGAAACTGATTTTCACCTCTAAAGAGCCCAAAACCTGTTCTGTCAGTCAGCAGTGTTGAATCCCCATCTGCACTGTGTGTTCACTTGTTACTGTTTACCAGCAGTCACTGATCTGGCGCCCATGTCAGACCTGAAAACTCATCCTGTACTGTACTGTACTGTACTGTACTGTACTGTACACTGTATGCTCCATGTTATCGCATGTTACAAAACAGGAGGGCAATGTATGTTAGACCATGTGCAGTAAAGCTAATATGCTTTAGTCTTGCAATCTCTCTGTGGTCTTGTTTCTGCTGTTTGATATTCATTTTATTTCCCCGATTCCCAGCTGAGTGCACACAGCAGCTGTGATCCTGACAGGCTGCTGGTGTGCAAACCAACACTGAACAGATGTGGGTAAAACATTGTATGACCAGAAACTGGAATCTGTTCAAGAAGCTGTGTGGTTAACCTGCCTGAACCTGGATGTCCCAACAGTGTGTGCTGCGGACAGCAAATCAATCAATTCAATCAATCAATTTTATTTATAAAGCCCAATATCACAAATCACAATTTGCCTCACAGGGCTTTACAGCATACGACATCTCTCTGTCCTTAGGACCCTTACAGCGGATAAGGAAATCAGATGTCCTCAGTCACCTAAAATGGCACTTACTGGACTCACACATGTTCAAGACACGTTTTTGTTGCACTGATATTTGATGTTTGCAGCTTTCTTTATGCTTCGGAGAAGATTATAGAAAAATGAGTCCTTGTTCCCCCGAAAACCTGCACCTGCAACATTCTGCAGCATTTGGACCGGGCAGACAGAAGAAGCTCTACAACAGTTTTTATTTATTCAGCTCAGTTTAATTACATTTGTTAATTGCCGCAGTATAAAAGTCTAAATGCAGTTTTCACAGTTTGCTCCACACTGCCAGGAATAATCCATTATTTATTTATTTATGGTTGAAAATCCTGCACTCAAAATTTCACTTTAAAGTTCACAAGTGTCAGCAACAAAATATTCTTCATGTATCAAAATATCATGATTTATACTGTCGGTGTTACTGTCAGCGCTGAGATGAGAGTTCAGATCCATGAGTTAAAGCACTGATACCACAATTTAAAGTATGTTACAAATAAAAGTTTACTTATAAATTATGAAGTAAAAGTTCTTGCATGCAGGATGATCCTTTTAGTCTGTTAGATTCTCATATATACTGTACACTGCAGTGATGCATTTAACTGCCAGCAGCGAATGGCAACAGGTTGGAATTGAGCCCACGGTTGTTGGGGTGAGGACATGGCCTTTGTACATGGAGTGCCTGTTTTACCAAGTGAGCTACTGGCGCTCCACTATTTCATTATTTTTTTTTAAATATTAATTTGGGGTATTTAATTTCCATTCTGATTTAAGCTCTTGTGATTGGTCAGTGATGGTCTGATGTCAGATTTTTTTCATTGCAGTCCTGAAATGACTTTTGTCCCTGTTTTAACATGTAAAGCCCTTTATTATCATTATTATTATTGTTATTATTATTATTATTATTATTATTATTTATTATTTTTTATTATTTATAATAATAACAATAATAATGAAAACCTAATTTATAGAGTGCTTTCAAAACAGAGTTACAATGTGCTTTACAAAAAATGTAGAAAATTATTTTAAAAAAATTAAAAGCATTGTAAAAGTTATACAACAAGGCACTAAGGGATCTATACATCAGAGAAAATGAAAAATGATTAAAATAAAATAAAATGAATAAAACAATCAGTGAAATAAAAGTTAAGGAAATGCCTTAATTGTGGGTGTTTAATTTCCATTTTAAGTTAAGCTCTTGTGATTGGTGCGTGATGGCAGATTTTTATTTATTTATCTTTTTTTCAGTTTCCAAATATTATTATTAGCAATAATGAAAATAATAATAAAAACTTCATTTTTGTGTTTTTAGATGCGTTTTGACTTCTGAAATATTAAGCTGTGTGCTTATTAATTAATATATATTTGATTTGCTGCTAAAAGTCCCCAAAATTACAGTTTGAAAGTTGATTGTATATTTATATTTATATATTTATATAATTTGATAATTAAATTAACATTTACGTCCAGACAGATTCTTGTTAAACTTGTTGTCATGACATTTATTGTCAGTGATTTGTTTCTGTCTTTATTCAGCCCAGCCTTGGTCATGAACTTGTTTTAATTTGCCAGCAGCAGGCAGAGCTCATCATGTGACGGGGCGGAGCAGAGAAGCAGGAAACACACCGCTGCTGCTGCTGCTGCTGCTGCTGGAAGTCACAAGAAAGGTAAAGTCTAAACTTTTACACAGCTGAGCTCAACATCCAGGAATCATTGACTGTACTAATAGATGAACATGATGGAGTGTGTCTCATGAAGCCGTCTCGTGTTCAGCTGCAGCCACAGTCACAGCAGTCTGTTCTCCGGGACACGGCAGAGACAAATGTTCAGACTGTGACTTTGTGACTTAAAGACGTGTGCAGCTGCTGCATGTTGGACACAACACGGACATTAAAGCCACATGAAGACAGCTTCAGTGATTCTAATGACAAGTGTGTCGTGTAAACAGAGATCATGTGAACACTGCTCTTCATGTCAGAGGACAGCTCCTGTGATTTCCGCATTTTTCTCGCAGCCAGCCTCTGTGTTAGTACAGGGACACACACACACACACACACACACACACACACACACGCAGGCAGTCTTCATTACAGTGCAGTTCATGAGTCAGTGTTTATTGTATTCCAGTAAAAACCATCAGACTGGTTCCTGTGCAGCAGTAGACTAGACTCGGGGCTGAGCAGCCTGTGTGTGACGGTTCCTGAGCAGATGGTGATTTGCATACTGACCATGGTTTCAGTTGTCTTCAGTCAGCAGCACAGGAAGTGTGCTTCACTGCGTTTAACATTCCCAGCCCTCTTACATTTAAGGCCATACAGTAAATGAGAGCTCACGGTCCGTTAGAAAATGCACAGTAACTGCTTTTAAAATAGGCAAACTTCAGTAGTAGCTCCTCATGGAGCTGTTCTAGGGACTGTTCTTTATTTATCAGAGGAGGAGGGTGGATGGGGTGTGACCTCTTTTTTTTAGTTATTAATTATTTTGACAATCCCCTGAGTGAGTGGCCTAACATGCACGGCCTTCACTCCTCTCTAACCCTAGTTGTTAAACGTACCTTTAAATGAGACTAAAGTGATGTTGATGAAACATCACTATTTTAAGCTCTGATGTGGTGATGTTTTTTTCTGAAGTATGGGGCCGTACATATGGCGTATTTTTTGCGCCCTCAAATGAATTGTTTTAAACATAGCTGCACAGCAGGCACACTCTAACGCCAGAGAGACGCCATTGCAGCTTGACCGCGTTCCTTAGTGCCTAATTTTCAGGGCACAGCAGCTGCACTCTGAGATGAACTGAGTTCAACTTTTGGAACGCAGCAGCATTTGACAAGGACCGACCAATCACAGCCGACAGATATCTTTCTCTTCTTCCATAAATATCAGTCTGTGATAAATACGGAAAAGTTGATCATGTTAGTGCAGAGCTACCCAGAGCTTTACATCTGTACGCATGATAGGCCTACACACTTAAACAGCGCCTGGAGGAAGATCAGCTCTGTGCTCAGGGTTTTAGGTAAATAGGCTATGGTATGGTGACTGTTAATGTTGTAGCATCCAACCTCGCGTTTTCTAGGGGGTTAAAGACGCAGCATGTGTACATTATTCCCACAGAATGTGTTCAAGGACCGTCGGAAATTGGACAATCCAACGATAATTTACATTTTCTTGTTTCTTGCTGTGATAAATGTCTTTCAAGCCTGCTTGTGTTCTTTAAAAATCAGCTGTAGAATAAATGCAAAACTAGTCCATACCCACTGAGTGCACAGTTGCCCACGTACAGTTTCACATGGTGTGTGTTTGGGATACAGGTCATAGGAAACTGCAAATTAAATAGTCAACTGAACCCATTAAGAAGAGCAATGTATTCAGAGCTTTTGAAAAACGTGGGACATACCAAACATTAGAAAACACCAACATTGGTCCACAGGGGGAGCCACAGCGATCGGTCGCATTTTAGCCATTTTGAAGCATTTTTCTGTTGTTATAGCGCCACCCAGTTGCCAATTAGAGTTAAATTTCTCCAGTCACCTTGAGGCGTCCTGTTCTACATATCTACCAAGTTTAGTAAAAATCCATATGGCGGTTAGGCCTAGATAAGAAATGAGCTCTCTAGCGCCCCCATTTTGTTTGATGGGGTCAATAATGGAGGGGTCCCCTCAGATTATGTGTGGTCATATGCCTACAAAGTTGCGTGGTGATGGGTGAAACCCTTGAGATGTTCTACACCTTTATGTGATGAGCCACGCCCTCCGCAATATTCATTGCCTTATAGAAGCTCAGTTTTAGGAAGTTTTCCAACTTTTGCCAAGAGGGAACTTTAGATATTGCTCCCTAGATTATGTTCACCCAGTTTCATGCAGATCGCTCAAACTTCCTAGGAAGAGATCCATTTGAAGTGTTTTTCAAAAAATTCAAAATGGTGGAAAATCTCTATAAGCGGAAGTTATGGGTTCTTGAGGCAAATGTGTTCCTCATGAGGAGAGGCATCTCTGTGCAAAGTTTCATGTCTCTACCACATACGGGGCATGAGATATGCCCATTCAAAGTTTGACATTTCAATGGGTTGCTATAGCGCCCCCCTTTGGCCAATTGATGTAATATTGCTTCATTGGCATCCTCCCATGACCCTCTACCACTGTGCCAAATTTCTATTGGTGACTGACATGAAAACACAAATGGCCCTATCTAGAGCCAGTGTGTGGTTTGTTCATTCTGGGCTACTGTAGAAACATGGAGGTGCAACATGGCGATCTCCATAGACGAGGGCCCAATCACAACCAGTGGTACTTCTACCCCAGGTTGGGAATCGTTGTTTTTAAGAATAGTTCCATCAAGAGAGACTTTATGTAAGAGTGACGTAAATCAGTAGACATGGTGCAAAATTAAGTTTAGAGTCTGTGGTGACAAGAACCCATTGTGACATCATCAGTTTTTTAGGGTTTTTTTAGAGACGCCATAAGAAGTTCAGGAATATCGCTGTATAGAGTCTAAGGGAAATGTCTGGAGATCTTGATTGATGTGGAGCAGGTGTCTCAATGATGGAAGGAACGCTGGGCGCTGGGAATGGAGTGGAAGAGGGTCGCTTGTTGAGGTTGTGGCAAAATCTGGTTGGTTGAAAGAGTGAACGCCCGTAGTCAGCTGATTGAGTAGTAAGAGACAGAGCATAAAAGTCTTTCTGAATGAACTTCCACTAAGCTTCGATTTTAACTTGAACAATGTGCACAAAACAGAAGCCATGAAGACATGCTTTTCTACGTTTGGTGTGGAGGACCTTCCCAGCGTTCAGGAATGAGACGTTCGACAATCGTGTACGGGTGAAATTTTTTGATGTCACCTTTGGCCATTAGTGTTGCTCTCAGACGTGTCAGTGGGATTAAAGCTGATGACTGAGACGCTCCCGCACACAAAAATCAAACTAACCGGATGAGTTCAGCCCAAAGGATGTTTCATGCCACTAGCCTGCACAGTGCAATGGCTGCAGTAACCATGGTAACAGACTCTGTCTCTGTCTGACCCCTGACTGTTGCTGTTGTGTGTCCTCACAGCTCTCCATCATGGCCTACCAGGCAGGGTTTCCAGAGGAGCCCAGCGCTCTGGTGAACAACATCAGCTCCAACATCCATAAGCTGACACTGCTGAGTAATTACAACCCCCCAACACACACACACACACACACACACACACACACACACACACACACACACACACACACACACAGAAGAAGTCATCATCATCATCATCATCATCATCATCATCATCATCAGCTGCAACATTCATATTAAACCCACTGTACTGACCTTACTGTGTGAGTCATGGTAGATCCGTAGAGATACTTCAGTACAGATAAGTAACGTCTGCGTCTTTCTTCTTCACCAGCGTCTGAGCTGCAGAGGGCAGTCTCTCTGGTGGGGACGGAGCAGGACAGCAGCCAGCTACTACACACCCTGTGAGTTATGAGGGTGCAGCCGGTTTAACTGTAACACCTTAATACAAATGGTGGAGAAAAGGTTAAACCTTTGAAGCACGCCTGTCCAAAAGTCGTCAAGTGATCAGTCATCAAAATACATCTCAGCAATCTGTTTTCTTTATGTGTCCAGTATTTCTCTACTTTAACAAAATCAGAATTAACGTTTTTGTCACCAGGCAACAGAAACAGCAACAAGGCAACCAGTTAGCGAAGGACACTGACAAACTGATGAAAGCATTCAGTGCACTTCCTGTTGGCCCCGATCAGGTGCTGAACTCTTAACGTCTCCTTGACCACAATTGCTCAAAGTCGTAATTTCCCTGTTAGTCAATACCATTTTGGTTCCACACTGTTTGTTTGTCTCCATAACTTTTGTGTTTTGTGTGTTTTAGCGTCAGAGAAAGTTACAGAAAGAGCGTCTGGTGAACGACTTCTCCGCCGCCCTGAACAGCTTCCAGAGGACACAGCGGCAGGCGGCCGACAAAGAGAGAGACTTTGTGGCGAGAGTCAGAGCCAGCTCCAGGGTGTCGGTGAGTAACCTGCTGTGTCTGACCTGGTTACTCAAGATAATCCACAGACCTTGATGTGAGCAGTTTAATGTAGGAACTATTTTCTTACTACCAAACTACACCTGCCAACCATATCACTGCGCAGAAGGAAGGGTGCATCTACTCACAGACAAGAAACTCATGTTTGTGACAGAGTGAGATGTAAACATTGGCGTCCTCCCCAGCTGAGCCGTGACATCAGTTAGCTCAGTGGTGCTAGGTGAGCTAGCAGTAGGTCAACGCTTCCTTCTGTGCAGTGATATGGTTGTCGGGTGTGGGTTGGGAGAGAGAAAACAGTCACATGAAACTGATTTTGGTTTGGGAGTGAACCGTCCCTTTAATGTTCCTAAATACAGTCAGGTTTTTTTGCACTTTAATACCATCAATAGCTTGGTAAGTGGAGACATGTAATTAGGTGGAATGTAGGAGGGTGGCTAGTGTGACCATCCAACCTCAGTTAGGGTTAGGTTAATATGAATGTGAGAGGCAGTCTGCACAGTGACTACTGTAAGATTCCCACAGATATAACGACGCTACATTTTGACCTTCAAAGGCTTTAATCATGCACACGTTCAAGTGAACAAAAAGCAGACAAATGGGATATCGCATGATTCAAAACAACACGAATGTACTGTCCGTCTGAGTCTCATTCACAACCTAGAAACCCTTACGTTCTACAAGTTACTGTACAAAGGACCTGTACAGCTTACTGCCATAAAGGTTACGCTGTGAAACACGTGCATAATTCTTCTGATGGGAGAGGCTGAGGATTAAGAGGGGAGAACTGCAGTAGGTTGGCTGTATTTTTAAATTCTGCCTTTTTTTGCCTTATGCGTGACTGGCAGCACAGTGGTGCAGTGGGTAGCACTGTCGCCTCACAGCAAGAGTGTTCCTGGTTCGATCCCGGGTGTGGGAGCCCTTCTGTGTGGAGTTTGCATGTTCTCCCTGTGTCAGCGTGGGTTTCCTCCAGGTGCTCCAGCTTCCTCCCACAGTCCAAAGACATGCAGGTTAATTGGTGACTCTAAATTGTCCGTAGGTGTTCCGGTTACGGAAAATGAATGAATGAATCCAGAAAACTGCATACCCCAACTACAACACACTTTCTGCTGTATTGCTGTTTTTACACATAGCTGTTACTCAAAATAATTCCATTCTGTAACACTTTACTTGAAGGTATCTACATAAGAGTGACATGACACAGTCATAACTATGACATGACACTGTCATGAACTTGTCATAAACATTATGTACATGTCATAAATGTTCATGACTGCTGTCATTAAGGGTCATTTGGTTTTTGTAATGACAAGTTGACATTAATCAAAGTGACATCACCAGAAGATGTCTTTGTCATGACAGTAGTAATCATTATATCAACTTGTCATAAACACAAAAACAGGTGCATTTCTTGTTAATGTCAAGTTGTTATGACAAAGACATCTTCTGCTAATGTCACTTTGATTAATGTCAAGTTGTCATAATCAAAACAACCCAAACAATGTCATTACAAAAACTGAATGACACTTAATGACAGCAGTCACAAACGTTTATAACATGTACATAATGTTCATGACAAGTTCATGACAGTGTCACGTCACTCTTATGTAGATACCTTCAAGTAAAGTGTTCCTTACATTCTAATGGAGATACTGATCAAAATGTAAATGTACAGTTTTACAGTACCCACATCTGCTATTATATTACACATTTAAAGACTTCAGACTTGAACTTTGAAGTTTTTTCCTCTTCTTCAGATGTCTTCGTCCTCATGTCTCTGAATTATAAATCAAATCTTTGGACACACACAGACTTCCTTTGGATCTGGGATCAGTGAGAACTGTATTCTGCTACTGTATATTCATAAAGTCATAAGAAATCTGAACAGTAAGAAATATGTTGAGCCTGTATTTGTTGTTGTTGGTGTCCTGAATATGATTTTGAACTGAGAGTTTAAAAGAGAAGTTTCACGGGACAGTGCCACTTAATGATTCCCTCTGAAGAGCCTGCTTGGCAGTTCGCCCCCTCACTGCTTATCTCACAGCACAGGAGTGTCTGTATTTGCTGTGGTCATGCTGATAAGCAGGAACAGTTCCCTACTGCTTTAAATGGTCAGTAAGGAACGTGTATCAGCTGGGAGCTAAAAGCTACAGTACAGTTTACTCTGTCACCGTGCATGTGTTTATGACAACTGTTCTGTTGATAATTAATCAGATTGAATTCAATGAGGTATTATGATGGTGGGCACTGCAGGTTTTATAGCACCCTGTGTATACTGTAATAATGACAGGCCTCCTGCTTTCCTTTAGCAGGGAGGACAGCCTGATGACAGCGTTGGAAATGCGCCTCCTTTCCTCAGGTGGGGAAACGATTTCTGATCATTATTCAAAGTTTCTGTTGTTAGTATCACCATTTTTATTATTTCATCTACATGTGTCCCCGCAGTGACGCCCAGGTGCAGGCTCAGGCTGAGGCCATCACTGAGGAAGACCTGAGGCTGATCCAGGAGAGGGAGATGTCCATCAGGCAGTTGGAGGTGCAAATAAGAATCAGATGTCTCTACCAGCACGGACACTAATGTGTACAGTATCTAATCAGCTCTGTGTTTCCCTTTCACATGAACCATCTGTCTTTGTGTTGCTTGATTCAGTCTGACATCACAGATATCAATGACATCTTCAAGGACCTGGGGATGATGGTCCACGAGCAGGGAGACATGATAGGTGAGATTTTATAGAAAACTGCACTGAAACATTTACTTTACTTACTTTTCTACCAAAGCATTTCACTGATGTCACTTAACTGAACTGATTTCTAATGTAGGCGCAGAGGCACAATGTTTTAGGGAAAAGGTAATATATATATAATGATGCATGTTTAGGCCCTTAGATAATGAAAACTCCACCAAAAACCCAAACAATAGTAAAATTACAGTAGAGAGCATCTCATAATGGGATCACTCCAGCCATGACACAGGGATCCATGACATAAGGTCAAGTGTGCAGGATTTAGTAGCATCTCAGCCTGGTAAGACCATCGCTCTCTGTATCAGTCAGGGTGCCACCCTGCCTTGTATTCAGAAATTAAAATCCGTTCAGGGCCAATCAGGGATGGACACCATAGTTGACAACGTAAGCAGCCAATCAGGGACTGCAGTGTAGTTGAGGACTAGTGACGGGATTTCTAGTTGTGCGGCAGACCCTGTGCTGTAGCCTACGCCGTTGTGAGCATTTATACTTGTGCGGTTGTGTGTCTGTGTCACTCTGCAGTTACACCTCCAAAACACTAGTTGGTGGTGTAGGTTTGTGTGAAGTGCTGTAAAGTTTAGTTGATTCAAAACACACATTAAACACATTAATCACACATTAAACACACATTAAACATGGCTTAATAGAGACAGTTTCAAACACAAGTACACAAATCAGCTTTGTTTCCACTGAGGGAAATGGTTTCAGCTTACAGAAATACACAGGAGGTCTGCGTCGCCGTAGTCTCGCTCACCAGTCCTTTCTCAAGAAAAGAAAGGTCTGGCTGCGCCGACTCTCACTTTGAGATTGGAGGAAAAAAACGCCCCGGCTGCTTGTATTTCTTTCAACCAATCGCAATCGTTCTGGGCGGTGCCACAGCAACGGTGCGCTTGCAAAAACATTGCCGGGGGGAAACAGGTTTTGGTGTAACACGCCCTCAAAAATATCACCTACAGGACGCGAACCATGGCAGAAAATGGCTACATCCCTGCAAGATCAAACACCGAAAAAGTTAGTAAAGGGCGTGTTGAAAACAGTTGAAAACTGCTACACAACCGGAGGTGGTAGGGCGGGACTTCAGCAGGTGGCTCGTTCCGCCCAATGAGAGGCTGATCTATGCAGCAAATTTCCACCCACTCAGACTAGCGTCGCCGCAACATGTAGTTACATTTCTGGACAGGTGCACGTCAGGCTATGGCGTAGGGTACATGCCATAGGCTCCAGAAGAAGAAGAAGATATACTTTATTAATCCCCAAGAGGAAATTCAGTTTTTTCACTCTGTCATACGCACACAGGCCTGAAATACACACACATGTACAAACAGGACCTCTACATGCATTAAATGGAGAGATGGAGCTACCAGTCCACACTCAGCGCTTAACATGGATGGGTACTTGAACCAGCGACCCCCCAGTTTCAAACCCAAGTCTATGGACTGAGCTACTGCCACCCCAGAACAGTAATGGCAGAACCCCTGAAGCCACAAGCACTAATACCAGCTGTTGCAACATTGCCGCGCTGGTTAATATGAAGAACATTAGATAACTAATGAATAAACAAAACAAAGAATGAGATTTTGTCCAAGTGATGTTCTGTGCTGACAATTCCACATGTGCTCGCCCTTCCGATCTGCTGCACTTTAAAATGTGTTCCCTGTGTGTTCTGCAGACAGTATAGAAGCCAACGTGGAGACTGCAGACGTGAGTGTCCAGAACGCCACCCAGCAGCTGCAACGTGCTGCAGAGTACCAGGTAAAACACCGCCGGACAGAGAGGATGGATAGAGGAAAGATCGATACAAAGAAAGGAGCAAAGAGAGAAGACGCATTGAAATGTACACACGTTTGAGAAGTTAGCTTGAAACTAGTGAAGCAATTAAAAAGTCTCTGAGGTAGCAGTATGTGTGCATGTATGACTCCTCCACCTCCTGCACTCCCTTGTGTAACCATGCTCTTAGTCAGTTGGCTTTGGTAAATAAGACGTAGATAACGAGGCGTAAGGGAGAAAATAAAAGAAAAAGCTGAGTCACAAGGTGATCTGATTCATGCTGTGGTTGTGAGTCACTTCAAACCATCAGCTGTCCAGAGTAAATCAATCCATGTCTCCATTAAAATCCAGATTATATCTAATACTTGTATATTAATTATCTTCTGACTAATAATTGATTTAATGCACAAACAACCACTTTGTGCTTCTTCTCCCCCCAGCGGAGCTCCCGGAAGAAGATATGCATCATTTTGATAGTGCTGGCTGTAGCGATTGTTATTATTGGACTCATCATCTGGGGTGCTCTCAAAAAATAAGGGCTTCTTCCTCCTCTTCCTCCTCCTCTCCTCTGCCTCTCCTGTTTAGTCATCAACCTGGGCAAAGGATGAAGCAACGTCATTCCTCTCCTTCTCATCCTCCTCCTTTTCTCACCCCCCTCATGAAGGGGAGTCGTTGAGTCTGTCTTTCTTTGACTCGATTATATTTTTAAGACACCGTAGTCCTCTTTGACGGGACGGCACACTCCTTCACTGTGAAAACAAAACTAGCACAGGTAGCTTTATATAATCAGCTTTAATTGAAGAGTGTCTGATTTAGGCATGATTTAAAGGTCTGAGTCTGCACCTGATTGTCAGATGGAGGTGTAATGTAAACATGTGGAGTATTGCTGTGTTCAGTGGCAGCCATTTTGGCTCCACCGGCTTTGAATGTTGAGTACTTTACAGACAATGCTTCTGGGTGCAATGAAGCAGCAAGTTGCTGTAAGCAGGTGAGAGGGGATTAACCTTTGGATCAGTCATACTGCTGCAGCTGCTTCCTTTTGGAAGGAAAAAAAAGCTCATGTGCTAAACCTTACTCAGCAATTAAACTTTGAATAAAGTGCACTATGTAAATTTAAGATTAAACAAAAGCCAGCTTTGGTCCATAGCACAGTTTAACTGCACTCAACTTATTGCAATGCAGAGTTCTAAGTGACAAAACCCTCTTTTTAAAAATCTGTTTTATAGAAGCTCTAAACAACATTCAGAACATTAATATAGCAACAAACAACTATTTGCCATGTGAAGATAAAGTGGAGTAATGACATCCTGTGCTGAGAATGAAGTCACGCTCTCTTTGTGTGTTGCAATCGGAGCGTCTCTGTTTATTGCTGTGATACAGTCCGGCCACAGGTCCATGTTAGAGCATGAGTCCCTGTGTGTGTATCCCACAGGCTAGCTGATTGCTGCCACTCTAACTGCACCCATACAACAGTTGCCACTGATAACGGGATGATGTTGTTGAAGCGTAGCAGCCACCCTCCCAGGTTAACACCTATAGCTTTTTAGCACTGTTGCTATTTTTAGCACTGTTTCAGCTGTTAGCACAGTTAGCTACTAGCCACTAACTCAGTCACCTCCATGTTGAGAGCTGTGTGGAGACAACCGCTAAATCAGTGTTTCCCAAAAGTGGGTCGGGGGTCCATAAGTAACTTGCTAACATATCAGCTTTGTAAAAAACACACTTTATTTTTAAGTCCACTGAATTTCCAGCACAGAGCTTTTATTTTGAAGTGCCATTTCCTGCTGTAGAGTGAGTGACTAACGAACAGCTACTTAACAGATACAGCAAACTAGCTCGACACATGGCCAAACACAAGTATAATGCTGAATATGCTAAACTGCATGGACCTTTAATGACAAAGGAGAAATCTGGACCCTGTAGCTGCACCAGCTCTGCTCTGAATCATAGATGTGCTCTGAATATTGTATAGAGCCCCTTGAAGTTGTAATTACACTGAACAAAAATATAAACGCACCACTTTTGTTTTTGCTCTCATTTTTCATGAGCTGAACTCAAAGATCTTAAACATTTTCTATACACACAAAAGACCATTTCCTCACAAATATTGTTCACAAATCTGTCTAAATCTGTGTTAGTGAGCACTTCTCCTTTGCCGCAATAATCCATCCCACCTCACAGGTGTGGCATATCAAGATGCTGATTAGACAGCATGAATATTACACAGGTGTGCCTTAGGCTGGCTACAATAAAAGGCCACTCTGAAATGTGCAGTTTTATCACACCGCACAATGCCACAGATGTCGCAAGTTTTGAGGGAGCGTGCAATTGGCATGCTGATTGCAGGAATGTCCACCAGAGCTGTTGCCTGTGAATTGAATGTTCATTTCTCTACCATAAGCCATCTCCAAAGGCGTTTCAGACAGTTTGGCAGTACATCCAACCGGCCTCACAACCACAGACCACGTGTAACCACACCAGCCCAGGACCTCCACATCCAGCATGTTCACCTCCAAGATCGTCTGAGACCAGCCACCCGGACAGCTGCTGCAACAATCGGTTTGCAAATAAAGCAAAACTGCACATTTCAGAGTGACCTTTTATTGTGGCCAGCCTAAGGCACACCTGTGCAATATTCATGCTGTCTAATCAGCATCTTGATATGCCACACCTGTGAGGTGGGATGGATTATCTTGGCAAAGGAGAAGTGCTCACTAACACAGATTTAGACAGATTTGTGAACAATATTTGTGAGGAAATGGTCTTTAGTGTGGATAGAAAATGTTTTAGATCTTTGAGTTCAGCTCATGAAAAATGGGAGCAAAAACAAAAGTGGTGCGTTTATATTTTTGTTCAGTGTAGTTGAGATTAATTGTTCATTTCTATTAAAATATGTTCTTCCAATGATTCTAATATTAATGATAAATCAAAAAGTACTGTACATATCAATCCCAAATCTTGTTGTTAGGACATTTTATTACGCTCCAATTTAAGCCAATCATTCCATTAGGAGAAGATTCTGTTGTTACTTTAGGTAGGTGGTGTGTTTCCTTTGTTTTTAACTATGCAGCCGAGGGAGATTGAATGGACATCATGGAAAATCTTTTTTATTGAATTACCTGTCACATTACGGATGATCACACATAAAGAATGTCAGTGCAACATGTGATTGTTAAATTTGTGTTTTATGGTTTGTTTTAACCTACAGTACTTCGGTATGTTTCTTTTAAAGGCATCGTACACCACACAGGTGTTTTCAGTTTCTGGCTAATTAGACCTGATTAACACAGCTATGGTTCCCTTCGACATGTAATCAATCGTGGTCCAGAGGAACGGTCTAATCAGCCCAATGAAGTGAAAACACCTGTGTGGGTTGACAGTTTGTGTTGAGAGGCTTTACCCATAGAAAAGTACTGATAGTCAGTTGTCATTGTTTTTCTGTGACTGGCAGTCCACAATAACGTCTTTATCATAACATTCTTACATCCAACTCATCAAATACTCAGGCTTGATTGACACGTCAGACTACGCCGCTCTAGGTACCTCACCAGTGTCAGTTTTGGATGCTCGGGGAGGGCGTATCAATTTATGCAAGTTACATGCATTGCAGCTTTTCAAAATAAACTTTAATTTTTGCAGGAAATGTACCATTTGCGCTCGTCAAATGCATCCCGTCTCTTTTCAGAATGACCTCAGGACAAATGTAAAAATATCTTTACCTCGTTAGGTTTAGGCAACAGAAGTACGTGGTTAGGTTTAGAAAAAACATCATAGTTTGGCCTAAAACAAGTACATTTATTACTAGCATAATGCAGCGTCATGTGACATATGTCAGTAGCATAGCATGGTACACATACTATGCTGCTATTAAAATATTGTGAAACTTCAATTAAAAGCCTAGTCTCAATTAAACACCCAGTCCCATGTACTACCCTGGTGTACCTATACATTTTTACAAATGAAGACCTGTCCCATATGGACGCCTGTCCCAAATGAAGGCCTACTGATTTCAGTGATTTAAGCAAATAATAGCCCGGGCTATTAAGTGAAGTTTTACAGTAACTCAATTGACTTTTGATTTCACACGGAAAGTCTCCCCCAAGAAAGTTTGGAGTACTATGGTAGTACCTCAGAGCATCAAAAAATGCTGCTGCCCGGTGCATCTCATATCACCGCTAATAAGTGCCTTGGTGCATCGGTATCTGATACAAAAGGCCACTGACCAAGCCTTGGCATTGGACGAGTTGGAAGTGAGACAGAGTTATCTTTATCTCTTTATTCCTGATATAAAGAAACCACAGTTTTTATAACCCAAAGTAAAGTAAGTGAAGGCAAACACTAATAATTATTTGCTACAACAGTTTGACCTGTATGTAAATTTAAGATCACATGTATATTTTTAATACTGAGATGTCGCTGCCTACCACGAGCTGAATAAAGTACCTGAATGTACGAAACTTTAAATGAGAAGAGTGTTTTTTTATGCAACTCTGTAATTCTTAATATTATTTTTAATTTCTGAGTCACCACTTAAAGTTTATTCTTTTTCCAACACAAAGTCTCTCTAGTTTTAAGAAGTCCTTTAATTACTCGTGCATGACCCATTCTGCAGAAAAAATACAGTATATTAGACTTGTTTTTATTTAAATAATCTCAGATACTGTGTGTTTGGGTAAAGACTATTCTACAGTGTTCCTCTAGTACCAAAAAGCATAATTGTAAACAACACTGGAGAAGCAGATTGTTGATTCAGTAGTTCGTTTTATAACCAAAGTTAAATAAATGAGAGACAGATTGGCAGGTTGCTGGCTGACAGTCAGTGCACAGGTCACTTCACATAACACTGGGTACTCATTTATTTGTATGAGTGTCATTCCCCTCCTTTGTCAAGGATAGAGTTAGGACCATATCTAGGTAAGATGATTAAGGAATGGTCTTCATACACTCAGTTCCTGTTGATGACTTTCTTACCTTTGTTCAAGACATTTAACTCGACTGCCTCAGCATGACTCAGTTATGTGCTCAGTTAACTTTGACTGAGAAAGCAAAGGTTTAAATGAGGTTTATAGGCGCTTACATCATTCTGATAAACATAGATTGGTACAGTGGCTGAACTTTGTTGCATTTGTGTCTGGTCAAAGTAAGTAATGATACTTCTACTATTTGCTTTGAAGACCATCATGATTTGCATCTGCCTGTGATGTGTCCGCGTTTCTTAAACAGCATTAACTCAGAATTTATTGCCTATAAGAACAGCCTACACTCTCAAGGCTAAGATTGAACTTCATTTAAAGCCCATGCATTTTTGGGGCAGAGCCAAATAAGACAAGTGTAAAACTGTGAAAATCTACATTTGACATGTTTGATTTAGAACATAAAAAACATAAATAAAAGAGGACCAACAACAGATCCCTGTGGTACACCCTTTGTCAATACTATACACATAAAATCTAGTCTGAAAAGACTTATAAACACAATAAATGTCATCACCTTGATTACCCCACAGACTGATAAAAGTTGAATTGTAAACTTTGTAGACAAAACACTTCTGCTGGTTTGACAGTAGAAACAGAGATTAGTAAAGTGGAGACTGGTTATAGGAACACATTTAGGGAAATGATTGACTAATGGTCCTCCTACCCTCGGTGACTGTTGATGACTATCTTGCTTTCCCTTTATCAAAACATTTAACTGCATTGCTTCAGTACAGCTCAGTACCCCTTACCTGAGGACAGTAAATGTATATTGTGGTTGATGCTTGAAAACATGATGTGCCCAGCTGACTTTGATTGTAAATATAAAGGTTCAAATAAGGTTTTTGGGCCTTACACCATCCAGATAAGTAAAAGACAAATGGTACAGTGGCTGAACTTTGTTGCACCATAGGTAATGTCAGGTCAAAGTGATGATACTTGTTGTGCATTAAGGACACTCATGATATTTGCTTGTAATGGGTCCCTGTTTCTTAAGAACACCATTAACTCAGCAATTCCTGCCTATAAGAACAGCTTACTTTCTCAAGACTAAGACTGAACATTATTTAAAGCTCATTTATTGTTGGGGCAGAGCCAAATAAGACAAGTGTAAAACTGTGAAAATCTACATTTTACATGTTTTGATATAGAACATAAAAAACATAAATAAAAGAGGACCCACAACAGATCCCTGTGGTGCAACCTATGTCAAAACTGTACACATAAAATCTAATCTTAAAAGACTCACAAACACATAATATGTCGTCACTTTGTTTACCCTGCAGACTGAAGAAAGTTGAATTGTTAAGTTTGTAGACAAAACACTTCTGCTGGTTTGACAGTAGAAACAGAGATTAGTAAAGTGGAGACTGGTTATAGGAACACATTTAGGGAAGATGATTGACTAATGGTCCTCCTACCCTCAGTAACTGTGGATGACTTTTCTTTCTCTTTATCAAGACAGTTAACTGAATTGTTTCAGTACAACTCAGTATCCACTACTCGATGACAATAAATGTGTATGTGGGCGATGCTTGAAAACAACATGCTTGCTCATTGCTTAGTTGACCTTCACTGGGAAAATAAATAAAAGGACAAATAGTTCAGTGGCTGAACTTTGTTGCATAATAGGGAATGTCAGATAAAAGTGATGAAAGTTTTTGAAGACAGTCATGAACTGTGATTTCTCTCCTCAGCATTTCCTGCTAATGAGAACAACTTGTGTGCTCAACTGACTTTCCTTGGAAAAGTAATAGTTAAATTAGGCCCTGACATCATGCAAATAAATACAGGAAAAAATGGTGTCGTGGCGGAACTCTGTTGCACAACAGGGAATGTCCGGTCAAAGTCAAGTCAAGTCAAGTCAAGTCAAGTTTATTTCTATAGCACATTAAAAACAACCTCAGTTGACCAAAGTGCTGTACAGGCAAGGAAGTTAAATACACAAATATAAATTAAATAAATATAAACATCCCTCTCTAAAAACACATGATAAAATAAAACAATAAAACGTAATAAAATCACCAATAAAACCTCATAAAACAAATCAAGATAAAATAAATAGTTCTAAAACCAAGATCTCATGCTTAACTAGTGCTGAAAGCTAGTGAGAAGAAATGGGTTTTCAGCAGGGATTTAAAATGCTCAAGAGTCTGAGCAGCTCTTTTATGCAGTGGCAGGCTGTTCCACAGATTGGGGGCTGCCACCGAGAAGGCTCTATCACCTCTGCTTTTAAGTTTAGATCTAGGAACCTCCAGCAGCAACAAGTTGGTAGACCTCATTGCTCTAACTGGGGTGTGGGGGTGTAGTAGCTCAGACAAATAGGATGGTGCCAGGCCGTTAAGACTTTTAAAAACGAGTAATACAATTTAAACTGGATCCTGAAGGAAACTGGAAGCCAATGTAAGGAAGCCAGTACAGGTGTGATGTGGTCATGGCGTTTTTTTCCCTGTTAATAATCAGGCAGCTGCATTTTGAACAGCCTGCAAACGACGCAATAAAGACTGGTCAAGTCCAGCATACAGAGAGTTACAATAGTCTAAACGAGACGTGATAAATGCATGAATTACTCTCTCAAAGTCATGTGGAGGGAGGTAGGCCTTCACCTTACTGAGGAGTCTTAACTGAAAGAAGCTCGTCTTGACAACTGAACTGATCTGTTTATCCAGTTTAAAAACAGCATCGAATATCACGCCAAGGTTCCTCACAGCAGGATGACAGAAAGATGCCAAAGGACCGATGGCACTATCATAGCCATCCAAAAAATTAGTTTTACCAAATAAGATTATCTCTGTTTTATTTTTGTTCAGGTTAAGGAAGTTTATCTCCATCCATGATTGTATATCATTAAGACACTTCAACAAAGCCTGGATAGAGGCATCACTGTTTGTTATTATGGGCAGATAGATCTGAAGGTCATCCGCAAAACAATGGAAGGAGATGTTGTACTTTTTAAAAATAGACCCCAAGGGAAGCATATACAACGAGAATAAAATGGGGCCCAAAATGGAGCCTTGTGGTAACCCACAATTAAGTGGGGACGCAGCAGAAGAGTACTGGCCAAGATGGACAGAAAAACTCCTATCTGACAAATAAGACTGGAACCATTTTAGCGCTGTGCCTTTAATGCCTACACAGGAATCAAGACGTGACAGAAGAATGTCGTGATCCACTGTGTCAAAGGCGGCAGAGAGATCCAGAAGAACCAGGACAGCGGAGTTACCAGAATCAACAGTTAAAAGCAGGTCATTAAAAACTCTTAAAAGGGCCGTTTCTGTACTGTGTCGCGATTTAAAACCAGACTGGAATTTCTCAGCGATACCATGTAAGTCAATGTGTGATTGCAGTTGCTCATAAACTACCTTTTCCAGAACCTTTGATAGAAAAGGGAGCTTCGAAATGGGCCTGAAATTAGACAAAACATCAGGGTCAAGATTGCTCTTTTTAATGAGGGCTGTACTACAGCATGCTTAAAGGCAGCTGGAACACAGCCAGACCTCAGAGAGGAATTAATTAGGTCAACAATACATGAACCAAGGGTATTGAAAACATCCTTGAATAGGCGAGGTGGTATGATATCTAAGGGGCAGTGAGATGGCCGCAAATGTTGTACTATTTCAGCTAAAGAGGGGAGGGACATCTGCTCAAAGTTCTCAAAGACAGCTGAACATGAAGGAAGAATAGCAGGATCAGAAACGTAGGGAGAAGGAGAGGGCCTAATAGCAGCAATCTTGTCTTTAAAAAATGTAAGAAATTTTTCACACAATATAAGTGAAGGCACAACATGATTGGAGTTACCAGGGTTAATAAGAGTTGAGAGTGTTAAAAAGAAACTGAGGTTTGTGACTATTACTTGACACAAGGTTAGATAAAAACCGGGTTTTTGCTACTTTAACTGCTCTCTGATACTCCAATAGGCTGGTTTTTAAAATATCTAAAGAAATTTGAAGATGATCTTTTTTCCATTTTCGCTCAGCGCGTCTACAAGTGCGTCTGAGAGCACGCGTGGCGTCATTCAGCCACGGCTCTGTCACTGGCTTGGAGCATCTAATCCTAAATGGAGCCACCAAGTCCAGTAAATCATTACAAGAGGAATTAAAAACAGCCATGAACTCATCGGGACTAACATTACAATCCAGAGAGTGGAGCGCAGAATCGTTAAAAGCTGCAGAAAACCGAGATGCTGTTGAAGCAGTAATTGTACGCACCCTGTGCGCCGGGACGCACGGTTTAGCTTGAGAACAAGGCAGCGTAACATTGAACATGACAGGAAAATGATCAGAAATACGCATATCACAAATGTCAGTGACACATACACTTAGACCGAATGACAACACAAGGTCCAAAGTATGTCCCTTCTCATGTGTGGGACCAGTCACTGACTGAAAGTGATGATACTCAGCATAATATTGGCAACAGCTGTTGTGCATTTAAAGGTGCAGTATGTAATTCTGAAGAAAGATAATTGTTTGGTAAGTTCCCTCCCGGGTCATCACATATCTATGGAGTCTCGATCAGAATCAGGATCAGAGTCAGAAATACCTAATTGATCCTCAAGGAGAAACTGTGATTTGTAACAGTCGCTCTCATGTAAAGAGCAGAGAATTATAAAATGTAAGAATAAGAGTATGAAATAGAAGTATGTAAATATAAAGCAATAATATGAACTATCATAAAACAGGAATGAAAATGTACATTAAGATAAAAAAAAATAGAATGTGCATTATGCTACAGTGTTTAACACTAGTACTTAAGATATTCAAATGTTAAAAATAAAATATGTATTGTCACTGTGCTGGGGCTGTAAGTGTGACATTTAACTACAATATATACATCAATAGAATAAACAAAAATAGATTAAAAGTAAACTTAAGAAATGTGTACATTTATGCTCATGATAAACTATACTGAAAAATATTACACAGACAATCCCAGGTTGTCAAATACTGACACTTCGGATTGTGGTTTGGTGGTCTGGTCTGACTACCGACCCATGGTTGTTTGTATTTGATGACCTAGGAATCAGACTCAGCAAACATCTTTTTCCAGAATTGCATTCTGAACCTATAAGACAGTAATCCACTGCATCTGCATGTGATGCAAGAGCGTCTTCCTGTTTCCTGAGAACAGCAACTCAGCAGTTTGCACCTATAAGAACAGCCTACGTTCTCAAGGCTAATGTTAACTGGAATTAAGTAAATACCTCATCAACTTTTGGGGCTGAGCCAAACATAACAAGGTGACATCTGCATAGATACACAAATTTCACAAATGTTTAATGCTTATACATTAAAAAGAACATGTAAATTTAAGAAGACCAAAAACAGATCCCTGTGGTACACCTTAAACTGTTTTGAAAACATAAAATTGTGTCTAAAAAGAGTTAAAACCCACATTCTATGCCATCTCCTTGTTTACCCCATTGAAAGTAGGTTTCAGGCAGCCATGAGAGAATGAGATCAAGGAGCAGACGGGAGTTAGCCTGTATATGTCAGAGCAGATGGTGTTGGACTTGGACTGGGATGTGGAAGTCACAGACTGCTGTGACGCAGAAGGCAAAAGTTTCCTTGGCAGTGTGAGATGTGGAGGATTTGGACACAGTGTTGTAAATACATCACTCGGGCAGAGAACAGGTTGAACTGGGCGTCAGTAGGACAGGGAGTATTTTGGGCTGGTTACACACACACAGAAAGTAGCACATCGCTGCAAAGAGCTGAGCAGGATTTTCCTTCCAAACAGAGATGTCACAGCTGAGGAGGGTTGGGAAAGTCTGACCGCGTGCAAAGTTACTGTAAAGGAAGCAAGAGGTGTTTGGTGTGAGGTGGACAGACACAGAGGAAATTTTTAGGTTGTTTTTCAGTTTACGCGTCACGTTCTTTTGCATTTTTTGTAACTGCTAAGAAAAATGAAAAACAGAAATACACGTGATTCTGGCAGACATGAATCGAGGGTGGAAATAACCTGTTTATCTGTCTTCTTTCTTATAATAGCATAATGTGTCTGGGGCACAGAGGCGGATTTTGCCTGCTGGTGTAGAAAATCACAGAAAATGACAGGAGTTGGACTCACTGGAGGAGTGTACATAGAAGTTTCACTCTGCTGTGACGCACATCAATTGGAGAAATAACTCATCTGGGCAAACACTGAGCTCACTGTGTGCACTTTATGCGCGTCTCTAGAAAAGAACTGGAGAAAATAACATGTTGCTATTAGTTTTCCTTTTCCGTTAGTAAGCTGAAAGTAGCTCTTCTAAACAGTCATTGTTACCATTCTCCAGGGCAAAGACACGGGGCTGTGTTCCAGGTCAATCTTTTTTTTTAACTGATTTTGTTTTTATTTTTGTTTCATGTCATTTGTGTGTATTTTTAAGCCCCAAGGAAACTCAAAACCTCATTAGCGAGGCTAACGGGGATCATATCAACTATAAACCATGAAATAGTGTATTGTAATATGCAATGGTATTTTAGCCGTACGTCTAATGTGAGAAATGATTTCAAGCTAAAGTTCAAGTTCTTTATTATCCTATGCAAAGCAGTTACAAAGAAACAGTGGTTGGCAATGAAAAATGTAGATCTCAGGCTCCCTTCAACAATGCTTGTTAAATATGTATATATAAAAATACTTATATGGTAGTGGTAGTGTTGCAAGTGAATAAAAGGTCTGTATTCAGTCGTACTTTTCATGAGGATTGGAGGACTTGTTGGAATAAACTGAATGTAAACATGAGTGTAATACATGTGAGAAGTAAATAAACACACATATATATATAAGGTTAAGTGATGAGCTCAGGAGCTCAATGTCTCATTCTGTTGTTTGGTCCAGCTTCTACCAACTCAAAACCATCTCCAAAATTAGGCATTTCCTGTCAACCACTGATCTAGAAAGAGTCTTTCATGCACTAATACCATCCAGGCTGGACAACTGTAACTCCCTGTACCTTGGCATTTCTCAGGCTACCATCTCCTGTCTGCGACTAGTTCAAAACGCTCATCAGTTATTAACAAGGTCAAAGTAACAAGATCACGTCACCCCTACCTTTGCTTCCTTACACTGGCTCCTTGTTCATTTCAGGATACACTTCAGAATTCTTCTAATTGTCAATAAATAAATAAAAGGGGGTTCTTCTGGCTGCCACCTGTTTTTCTTTGCTCTGTTTCTCCGTCATTGTCAAGTACTTTGGTGCAAAACCTGTTTTGCTTTTTAAAGTGCTACACAAATAAAATGAAACTTGAAACCTGCAGGACAAACCTGTCCCTGAGCCTGGGGGTGGTGCTGGACCTGGTTTGTGTGCAGATAGTTGTACACAGTAACATCTCAGCAATTCTTAAACTCAGTGCACTTCTAATCACATCTTTTACTTCTTGAAATGTGCACCTGCTGAATGATGGTGCTGAAACTTGCTAAAAAAAAAAAAGTCTGTCTTTGCATCTTTGCACAGGAGCAAAGTAGATAATTATTGCTGCCAGCAGAGGGCAGTGCTGGACTGCTTACTATAACCACCATAAGTCCACAACATATGCAATGCTGTCACATTGTATTGGTATTGTATGTACAATAACACAACAGCCACACAGTATACTGCCATTGTACATTGTTTACAGTTGTACGCAAATACAAGGGGTAAATGTATCTGTAGAATAACACGTCATATTATGGAGTAACACCAAGTGCCACTAAACTGCATTAGACTTTTATCACAGCCAGTCTGAGCTTTGATCTCTCCCCAGCGAGGTTTTTCTGGTCCAATCCATGTTAAGTAGCTCAGATCAAAGTCCAGACTGTCCTTCAGAGCGGCTGCTCAGTTTCAAGCCCTTCAGCAGCCATCATGCAGAATGTCCTTGAGAGAAACAATGAACCTCTGTCTGCTCCGGGGCGCAGATCAGCTAATAATAATTATCATCAGATGGAGCAGTAATAGCTACAGAGTAGTACATTATTTTTTTAGCTGAAATCCTCTCCTCTCTTCCTATGCTCTTATTTCTCGTCCTCTCTCCTCCCCTCTCCCTTACAGCACATCTACGGTGCTGTATCTATGGCTGCAGATGCCCTCACTATTTTTAGGGCTGGCCAATACCCACAGGATGTCAGCTCTCGTTCAGGACAATCATGACATCATTTCAGGGTTGCAAAGCTTGAGTTCTGATTTGAAATATGACGGTAGCTGAGTCAGTATATTAAAGAGCTAACATCTTGATTGTGTGTCTGTTAAATCAGACTTTACATTCAACAGAGAATCATTAATTCTGAGGATTAAAATTGAGATTACATCAATGTTCATTTAATACATTTCATATGTTTAGCAGCCACTGCTCAAGTCTGCAGATCTGACACACAAAGATAAACCACTGAAATGTGTAAATGAGCTTCTCTTGCTGACATCCTCAAAACTCACCTGTAACAGAGCATCCCAGTCTCCATCCGAGATCCCTGACTTGTAATCCCCGGGTCTGCTCCAGATCCCCAGAGGGCAGCATTCCTCCCAGCAGCAGGAATGTAAACTTTACTTTGGAGTCCAGCTCAGGTCCAGCAGGAGGAATGCAGTGAGTTTGCCGTCAAAATGTCCTCCCCGAGGTGTGCTCTCTCTGAAAGGGAATATTTTGAGTCATAAATAAAGATGTGGTAGAGCTGGCACTGGTGGGATAACAACTGGCACTAGAACAGAAAAACACGCCAGCGGGTTTTTTAGATTTAGAGGCTTCTGTGTATTCTGGTAAATATTGATGTTTTTCTGAAGAGGAAGCGGCTCTCAGGTATGTGACAGGATGTTCCACGCTGAGAGGAAACTGCTGCACTCACCTGCCGTTTCAAAGTTAAAATTCTGAGCTCGCACACCGAAGAAACCCTCAGTACACCTGTGCAGAAGTGTTTATTCCCTCTGCACTGAAAAACAAATAAATAACTAGCATCAAGTGAGCGCAGAGGCTGTGTTTTTGAGCTTCTCATATTTAAGCCTGCAGCAGGAACCTTAAGATGCTGGTCGATGCTGGTGGGAGCCGGTGGTAAATGTCTCAACTTCAGTGAGCAGAATCCATTTGATGTGATGTCAGTAAACAGCATGCAGTATCCTCTTATTAACCATAGTGACAGCCTTTCATACCAAAGGTCACTAAGGTCACAGAAAGTCGAAACATCTGCGTTAGCCTCGGTAAACCTTTTGTTAGTGGCCATACACTGTATCACATTTTGCATTTGGAAAAAAGACAGTTGTCTTAACTTGTGGGAATAGGACCCGGTTTGTCTTTGCAGCCTCATGTGACACATAGTCGTGTGTCAGTTGTGATCAAGTGTCTTTAAAGCTGCACTAATCAATATTTTATAAACTTTATACGTAATGTCGTAGGGGCCGCTCATAGTAATTAACTCTTAGAGCATTTTCAACTGACTGCTGTTCCCCTCGAACCTACGAATCTTTTTAGTGTTACCGAATATAGTATATATAGAAATGATATGAATGTAGCCATGTGACGACTTTGTGGAGTCCTGTTTGGAAGCCTCCAGTTTGGCATTTTGCCCGTCGCCATCTTGGATTTTTAGTCAGAAGTGTCCGTATTTGGACAAAAGGGTTGAGCACTCCAACTCTAGCTGCTAGCTTGGTTGCACAGTGCATTTACAGCTATGGTTAACTGTGCTAATGCTAATTTTCGCTACTGAAAACTGGCTCAAAACCATTAAAACAGAACATCTGACTCCTTAGAAGGTCTTTTATTACAACTGAACACTGAGCAAGACTTTTGTAGGCGACCAAAACATTACAATTAACTTTCATAAACTGTAAATACACTAAGAGAGGGACAGCTACGGCTATGCCTATTTACGGCTTTCAGATGAGGGCTAGTTAAGTCCGTATGAATGCCCCCCTCTTGCGGTATTCATGACCTCATGAGGGGAAATTTTCAGGAAGCTCAGAGTTCACATGTTGTGACATATTTGCCGACCTCTTTAGCAATGGTGAAGGCCATGAACGTTCATTTTTTTTGTTGATTGTGGGTAAATATATTGTACATTTAGTGGTATAGAGATGGTTCTTTGTAATTTTGTAGGCCAATATGTCTAAGGAAAATATTCAGCCTCATCTTTTTCCTCTGTCATTATGCCTTTGCCTGTCCTGCATTATTCGCTAGCTTGCTAATTTGTTAGCCTTGTTGGCTTTTATTCGCTGACAGTAGCATTAATGTTACTGGTGCCTAGCAGAGGTTCTCTCACCACTTGAACACCAAGCATGTTGTATACACAAATTTATGTCGCGACCGTGAGCTCATGAGTGGTAGTGACTTCTAAACGGACTGCGCCCACCTGTCACTCAAAACAGCCACTGAACGCACTGTTGTCATGAAGGGGGAAATTAGCTAGAGAGACAAAAGAACATTATTGTGTACCAGGCTGTAAACATTTATTTCTGCTATTAAATTGGGCATTTAACATGGCTGTCTATGGGGATTGAATCACTCTTGGAGTCAGCCTCAAGTGGTCATTAGAGGAACTGCATTTTTTGGCTTCACCTCCACAGGTTGCTGCTCAGTAATGATATGTGTTTACAACTTGTTGCATTGCCTCCAAGTGGCCAAGAATAACATTTTGAATTTGGTTTAAGTCATTTTTAATCCAACTATCCCAGGTGTTATTACCTGTTGTAGTTGGATTGAATCAGTTGTAACTGTTGTCATATCTGTATATCTTGTTCCTCTCTCCTAGCATGCAGTTTCTCTAGATATCACTGTAAATGTCTCACGGGCCTGTGTTCCACATCTCTGCATCACAGGGCTACCACTGTATTTTCATAAGTCTGGGTGCGTCCCAGTTTGAAAAACTCCCTCGTTTGCATTTTAAAAAGGTCCAGTCTCTGTTACCCTACACTCTGTTTACAGTCTCCAACTTGTTCCTGTAACTACTTGTACCTTGTGATTTAAATGCTGACCTTAAAACCTCGAGTTGTATGTGAGGTGTGAGCTGATATTGGAGGATGATTTGTGTTAACGCTTCCCTGAACTCCCAGTTTCTCATCCTGCAGACGTCTCTGATTACAGCACAAATTGATTTATTCATGTGCAACAACGGAGAAGTGGAGAGAGGCCTCTCTAACCTTCGCCTCAAATATTTTTTGTTACATCCTGTGTGAACAAGTTAAATACCATCCTGGTTTGCTCACCTCAAATCATCTCCTATATGTGTAGGGAACTGTTTGTTTAGGGGAGCGCAACCAGGGGAAAAAATGCAGGAAGACAAACTAGGGTGACCTTGTGTAACGCAACACACGTCATAACTCTGCAGCCGCCTCACTGTTGGTGGGAATGAAGAATGAAAGATGGAGGTAGGTATGGAGGAAGGCAGGGAGGTAATTGAGGAATGGATGTGTGTCTCCTAGGTGGCCATGTTGTTGCTCTGGAAGGATGTGGGCACCGGTCAGACCACACACACATACACACAAACAGAGACACACATACGGACACGAGTAGCGAGGCCTCGCCAAGCTTCAGCTCTTATTATTGTTATGCAGAGGTAAGGCTTAAACTCTGGGGCTTCACCATGGAAAGGACCATGGAATTAGAGTCTGGTTAAGTATACTGGTAGGTATTTGATTCTTGGTTTCTATAATGGTGGGTAATAAATTGTGGGCGTTTGTCATGTTGGGACTGGAGGAATTTGGCTCTGGGTTAGAGGTTCCTGTGGAAATACAGTTACGCTCTGAGGAGCCGCACGAAGCAGGAAAAACATGCCAGCAGAGTAAGCTAGGCAGCTTCCCATCCAAACTGCATAATTTTAGGTAATTAGGGAGCAGAAACTACATCATTTTCTACATTAGTTGTTCTTCCATGATGATAGCTACGTGCAGTCTAGCACAGACTGATATTAGGCTGTAAAATGTCACGGAATAAGCAGAGAATAAATAACCTGAATTACAAGCATTAACAACATTAAATATTCATAAGCAACTTTCAAACTTTGTGTTAAACCCTGAGGTCCACATTAAGGTAATGTTTTCCTTGTTTTCAGTTTTTGTCAGTATTTCCTGTTTTATTTTGATACTCACCCTTGTGTCTCGTTTCAGGTACTTTACTTCCTGCCCCTGTGTTTCCCTGCCCCGCCCTGATTGGCTTCACCTGTCCCTCATTACCCCTCCTCACTCGTGTATTCAGTCCTTGTGCTGCCCTTTGTCTGTTGCCACTTGATCCTCAGTCGTCTGAGTGTATGTCCTTGTCCTTTTCCCGAGTGTTCTCTTTGGATCTCATCAGGTTTTGATACCTTTGTTTGTGTTTTTAGACTCATTATCTGTGCACCAACCCTTTTTTTTCCCCAATAAAAAGATCTTGTGTTTTTGAGTCCTGCATCTGAGTCCTTTCTTTGTTGGCTCCAGTCTGATATGTTTGAAATGATGGGTATGAAGAAACATACCCACAACTGTTGCACTTCTATTAATACATTGCTAACTCCTCATTTGTGCAAGGAGATACATGACATCGCCTTTTTTCAACCTCGCCTACTTCTCACCAGAGAGAAAATGTTGAATGGCTTGCATTTGTATAACACTTTGCTAATCTTAGCGACGACTCAAAGCGCTTTACAACAAAGCCCTCATTCACCCACTCACACAGACATTCATACATTGGTGGCTGGGCTACCATAGATAGATTTATAAACAGATTTATCTGACAGTCATAAATACAAATGAAACTGCCTCACCTTAAGACAGTATTACAGACTGTACATCTACAACTGACAAGGATTAAATAACACATGAAATCTGCAGGCTGTTTTCCACTGGGATTCCTGGGGGGTCAAGATGCCAAGACCGACAAGCACAAATACAGCATCCATATCACAATCAGAAATAAAAGAGTCATTAAAGGACGACACCGTATTAGATTTGCGAGGTCAATATTATGACCTCTTCAAAGCTGGCCTAACATTTCTCTGTGCTTCAGTCAGTCTCAGAGATACTGGTAGTTCACTCCGTTTGGTTGCAACCGTATATGAAAAGTTTGTGTTGAATGACCTCATTATAAACAGTTTCACCAGTAAGGACCGCGCCACAACAATATGTCGTTTAAATGTTTATTGTAATTCAGGAGGTGTTAGTTGCTGAGGACTGGTGAATGGGTGTAACTGGAGGGTTGTGGTGGAAGAGGGATGTCTTCTGATAGGCTGATCTGGGAGGATGCACCAGAGATCGGGCAGAGGGAGACTCAGTGTGGCGGTTGCGTCTCAGGCATTTTTCCAACTTGAGCTTATTACAGGCCCCCAGATGGTACCTAGAATGAGACATGGGAGAGGTATGCACCTGACTGAATAAGGAGAGATGATGAAAGAAGGGAAGAGAGGATTAAGGAATGTTGGAAGGGATGACGCAGGGAGGATGAAGGGAAGGGAAAGGGAGGGCAGGTCAAGAAATCTATGACAAACAGAGCAGGATGGGTTGACCAGGTATAAGTAGGCTCGACAGGTAGTCAGGGGTGTGGCTGAGGCGTGGCCCTGCTCCCAAACCTAAGTTAAGAAATTAACATTTTATGTGTAAGTCCCAGCTGGATTTGTATGACTCTTTTATTGACAAGAAGCACATTAAGTTGAATGAAGGGTATGCAGAGGTGACTTTAACACAACCCTGCTTAACTTGTTTTGGGCAGTCTGGTGCTGTGGTGTCCACCATACAAGGTTCCACCTGGTCACCACATAAACATTAACGCACGGAGGACCAGCTCTTTGGAACAACCTACTTCCATCTCTACAGTCATCAGCTACAATACCGTTATTCAAAAAACATATGACATGGTCTCTAATTTGAGACTCTTCATTGATTCATTTGTAATTTGTTTGTTTGGTTGTTGTTGTTTTTTTTTTAAATTGTACATCTCTAACAATTTTGTATCACTTCTTAGTCTGGAATTCTTGTTCAGTTATGAAATCTTCACTTTTATCTTTGTCTTTTTATGTAAGATTGTTGTTATTTAACAGAGGAGGTATCTTCATAAGCCATGTTTGGCCTCTAACCTCTCCTGCACAATCTTTTAACTGTATTTTCTATGTATGTATGTGGAAATAAACTAAGCTAAACTTACACACCGATAGCACAGTCATAGAGAGCAGTATTTTTGCCCAACAACACACATTATTCTGTACTCTGCAGGAACCAGGGATCGAATCATCATCCTTCTGATCGGTAGACAACTTGCTCTAAAGTGAGGATGAAAACAAAACACAAAAGAATTCTCACAAAATAAACCAAACTGTTAAATCTTTAGCAGAAAATTGAGTGTGCTTATAGGATCCTATCACTGATGGTAAGAAGTTGATTGAGAAAGTAGGTTCTCAGGACCTTTAAAGGTAAGTTATGTAGGAATTGGGAGAGTGAAAGTAAAAGCAATCCCCAGGTTCACTCCGCTTGGTGTTCGGCCTTGTTGTATTTATGTTTTTCAGTGCTGTGTCTGCGATTTTTGTAGCTTCCCCTAAGATGCATGCTGCTTATGGTCTGGCACTACCCTGGAAATCCAGAGTTCTCGCAAGAGCACAATTTGAATTTGCTCAGCGAGTCACTCTGGCAATCAGTAATGATGCTCATTACCCATGCTGTTGGAGCCGAGCTGCACCAATCTCATCGGTGTATCTGATATAGGCGGGCCAGAGGCGAGCTAAACAGATGACGACAGCGCTGTGATGACGAAGTCCGGAATCAGTCAGTAAACATTGCAAGATGGCTACGGATGAACACCAGCTGTTTGAAACAGCTTTGGCCGCCACAATGAACGAGTTAGACTTGGCTTTTTCTCTAAAAGAGTGTTACGTTCCAACTTGTCTAGGAAGTTTCAGGAGTAACCGTAATAATTAAATAAACAATACATACCAGAGACGGAAAAATGAAACGCTAGTAGGATTTATGTAAGCCAAATATTTTATTAACTAAACAAAAATGTCAACACGAACACAAAACAATCCTCCAAAAACTGAGGATGATAAGAACTAACTATAAACTAAAGACAGTCCACTCAAAAGGTGGGACGACAATGCACAATCAATACGACTCAGAAAACACCGGATCTTAGACACTAAACGGAAAATCACTACACACCGGTATTACACTAACACACTGCGAGGAGGTACACTAAAACACGTGGTGGTGAGACGGTTCCCAGGAGCACTAGCGGTCCACTGACAGCCGGTGGCCTCGGTCCACTCTCCCTTTATCCTCCACCTGATTGGCACCAGCTGCGAGGCACCATTCAGGGAACACACCTGCAACACGCACCTGTAACAAACACAAAGACACCCACACACACACCACAAACTCTACGGCACGTAACAAAGAGGAACAGAAGACGGCGCTCGAGTCTTTCCTTTGCAAGAAGGACGTTTTTGCTGTTTTGCCGACCAGATACGGCAAGAGTCTAATCTACTAATTAGCTCTGCTGGTAGCTAAGCTCTGGATACGTCACCCCGTGTATTGTTCTGATTGGTCGTAGTGTTATCCAATTGCGTGCAGTGATATTTTCAAATGCATGCTTGGTGCCGCCCCTCGAGTTGGGCCATTTGCATTACTCATAGCCAGACCCTAAATCTTTCTAGATTTGGGTCTGGATTTCCAGGCTAGTCTGGCACCTGGTTACTACCTTTTTTTGAAGTCCTGACCTCTTGTGCACACGGTGCCCAGAAATGTCCCCACCACAGAAAATCAGAAAATATAGAGTGCAGAATCTCTGCAGATAAATACACCGTCATCCACTTCTAATGGGTCATAAGTGTGGATTGAGAGGAATTACTCTTGTACAAGTCTATACACAGTCCTGCATAGTGTACCTTTAAATTTTTATTTAGAGGTGGTGGAGTATTTACAGTATATCAGCACAGTCAAGCATAGATGTCTCTGAAGTGCTTTCAGGTTATCAAATATCAATTCAAACGTCACTTTGTTGATAGCAATATAATAAAGACTGATAACAGTGTTAGCACTGCAAACTGTGCTTAATGATTAATCCCTCAAAAAACTTTTCTTTGTTTGCACAATTTGTTGAATAGGTTATTTCTCAATTATTTATCTGGACATGGTTGATTTACTGGACAACAGCACACACAGGAATGCACGGTCATTATTTTACAGCCCTGAGTGAATTATACCTGTTAATCAGCTGCATTGAAAGGCATTTGACGTCAGAGGTGGACAAAGCTAACACAACAGGAGGTGTAAAGAGTGTGTGTGTGTTTGAATAGGCAGGTGGGGCAGTCGGGGTCAGAGGTTAAGAGGGGTTGATGGGTGGGGTGGGGATGGTGGTCGGGTGAAAGCTGCTGGGCAAACACAGCTTGCTGTCACAAACAGGGGGAGGATAAATGTGTGAGAGACAGGAGGAGGAAGGCAGGGAGGTAGATCGACAGCTCACGAGAGGGGAAAAGTGAAGGAGGGAGGCCCTGGGTTTACTCACAGTGTTGTGAGATGTTCGTCATGTTTTCACACCGGGGGGATTCTCAGACTGCTTGTTTCCATTTCACTGTCTGGCATTCATCCTCAACTGTCAAGGTGCAGCTGACAGATGAGACCAGACAAGATGAGACAACATGGGAGGAAGTATACAGTTTAGATGGGACGAGAAAAGAAGAAATGAAAAGACAGAACTGACGATAATGATGAGACAGATATAACACCAGCTTTTTGGGTCCTCTGTGATGGTTAAGCAGCACATTGTGTGTGATTGTGTGCAAGTGAGAGTGCACACCAGCAATCACTTATACAGTCACTGGCCACTTTATTAGGTACACCATGCTAGTACCAGGTTAGAACCCTTTTGCCTTCAGAACTGTCTTAATTCTTGGTGTCACAGATTCAACGAGGTGCTGGAAACATTCCTCAGAGAGTCTGACAGGAGTGGCACCTGGTGTGGTCTTCTGCTGCTGTAGCCCATCTGCTTCAAGGTTGGACAAGGTGTTGTTGCTTCAGAGATGCTCTTCTGCACACCTTGGTTGGAACCAGTGCTTATTTGACTTCCTGTTGCCTTTCTATCATCTTGAACCAGTCTGGCCATTCTCCTCTGACCTCTGGCATCAACAAGGCATTTTGGCTCACTGGATATTTGCTCTTTTTGGGACCATCCTCTGTAAACCCTAGAGATGGTTGTGCTGAAAATCCCAGGAAATACTCAGACCAGCCCGTCTGGCACCAACAACCATGCCACGTTCAAAGTCACTCAAATCACCTTTCTTCATCATTCTGATGCTCCGTTTGAACTTCAGCAGCTCGTCTTCACCATGTCTACATGACTAAATGTTAATGAGCTGCTGACACCTGATTGGCTGATGAGCTATTTGCGGTAAGGAGGAGTTGAACAGGTGTACCTAATAAAGTAGCCGGTGTGTGTATGCTGCAGCTGGTGAAGGTGGAGCTCATTTTAAATTCTTTACATACTGCTTGGTAGTTTAATCTATTATTATACATCATCATTTGTTAGTCAACTGGTTCATTCATTAGTGAAATCTTACAAGTATCTGGGTGTTCTCACTAATACACTATACAAGAGAGGTCCTTTACAGGGGGCACTCGTGAGGACCTTCTTTGACTCTGTGGTGGCATCAGCCATCTTCTAAGGAGTGGTTTCCTGGGGCAGCAGCATCTCGACAGCTGTCAGGACGAGACTCAACAGACGGACTAAGAAGGCCAGCTCTGTCCTGGGATGCTCCCTCAACCCAGCTGAGGTGATGGAAGAAAGGAGAGTGATAGCCAAGCTGTCATCTCTTATGGACAACATGTCCCACCCCATGCAGGACACTCTGACAGCACTGTGAAGCTCCTTCAGTGACAGGCTGCTTCACCCATGGAGTGTGAAGGAGGGATACCGCAGGTCCTTCCTTCCTGCTGCTGTCAGAGTATACAACCAACGCTGCTCCCAGTAGATCACACATGCAAAAACTATGGACAACCAGTCATCACTCATGTGCCAGTATCTACACATGATACATGCAATAATGTAAATAGCCTGTCTATGTATTACATCTTGCTTTGTTCACTGCTTTTATTTTGCACTGTGTTATTATACTGTTGTTGTACTAATGTGCACTTATATATTGCTTTGGTTTTTTTATTTCCTCCTAAGGTGTAGTGGAGTAGAAGTATAAAGTAGCATAACACGGACATACTCAAGTACCTCAAAATTCTCTAAATTTAAATGATAGCATTTGCAAGATTAGATAAGATTAAATTAACTTTACTGATGACATGAGACAACTTTGATAGATGAGATGGAAAGAGAGACGGCAGAGACCATAAACGGTTTCATAAAATGAGATCATTATTACAGTTATGGCTTTGGCAGCGGGATTAATTAATGCATTTCTGTGAAACTTTGATTTTTCTTTACACTTCTCTGTGGGCTCAGGCAGCTTGGCCTCAAGCAAAGATACACATCTAGAGGTGAACAGGCATTCAGCTGACTCCGTCCCCATGTTTCTGTTCTGTGACCGGTTCAATCTGACCTTCAAAGCACAAATCTGCCACCACATCAAACGCTTTCTTTTTAGCTCTCAGTGTAGACTTTTTCACTTTTTGCCTTAATTTATCCTGGGAATATTTGCCAAGGACACATGCTCTCTTTCATCAACACCCTGCTTCACACGTACAAAGTTACACACATTCATACCTGGCTGCTGCCCAGTGCAACCACAGTCTTCTAGTGTTGGTCTACTGGGCAGCAATTTGGACGTTAGGAAATGCCCTCAAGGACATTTCGATGGTGTTAGCTGAAGGAGAGGAGAGCAGGCTGCATTCACTCCCCTGAGCTGCTACATTTTCGTTGGCTAATCAGGGATGCAACATTTCTATCTTCTCTTCAGCCAACTTGTCTTAGCCAAAGTCCCGCACTGATTGGTACAAATCAAAAAACACTTCTCTGAATCCATTTTATTTATTCTATGAGACATTTTATGGACAATATCAAATTTGATGATAATGACAAATTATATGACTTTTATGACATTTGAAATTCATTCAGTGACTTTGATGCATTTTTATTTTATAATTAATTTATTTTTTTAACAATCTCAATAACATTCTATGCTATGACATTTTTATGGACATGCTATACCATGACGTTTTTATCAGGGTTTTATCGACATGCTATACCGTGACGTTTTTATCAGGGTTTTATCGACATGCTATACCATGACGTTTTTATCAGGGTTTTATCGACATGCTATACCATGACGTTTTTACCAGGGTTTTATCGACATGCTATACCATGACGTTTTTACCAGGGTTTTATCGACATGCTATACCATGACATTTTTATGGACATGCTATACCATGACGTTTTTACCAGGGTTTTATCGACATGCTATACCATGACATTTTTATGGACATGCTATACCATGACGTTTTTATGGACATGCTATACCATGACATTTTTATGGACATGCTATACCATGACGTTTTTACCAGGGTTTTATCGACATGCTATACCATGACATTTTTATGGACATGCTATACCATGACATTTTTATGGACATGCTATACCATGACGTTTTTACCAGGGTTTTATCGACATGCTGTACCATGACGTTTTTATGGACATGCTATACCATGACGTTTTTATGGACATGCTATACCATGACGTTTTTACCAGGGTTTTATCGACATGCTATACCATGACGTTTTTATGGACATGCTATACCATGACGTTTTTACCAGGGTTTTATCGACATGCTATACCATGACATTTTTATGGACATGCTATACCATGACGTTTTTATGGACATGCTATACCATGACGTTTTTACCAGGGTTTTATCGACATGCTGTACCATGACGTTTTTATCGACATGCTATACCATGACGTTTTTATCGACATGCTATACCATGACATTTTTATGGACATGCTATACCATGACGTTTTTACCAGGGTTTTATCGACATGCTGTACCATGACGTTTTTATCGACATGCTATACCATGACGTTTTTATCGACATGCTATACCATGACGTTTTTACCAGGGTTTTATGGACATGCTGTACCATGATGTTTTTACCAGGGTTTTATCGACATGCTATACCATGACGTTTTTACCAGGGTTTTATGGACATGCTGTACCATGACGTTTTTACCAGGGTTTTATGGACATGCTGTACCATGACGTTTTTACCAGGGTTTTATCAACATGCTATACCATGACATTTTTATGGACATGCTATACCATGACGTTTTTATCGACATGCTATACCATGACGTTTTTATCGACATGCTATACCAGGACGTTTTTATCAGGGTTTTATCGACATGCTATACCATGACGTTTTTATGTGACCATCTAAGATATTTCAGTTGGTTCATTAATGCCAGACCACCTGACAGGCAGATAATGCCATACCTAGAGCCATGCTGCTTTCATTGCTGAGACCTGATGAACCATGTTCCAGCTCATCTACATAATTTTTGTCCATTAAGCTAACAATGCTGGCAGTAAAATTATATGTGTTTTTCATCGGAAATGTCATATAATTACAGAATCAAATGCCAGACAGCAAGGATGGTCATCCTCAATGGTTCAACTGTGGCTCACTGTTCCAGGCAAGTGGCTCAGTACTCACCTCTTCATAAGAGCCCTCCCTTCATGCGGCAACATGTTGCTCTGCTCAGACCAGTCTGAACTGCCCCTTGCTAGGACACGGCCGCTCCAGCATCAAACGATATTTTTAATCAAGTGGTCAAAAGCTATTGCACAAACATTCTAAAGTAGCTTAGGTCAACAGTGTCCCAGAGCCTGTTCTGTTAGCTGGAATGCTCCTGTACGCTGCAAACAGGCCTCTCTTTGTGTTTCAGACCAGCAGCCTCACGCCACACCGCACCGCTCTGGAATCCTGTTTGTTTTCTTTCAAATTTCTCAACCTAGTTCACTCCGATGTGGAAGCGCAGTGTGCTGTGTATAGGTGTGTGTGTGTGTGTGTGTGTGTGTGTGTGCTTACTGTGTTTTAAGGTGTGCGTTAAGTGTGCATCTGTGTTTGTACGCATGGAGCAACAGTGTGGCTCATTGAGCATGTGCTCAATTTAAGCCGGTGCCAAAATTCACATGCTTTAAAGTGGAACATCCTGAGGAGTTAAAAAATTATAAACTCTGAGCCTGCGTAAATCCAGCCAGCTCCAGTGTAGGTTGTTAATGTGAAGAGTTACAGATAGATGCCCGTTGGACCAAACTCTGGGTTCTGTAGCCAACGGGCCTGGTTTTTAATTCATAGTCAATTCAATCAATGCAGGATTCTCTTGAGCAGAGTTTGTTCTGGTATTTAAATGTGTTTGTCTTCCTGAAGCTGGATTTCCTCTACAGTCAACGACAAGACAAAACCATAAACTTGGATCTGTTGTTTTGCATTTCTGGACTTCCCCCATTCATTTCTAGTCAATCCACTTATCTAGCCAGTAATCTGCAATTATCCACAATACAGAGGGCTTGTTAACGCCCTAAGTGCTGACTGGACAAACACCTTCTCTCTCATACTTTTAGTCCTCCTCCCCCTTTCTCCTCATTTCTACTGTTGGCTGACCAAACCAGAGGAATTCATTATCCCGGAAACTTTTTGCAGAACAGAGTGAGCCAAGCAGGGCAAGGCTATTCTTCTTTCCTGTCCTTCCTGACAATGAAACCATGGCATACAATCAGCCTATTATTACTGCTACAGATGACCACTGTTCTTTTGCCATATGAACTTCAACCCTGGCTATCTGGAAGTTATGTTTTTACCCTGAACAGCCCGGGTCTATCTGTGAAGAGGCTACCTGGATCAGGTTGTTTCTGTAAGGAAAATGTCAGACGCATCACAGCTTTGCTCCAATAAAGAGGGCAGAATCTGACCTTTAACCAAGAATCTTCATGCCTCATTTCATATCTCATATTAATGGAAATTTTGGTATGGCAAAGGGACTAAATGATGTCATCTCAACAACTGAGTGGTCAATTCAGTTTCAGTGAGACAAACATTATATCTGGAAAGAGGTAAACCTAATTTTCCATCCATCCACCCACCATCTTTGCACAATAATGCTTTGCAGGGATGTTGGGAGCAGGAGCTTATCCCAGCCTATACTGGGCGAGAGGCAGCGTCCGGCCTAGACAGGTCTATGACCAGTCTATGACAAGACTGACACATTATACTAGACAGGCAAATATTCACACTTACAGTCACACCTGTGAGCAGTTCAGTCGACTGATTAATAACAGATACAAGGAGTGGGTTCACATATGACAAACCACATATTACATGCTTTATTAGAATGGGATATTACCAGGCTAGTGTGTCTCAACCATGCATTCTTTCTAATGGTCAGCAGGGGGCAACACCAGCTGATAATCATTTGAAAATGATGGGCCCATTTTTAGAAGAATAGACAATAAAGTAGGGTGTGCTTCAGGGCGTGGCGACCTTGTGATTAAACAAGTTGCTACTATGGCCATGTCCATGGGTTCTCAGTCAGATCCACCCCTTGCTCCCTCACAGCTCCACCCTCTCGTACATATATGGTCACCTCTGGCTCCAAAAACCCAAGATGGCGATGGCCAAAATGACAAACTCACAGCTTCAAAACAGGAGTCCACAAACCGATGGGTGATGTCATCCACGTGGATGTGGCTACATCCACTTCTTTTTTAATACTTTATTTTGCCCTGTCTCCTGAAAGCTATTGATCTCTCATTTCATCGCTGACACGTAAACACTGACACAGCTTTCAACCATTCATCTCATGTTGGTGGTTCTGCCTTGTACTATCTCTTCGTGGTGACCTTTTTACAGGCTGCCAACAAGATTTTTATAAGGTATCGGTCTTCTCTTAACACAGTTCCTCCTGTCATATTGCATAAACATACATTTCTTTTAAACAGTCGATGGACATTTCAATCAGGCGCGACAGAAGAATGAAACAGTGTAGTTTAGTGTAAAATATAACTGTACAGTTTAACAGATGATTTGTGCTGATAAGATTTTTGGCACTTAGACATCTGAGGGAGATTATTTGTGATTATGGGACATGGAGTCTAGACACTGCTGGAGGTAGCAGTGGCTGATGACTTTGGTTGATGACTGCTGAGGCGAATAGAGGCTGCATCTGAGAAGACTAGGTGGTGATGAGGAGGTGAAGGGTACACACAGCAGCAGCATGACAGGATTGCGGACAGAAAAATAACCATAATTAAAATAAGGAGCAGTGAGATGATAGGCTGACGGAGAAGTTGTGTCGCTGTGCTATTAGTTGATTGTGGATCAGCTGTAGAACAGCAGATGAGTCGACTGACAGTCCCAAACATTGACAGCCAGAGATGGAACGTGAGCATGCATGCAAGGAGTAGTGCAAGGAGTAGATAGCAGGGTGAGGATGAAAGTTACAGCCTAAAGCATGACTTTCTTACGACAAAGCATGAAAAAGTATTGTGTTCCTGACTGAACTTTCACTAGAGCTTTATTACAACTTGTCCTGAAGCTGTAAAAAGACAGAGTTTGTACACTGACATGCCACCCCATGACATATCATCTGCAGGCACTGACACAACACATTCACTTGTTATGCAGATGATATGTGACTGTATGTCTCAACAAAGCCTGATAACCCTGACATGTACTGCATTATGTCTTGCTTTGCTGTTGTCAGGAGCTGCATACCCAGAAATGTCCTGTGGTGGAATGACTCATAAGAAGTTTCTCCTTTGTATTCGTGCCTTTTCTAATGATGTTAAACAAGAGGCTGTTTACCTGAGGGAACTGTTTTACCCCAAGGTGTCAAAGTGCAGGTGAATCAAAGTGGCACATTCTTGTTTTATTCAGCTGAGATATTTAGGCCATTCCTCTCAATTACAGAACTAAAAGAGATTTATCTACCCAAGTTTATCATCTGGATCAATTATTAATTACTGGAACATATTTTTTGCAAAAATAAAGAGTAACATAAAAAGACCTGTACTTAAAGGTACAGTCCATTGTATGATCAAAAAACTTTCTCTGAGCCATACATTTAATAATGCATTAAACATGTGAAGGATGATCTGACGCATACTGATTCCTCTTGTTGTTATGTCATGGTGTTTTTCTGAGTGTCCATCTTTCCCCTGTCCCTACAACATTTCTCACACTGATGTGTTTGACTTTGTTTCAAACCCTTTACTGCTCCATTTCCAGTAACCTGAGGAAATGCCTTTTCTGGGCTGTCCCACTAAAATGCCACATATAGGCGGCCCCTTCTAATACTGCAGGGTAGGCTGCTCTCAAAAGCCCCTCCAAAATACTCTGCAGGGCGGTGTGTCCTGAATGTCCCGCACCTGCATAAACACACCGAGCCAGGAGAGCTGCCCACCGCCCTGCCAGGCACGCTAAACCACATGTCCAAAAGGCAGGAGAATAACATACCTGGGAACAGTTACCGTGAGAAGCAGAGGTAAAGTAGAATACAGTTAACCACAGAAAGGTTGAAGTCAAAAGGCATGGTAAGAAAGGTGCCACCTCCAGTTTAGTGAGTGCAAAGTAAGGTTTAAGTTTTGCAAGAGCACACAAAACATACCTGGTAGCAAAATACAGAACACTATGTATGTGTGATATAAAACAAAGAACTTGTAGAGTCAGATACGGGGGCAAAAATGAAACCAGATGGGTGAAGGAGACAAAGAAAAAATGTCAAACCTGAAATCAGATTGGGTGAGAAAAACACTTTGCAAACCTCAGGGATACTTACGTAAAACAAGCGTACAAAGGGTAAAAGGAAAAATGTGTTAGGACCAGAGAGAGTGCAAATCGGGCCCCTGAGACAGGCTGTGTATTGACACGCCGTGACAGAACACCTACCTGTCAGACGTGCCCCATAAAGGCTCTCCGCAGTGGGACAAGGCCTCATATTCACACAGCATCACACGACACCTTGTAGTTATGTAACTGTCGCACCCTTCAATCATTGTATTGTAAGTGAGACCTCACAAGGGGCCCCGGTCATACATGTCGTACTTCTTAATAGCACAGAAGGCCCAGTTTTTTCCAAGTGGGCCTCCATACTTGATCCTGGATGAGTCTTAGCTGTAAAAAAGTGATCTCAAAAACAGGAACAGAGGCACAGATGCAAGCATTTAAGTCTATAGCTCGACTCAGCAATAAAAACACTCAAAAACACCATATATTCTGTTTATAACGTGATTATATCGTCACATCTACCAAATGCATTACATGAATTGTAAAAAATCCCACTTGGCTGCAGCAGATTTGACAGATAGCAGCGTGATAGCTCCTTCCTGCGTCATCGCCTCCTCCTCCGCTGCTGCTGATGGATTTATACACTGAGCGGGACTGGATACAGCTGGAAAAACAGCAGTGAACTCACAGTCGATGATGCACGAGATGCATATTTGGGGTAACACATGTGGCGATGATGATAGTTTAAACTGGATTAAGATTTGTAAATCTGACAAACTAATAATCCTTAAAACAGACATTACACTATGTGGCTGTGTTTTGGCTCTTCATTGAGATTGTTGGTGTTGCATCAGCCAGAGATGTACTAAAGGGTAAACTGAGTTCAAGCTAACCTCAGCTGATACATGAACTTATATTCTATTTGAAAGGTGGCAACTAACATTATTCAAATTTGTAGAAACTTAAAGGGATAATTCATCATTTTAAAAAATACACTTGCTCATTTTCTTGCAAGAGTTAGATGAAAGTATTGAACCCACTGTTACATGTGTTCAGTATGAAGCAGGAGATGGTTAGCTTAGCTTAGCATAAAGGCTAATAACAATTGAAAACAGATAGTCTGGCTCTGTCCAACAGTAACAAAAACTTCCAACTAGCACTTAGTTAACACATAATATCTTGTCTTTTTAATCTGACAAAAACCAAAGTGTTACTTGACAAGTTGTGGTTTTACAGGAGGTTTTATGCTGGGATGTTCCTTGGCTGAGCGCAGCGACTTCCTGGCCTTTGTCTTGCTAAGCTATGCTAATTTCTCCTGGCTGTAGCTTCATATTAGCATATAGCCATGAGAGCGGTATCCATCTGCTAATCTCACTCTGGGCTGGAAAGCAAATAAACGTATTTCCCAAAATGTGTGCTATTCATTTTACCTGATGTCAGTTATGTGAAACTATTTTTAAGGAAAGAAGTAGGAAGAGAGAACAATTAAAGGTACACTATGTAGGAATTGTCACTTACATTTAAACTTGGCCCCTCCTTTAGCAAGCTAACTAAGCTAAGCTCAGGCCGCATCAGTCTTTATCCCTATACTCTCCTCTAGTGTTTGCCAGTGAAAGTGGAAGCCAACGCAAGATTCACTTTCATTTGAGAACGAGCTTTGTAGCTTTGTTGCCTCACTGTATTAGTTTGTGGGGCCCATGTGGGTAGTTAATGGGTTGAAAATGGGCCCTATATAGGATTGTCCATGGGTTTCATATTGGCCCCATTCCAATTGCCCACATGGGTGGGTTTGCCCACTTGTGCCCCAGACAAGATGCCCATTTTGGGCTCATACACACTTAGTACCCAGGTAGTCCTAGCATAACCATGTGGAGCCCACTTGGGTAAAGCCATCGATGGGGGCAACTGGCATGGGGCCAATACAGAACCCAGGGACAATCCCATATAGGGCCTATGTTTCAACATATTCACCCCACATGGGCCGCACATACAAATAATGGCTTGGTTGCTGCCTTTTCATAAAGTCCTCACCTGCACGCTGTTATTGTCTGGGGCTACACGCCAGGGATGTATGGACACAGCGCTGGAGGCGGGGCCCCATTCGTTCCTATGAAAGTTGCTCAGTGGCCCGTGATGCCAGAATGGTTTACCTGGCAGGTATAAAATTACCCCTGATGATCGGCACTGCTTCCATGCTGTGTGACCCATAGAGCAGGCCAACTAGAGACGTCTACCAGCCAAGCCAGCCACTTCTGGTTTAGCGTGCCGTTAACTTGAATGGGGATAAAATGATTCAGTCGTGTGGCTCTTCTCGACTCTCGAATTGTTATCGGAGCAAATGGATCCAATCCTGATAGTGAAATAGTCAAAAAGTCATTTGGTGGGGGCTGTGACACGTTGTGACTGATTTACAGACGTTTATTTTGCCATGTAAGTCAATGGGGGAAAAAAGTCCTTTTAGGCTGCAGGGCATCATGTGATGGTGTAATCACACTGAAAACTGGCTTCTGAGCCTGGCGCACTTCCTGGGAGCCTGGTTCAAGGCCAGAAATGTCCCAAATAGAAAATCAGGAGAAAATCATAAATACAGGCAGAGGGCTCTGCAGACAAACACACTTCTAGTGGGTCTAAAAAATGTGATTCAGAGAGGTTAGTCTTGTACGAGTCTATACACTGTTTATTAGGAAAATCCAGCATACCTTAAAGCCTCCTAACATGGGCTGTAGTCCACATTGTAGTAAGTCCCAAATGGCAAGCATGTTTTACTCGCCACTAATTTACCACAAAACTATTCCAAAACTTTTGCGTTGATTGTCTGATTCATTCCTGCTCAGAGTGGAAAACATATTTCTTGCTGTCTGTACTGAGGTAGGAGAAACATGTGAAACTTGGGCTGTCTGCTTCCCGGTTTGACAGCTAGCTGAGCAATGACTCCTTCCTGCGTCATCACTTCCTCCTCACTTTGCTGAGGAATCCAGCTTCCACTGTTCCAGCTGGGGGAATATTCCATGTTGTTGTGAAGCGGATGGTGGCAGCGTCATATATTCCACTGTCAGTTTGAGAGTGGGCAGGTATACTGCAAGGTAAACTGAACTCACATATAGCATATGGACGCAGTTGGATTGCATCGCTCTGTCCCTCCTGGGTTATCATTAGCTTCAGGAAAACTAGCAGTCGTGCCACTTGAGAAAACATGATACTGTGAGAGCTACTTTTAGAAAAGGCGAGAGAAAACAGTGGGTAACAACAGGCCAGCTGTGACCTTCCAACAAAGGGACACACAGACGAGCACAGAGCGGTCAGATTGCCACCAGACAGACAGGCAAACAGACAGACAGACATGGGGCGAGGGTGTAGGCTGCAGTCTGACCTTGCAGCTCGCAGACAGATGGGGAGAGGCCTTTCGTTCCAGACACACAGACAGACAGGGAGGGGTCCCGTTAGCCACTGTGCAGAAACTTCATATCTGGAAACAATTAGAGGCGATGGGAGCCCTGGCTGTTTCAATACTGCACAGCACAATTCTATCAAGACTTTATTAGGGAACAGTTTGCTTTCCTAATGACCAAAACCACCGGTCACAAAAGCACAGTTCATTATTCCATCAACATCTTAAGAAGCAGCAGCGAACAGTATTGTTTTTACAATCCTCTATTCAGTTAAGAACACATTTGTGTTTACGCTGACAGCCCAGCAAAAGGGAAAGCCCTCGAAGAGTAATATTTTCACAGCTGTTTATAAAGGAACAGTCCTCCTCGTGTTAATCGTTCACCTTTTGTTCATTTTGATTAGTCATCTGAGAACGGCGTTGCCTTTTGCAGCGTTCAGCACAAGCAGCTCCATCAGAGGACAGATCTGTTGACTTTGAATGTTCTTTCAGTCAAGACACCACACAGACGCTGGTTTTGCCAAAAGGGTCCGACTGGGTTTTCGTTGGTGAAGCCAAAACTCCAGCAGTGATGAGAGGCACTCATTGCACACTTCCCTAATAAGAGCGTTTGTGGCTTGAACATTGTCCTGTCAGATCGAAGGGTTTTTTCTACTCAGCGTTGTTGTTAGCGCCAGTATGGGAAGCTGGATCTAAGGGTTGTTTTTATGTTAAAACCAGACTCAAATAGTTTTTGAGTTAATGCCATTAGTCACACAGTGCTTCTACTACTTTTGATTACATAAGGCCAGTAGACAATGTACAGACACACTTACAGTCGAGACTTATTGGAAAAATATCTTCTTAACCCCTTTAGATCACATTTCTGCCCATACTGTGCACCTATTTAACATATGTATTAAAAATCCTTAAAAAAAAATATGACCTGTGCTTACATAAGCTAGTACCACCCAATAACATCATGACATCCACCCATCAATCAGTCTGAAACTTTTAGATTAGGACACTAGCTAGCAACAGTATGGTATGTTGATGTGTTTTGGGGTGTTTGCCTGGCTAGAATTTATTCACTTTTAGGAAACTTCTCACTTTTAACAACACAAAATATCTAAACAAGCCACTGAGGGCTGAACAGGTGAACTTGTTCCGGACAGGTGTTCTGGGCTAAGAATAAACCAATGTCCAGTACGCGTTATCCCCATTTATTCTTAACACACTGGAAGAGATAAGTTGGGCTGCATGTGGCTGCCCTGGTCGGCCGATATTGGATCAGGTCATTTTGGCTACCTGGGATACTTTGGGATGTTTTGGTGGCATCTTGGCACACTGATCTGATACTCCGTCAAATACGCTACACTTCACTCCACCACACCTCAGAATGTATGGGTTGGGACCTCTGCTGCAGGAGTGTGAGCCCTGCAGTGTGGACATTCGTGAGAGTCCACCTGGCGGCACACACAGTGTCAGGGCTAACTCTTAGCATAACACGACTAACATTACCTAAAGGTTATTGATAGGTTTAACAACAGACTTGAGTTGTTTTGATGTGGGTATTGGATGTTAGCTGCTACTGTGTTAGCTTGTACTAACTGGGCTGACATTGAACTGATGGTTCGTTGGCAGGAGAGCAGCTCCGGCGATGGCAGCAACAGAAAGTTTGCTAATCCTGCAGGGAGTTGGGATGGCTCAGGATCAGATCCCCCGGCGCAAAAAGGATAGAATGCAGGTAAGGTTTGACTGGAGATGATCCGATACTACTTGGAACTGGTTTATTTTGGTTGATACTTAACCCAGCCCTACATAATTATAATCATGTGATGTCTTCGAAAGCGGCACAACAGCTACAAACTGGATCTCGCAGTGAGATTGCTTAAAGGTCTAGAATGAACTTTGAACCTTAAATTTATCCATTACGACTACAGCCATCCAACAAAGACACATAAAAATGTCCACATGCAATTAATCAGGCCTTTTCCCTTCTAAATTAATAAAGATCTCTGAGAGGAGGTGTGGGTATGTTTACAAAATTAGGTAAATAAGCTGCTAAAACCTGGTAAACAGCTTGTAAATAACTGGTATGTTTGATTGAGGTACAGTAAATTGGGATTTGTGTTACTGGCAGGCAGCTGCTAAATAATCAGAAAATAGTCAACAAGCTCTGCAGCAGGAACACTCTGTTTCTGACAGTAAACCAACAAACTGTTAAAGCAGCCGCTCACCTTTATATGAAACTGTATGAGAGCACAGTTCTCCCGCTGACGGCCAGTAAATAACCATCCAGTAAAACAGACAGTAAACACACACTTTCAGGACCAGCTTGACATCTCAGGCAACCTCACATGAATTTAAATGAAAGCCTTTAAAAAGTCTAATGATAGAAAAACAGTCCGAGTTTATTTGATGTTGAGGAATGTTAAGGTGAAGTCTTGACCTGGATCGCTGCACATCACGGCTTGAAACACCTGTCTGGGAAGCAGAAACCCACAAAGCAGAATGTCCGTTTTTTTCTCAGCTTGAAGTAACATTTACCTTGGCAGTGAATGAGACAAAGCAGCAGCGTGTGATTAAAGCCGATGTTTTTATTCAAGGCTTTTACAGGAAGCTAATTAGCTGAGGTATGCAGTCGTGTGCCAAGCTAATAGGGGGAAGCTGACATTCCTGCAGGGAAGCGGTGGCCTCAGAACGCTACAGAATATGTATTTACATTCACGGCCTGCTCTGTGTGAGCCACAAGACTTTCAATTCAAACACTTCACAACATGGATTTTTTTCTTTTAATTCAAATATTGAAAAAAGTTAGGATGTGGTCTGGGTCGGGGAACCACACGGTGACTCAATTTGAGAACACTGAAGACCTGCAGAGGTTATTTGCCTTGTTGTAACTAGATGATAAAAGTCACTTTGAAAGTTAAAAAGCATCGACTGACTGGTGCTTTGGAGACTCACTGCTACAGATGTGTGCATATAAAAAACGTCTTGACCTCACTGGGCAAAACAGAGTAACACGGCAGATGCCATAAAAGCGCAAGGCATGTCTTATGAGAAAAGCTTTACACCTTTGAAACGTGACATTAGAGAAAATCAATTTATTGTGTTTGTCCAGCTACTTTTAAAATACATGTAAACATGTTAGTCTGACTGAAATCATACTAAATCAAATTTCTCAGACTAACACACCCAGATAATGCATTTGGGAGTCAAATTCCACCCGTGTGTATACAGTCAATCAGACCCAAACTGACCGAGGCGCTTGGAGCATGCTCCAAAGTGTCCCCACTGGGGCCCTGAAGTCGAAAGCATAAAATGCGTAACAGAAGAAGAAGCAAGCAACAACATTGCTAAATCTGCATCCAGAGCTGTGTGTTTTTGGATGGACAAAATGTGCCAGTTAGCTGCTAGCTAACCGTAGCTAACTTGTTTGGTCTGTGACGTAATAGGTCAACCAGAAAAAAGTCCAACACTAACAAGCTCAAACGAGGCATATCGCCACCTATCGTAGCGGAGTCAAACATAGTCCGGTCAATCAATTGATTCCCTTACTGGGCTTGTATGACAGTAGTCCAATTAATTGGCCTAGTGGAGCTGTAGCCGTAGGGTGGTTTGCAGCTGTTGGGGTTTCAGCACTGTGTCTCTTCACCTTCAGCTCCAGTTATTGCCCTGTAATTAGTCGTGGGCCAAATACTTTTTCGTTTCTTCCAAAGGGTTATATCAGTTTAGTGTAAATTCCCTTTACTTGCCAGCCCTGTCTTCTTCCACTGCAGCTTGCAGGTTTCTCAGTTTGTCCATTAAGTATTGAGCTGGACCCAGTTAGCATAGCTTAGCATAAAGACTAAGAGCAGGGGAAGCAGCTAGCCTTACCCTCTAAAACTCACTGATTAACAATTATGCCAGGCTCAGGCTACAGGACTAACAATCGGAAGGACAAATCTGGTCTGGGATCTTGGTTGGTACCGATGTTCAGCCCAGATTATCTAGTAATGTGACTGGTTTACAGATCTAGCCTTAAACCAACTGCTTACTTACTTATCAGAGCCACCCAAATAATTTCAAACATTTGATAGTTAGGAATTAAAATCAGGATGATTACGACTACTTTCACAACAGCCAATGAGAGAGACAAGCTATGTTAGTCCTTGAGTGGCTGATGGTGTCGCCGCAGGGCCCTTGAGGCTAACGTTAGCTAGCATACTACTGTGACAGATATCAAAACTCACAGTGAAAATCTCAACTCCAGTTCTCACTCAAGAACAGACATTTGGTATTAACCCCCAACTATTTTGTCATCTACACTCGTTTAGCCTTCTGCTTTTGTTTTCTTCACTACAAAGCATCATTAACATTACAGCAATTTGTTGCCTCACGTCAGTCTCGCCAGATCATGTGAGAAAGATAATGTGAGGTGGTGCAATGCTCCCTCTGGCACAATCTTTACACTATCGTGTAGTCAATGATGTACCATAAATTTCAAATCACAGTGTGTGCATGTTTTAGACCAGGAGAAGAACATCTTGGAAGTTTCTCCTTATGTGCATGATGATGCTACATGATTTCAAAACTGATTATGAGTTTTTCACAACAACAGACATTTTGGCTTGTTAACGCACAGGTGTTCCTAATAACATTAACAATGTCTTTTTTCTATAAGTGTCCAGTAATGACAGTGTGACAGTGCGCTAACATGAACAGTACCAGGACCCTGAAACTGAAGCATCTCCTATTCATTTTATTATTTAACCCATGATTTGCCTACTGTGACATGTCAAAACGTCTATGTAAAACCTCAATATGTCATTTTTCATCTCTGTTGCATGTGGAGTAATCAAACAAGATATAACATGTAATCTAGTAATCTTTGGGCTTGTTGGTAGGCATATTTTTTTAAGCTTTGGACAGAGCTGGGCCAGCTGATTTCCTGCACCTTCTAGTCTTTATGTTATGCTTAGTGAATCACCTCCTGACTGCACCTTCACATTAACAGGGATACTTTACTCCTCAAATGACTTGTGTATCAATCACTCACCCTGTGTTACACTGAATTTGGGATAAACGTTGTTTTCTTGCATGCCTCCACTTATCCAGTTGTAGCCTATCCCAGCTGACACTGGGTGAGAGGCAGGGTTCACCCTGGACAGGTCACCAGACTATCACAGGGCTGACACATAGAGACAGACAACCATTCACACTCACATTCACACCTACGGACAATTTAGAGTCACCAATTAACCTGCATGTCTTTGGACTGTGGGAGGAAGCTGGAGTACCCTGAGAAAACGCTGACACCTGAAGAACATGCAAATTCCGCACAACCCTCTTGCTGTGAGGCAACAATGCAAGCCACTGCTCCACCATGCCGCCTTCACACAATAACATAAACCAACTTATGTTTTGTTAGTTTGAATCAGTTTTTGGATTCTTCGTTCACTGTAGGAATGTGAGAAAAATGTTCATCAAAAATTTCAACGTAACACGACCTGAGGGATTGATATACAAATGCAACCATGAGAATGCAGTAGCATCTCTTTTCTCATCTAACTCCCGGCAGGAAGCAAAAAAGCACATTTCCCAAAATGTTGAACCATCCCTTTGAACAAACAGACCTCCAACAAATTGACAGGTTTAGTCATTCTCAGTGTGCTCCAGTTAAAAGCTTCCATTGTAGCTGTAGCACTGTGTGTGGCGGGACCCACTCTATATTTAGAAACCAACACCTGTAAAGGGCAGACCATCTTTAGGGTCACAGGGACCTTCTCACCCCAAGACCTTGCTTGGTTTCATCTGACCGCCACGGTTCAATATGCCTTCAAGGAAGCTCCTAGTGAGGTCTAATTGTGCCGGGCATCATGTCTAAGATTAGAAACTCCCTCGACCTCTGACTGAAAGGTCACTGAAACAGAACAGCGGCCATCCTGGACCCACACGGAGCTGTGTTTAAGTACAGACCACCTGACATCCGTAGCCATGTGTGTGGCAGTAAATCTACAGCTGAGATGAGTTTCTGCTGTTTGTTGAAAGAATAACAGCCCAAATTCTCATCAGTGTCTCCAGTCTAAACACTTTCCAGGACACAGGTTTTAAAAAGGCACTTTCCACTCTCACTTTCCGCCTTTGACATTTCATCCCTCCCATTAATCCCCCCTTGTTATATCGGTACAAATGTTCCCATGCACTATATCAAGAGCTAGTTTCCACCTGTGAACTTCAGCCAGTCAAACATTCTTTGTCCGAGGTAGATGAAAGCAATATCTCCTCCCTTGTTAACGCAGGCTGGCAAATGCATTCCCCTTGATGTCCCTAACTAAATGATTTATGAGAAAAATTTGACCAAAAAATGCAATCCACCTTCCAACTATGCCCCTCTGGCATCAAACCGTCAATATATTATACCTCGGCCCATTACCCCAAGTAATCCTAAACCCAACTATTTCGTGCAAGCCGTGCCTGAAAAAGATTGAGTCTCATGCATGTTTCCAGTCTGAACATTTCCACCACTCAGGGCTTTAAATAGACACAGTTTCCATCTTGACAGTTCATCTGCCCACCAACCCCATTGTTAAATCTCAACAAATCATCCCAGGCTCCGGATCCATTATTAGTTTCCACTGCTTGTCTCTTCACAGGCAGGCTTCAAAAAGTTTCCATCAGCTTCCAAGTCTTTCATCTCTAAGTAATTGACCTGTCTCTTCAACATTGTTAAATTTCAACAGATCACCGTCCCATCCATTTAAAATTTTCCCTGTGAGCGTTTTTGCAGACCTGCCCTGAATTGTAAAAGAAAGCAGCAATTTACTTTCCCAGCACGTCTTTATTATCCTGTTTGCTTCGCTGATGAAACACATATTGCAGATGACACAGCGATGTTGTGCACTTATTCAACTGTCTTGTCAGGGGTGTTCCCTCGGTCTGTGTTCCTTATGTGTGGCTGTGTGTAATGCTGATACAAATATATGTGGTTATTTTTCCACTGCCCGAGTTGAAAGCCAACTAAAATGCCTCAAATGTCAATGAAATGCAAAATAACAGCATTTTCTTCCCTGTTCTCAACATGTTGTTTTTCAGCTTCTCCACCCGCACCGTCCCTCTGCAGGCAGGCAGCCCAAAAGTTCAAAGAGGCAGAAATATACAGGCAGGAAAATCATTTTGAGATCTTGGTTTCATGTTCAGTTTACACAGTGGTATATAGATGGTTGGTTTGAAGGCTAAAGCCAAGGAACATTCCTCGAATAGCCTGCCAGCTACCACTAATGGAATTTAGTTTAATGGACAGCTGAGTGCAGATAGGACAACCAAAGCTTCAAATGTGAGCAAAGTTTGGGAAAAACACCCTGGGTTTGTCTGCAAATACATAGATACACATGCTGTACATGTACATACACATATACACACATGCATGTTGTTGCCAAGTCTAGCCTCAAAAATGACCCTAAATTTGAATGCACAAAAAGTAAGTATTTTTAATGAATGAGGTTTTGTTGTTGTTGTTTTTGCGTTGCTGTTGTGCTGTATTAGACTGTGTTTTAAACTATTTATACTTTAAACTATGTGCACATATTAAGTCCAGTAAATACTACAGCATGGTTTGGATAATTCAGTGTATCCTCATAAAACAGTTTGCATGATGTGTTTTGAAAATGTACATATAACAGTTTGTGTGATGTCAAACGATTTAGAGCCACAACAATGGCATCAACACATTATGTAAGTAATGCAAAATTATGTCGGTTAAGTTTAGGCAAGTAAACTTAAATAGGTTAGGTTAAAGGCCAGTGTGTAATATTTGGCATGGTTTATTGTAAATCTGAATCTGAATCTGAATATTCTACCCATTAATATGTTTATATAAGTGTATAATCACTATAAAATAAAATTCGTTTGGTTTTCGTAGCCTTATAATTATGCTTTCATATATATATATAGCAAGGGCCTTGCTTTAGAGAGGTCGCCATCTTGCGCCGCCATGTATGTACGGCAGACCGAGTGGACAATCCAGCCAGCCAGAGAACGCGTTTCGCGTGTATAAATAAACCAACGAAGACAGCAGAAGGAAGGAAGAAGGAGGAGGAAACAGCAGAGAGTGTTAGTAGTTCGTCGATAGAGAGTAGTGAAAAGTTTTTTTAGTTATAAAGTTTGGGAATGGACCACACTTACCACGCAACAGGAGAGAATGAACCCGAACCGTCATCTGCGAGGAAAAGAAGATGCAACTTCACTCCTTGTGATGCACTCTCTGCGGTGCTTTTCCTCCTGGTGATATATCTCCCCAGCGATGGCAGCAGTAGCACCGAATCCCATTCTGTGCATTCAGCCTCTCTTCTCGCCCGCTCAGCATCAAACACATGGAGTTCCTCATCTGTATGCTCCGGCTCAAACAGGTATGGCTCTGGGTCTGTGTCCGCAAGAAACTCTTCAAAATCGCGTTCAAAGTCGTCCATTGCAGCTACTATAGTCCGGAGATATTGCTAGGCTAAATAAACAGCTGAGCTCTGTTTACAGGCTACGCTGTCAGTCAGTGTGCGGGCTGGAGATTGGTGGAGCAGAGAGGGGAGGGGGTCCCCCCTCGGTATGGTAAACGAGTATGTGTGTATGAAGTGTGTCTGTTACGCTAGAAGAGTCAGAGTTTGGGACGGAGTCTTTTACCCCCTGGAGTGTTACCGGAGTTTTTGGAGTGCTCAAATAAACGGGCCTTTTTCCTGAATGCTCCTCTGGTCTCCTGCTTGTGAGGGATTCATTACAATATCGTAACATGGTTTAGATTTCAAAATAAACATTCACCTCGTCACTAGATAGGCCTACTCCTGAAAAACTTGTGCGCAAGGCTTTTTGTCCCTACGAGGCCACCGTCATTTACCCGACGGGAGGGGTGAGGGAGTGAGCCCTGCAATCTAGAATTTGACCACTGATGTCACTGTTTTCAACCCATTTTACACACTGGCCCTTTAAGGAAAAGAAACATGGTTGGGTGTTGTCAAGTTTACGTCCTTAACGTTAGGTTATGCACTTAACATAAAGTTATATAGGCAAGGTTTAGGAAAAGGAACATGGTTGGGCATGGTCATGTTATGTACTGAAGGTAAAGTTATGTACTTAATGTAAAGTTACCAAGGTTAGGTTAAGGAAAAGAAACATGTTAGGGTTCTTCACATTACATACAAGTTAAGTTAGGTACTTATTGTAAAGTTTAGTAGTTTAGGTTTAGGCATGGGAAGTTACATAGGTTAGATTTTGGAAAGTAAAGTTACATAAGTCAGGTTTAGGAAAAGAAACATGGTGTGGCATTGTCACGATACATATTTAACGTAAAGTTATGTACTTAATGTAAAGTTACACGGGTTAGGTTATGGAAAAGAAATGTGACCGGGTGTTTTCACGTTACATTCTTACGCAAAGTTATGTGCTTAACGTAAAGTTACAAAGGCTAGGGTTAGGAAAAGAACATGGTTGAACATAGTCACATCATGTGCTTAATGTTGAGTTATGCACTTAACATAAAGTTCAGTAGTTTAGGAATTGGTACATAAAGTTACAAAGGTTAGATTCTGGAAAGTAAAGTTACATAAGTCAGGTTTAGGAAAAGAGACATGGTGTGGCCTTGTCACGATATATATTTAACGTAAGGTTATGTACGTAGTGTAAAGTTACATAGGTTAAGTTTAGGAGAAGAAACATGGTTGAGCATAGTCACATCATGTGCTTAACGTTAAGTTACTTAGGTTAGGTTTAGCAAACGAAACATGGTTGGGTGTTGTCACGTTACATGCTTAATGGAAAGTTATGTACTTAATGTAAAGTTCACTTGGTTAGGTTTAGGCACGTAAAGTTGCGTAGGTAGAATAAAGGAAAAGAATCATGTTGTGGCATTGTCAAGTTATGTATTAATGTTATGTACTTCATGCGAAGTTAACGTAGGTTAGGTTTCGAAAAAGACACATGGGTTGGCGCCATCACATTACATATTTAACGCAAAGTTACGTACGCATGTAAAGTTATGTAATCAGCGTAAAGTTGCATAGGTTGGGTTTAGTTTGGCTTTGTCACATTACTTATTTATCGTAAAGTTATGTACTTGCCTTAAAGTTTTGTTATTAACATAAAGTTGCTAGGTTAGATTTAGGAAATAAAGTTATGCAGGTTAAGTTTAGGAAAAGAAACAACTCAAAGTTCACTTGGTTTATAGGGGAAAGTCCTGTGTTTGTTTGACCCACCCACCACCCAGCCTTCATACTTAGACAGAGTTTCACTCTTTGTACTACTTTCTTCTTTACATCTATAAGTGCACTGGTTAGGTGATCGCAGCCATCCCGATTATGTGGGTTATATATAAATTCTCATAGGAACAGTGCATGAGAACAGCCTGGATAAAGGTATCCCCTCTTTTTTTTCAAACTGGCATAAAAAGCAAAGTACACAAAAGGAAATTAAAGCCAGATGACTTTAGAAACGCTGCATGTACTAAAAGTGTTCACTGTGAAATTAGAGTCTATATCTGGCCCACTGTGGAACAAAAATGCAGCCTGAGTGCGGGGTGTTCGCTGCAACTGACTGGCCTTCTTTACTTTAGATGTTTATCTTCTAGCTTTAAAACTGCCAGGAAGGTATGACTGCAGCTGTGCTGAATACAAGCAGTGTGTGGGAACCATGGAAACAGCTAGAAAAAGCCCCCTCTGTGACATCAGCATCAGGTATGATATCATCACCCATGGTGTGATGGAACTGCACACATGTGAGGTGTCGAAGAGAACTGGGAATAGTATCCACTTTCCATGCCTGAGGGAGAGTAAACAAGGACAGTGTCGTCACTGGAGCCTGATGTGGGCATATAAAAATGCATCCTGGTTAGACACTGAGTCTGTCATCTCCACTCATCCCAGAGTTGGAAACTCCCCAGCTGACACAGCTGTGATGTCACACAGTAGCTATGAAACCAGCAGTGAGGCTATAAGGGGCCGGCAGCGCTGTGCGTAAATCCAGACTGGGATAGAAGGCAGGCCTTGACCTGGAATAACTACACTGGTCACATGACCTGAAATTAGTATGACTACAGAGCTAAACTAAGAACATCACCTCATCAGTTTATTCTCTTAGGAAGGGTGGAGGTGCTGAGGGTGCATTTTCATTTGGGAGGAATAATAAAGTGTGAAACAATACATCAGCATCATGTTATTATTCTTAATTATACTGGTGTCAGCTTTATTCCTGAGACTGATACCAGTGTTTAGTGATACTGTATACATTATGTCTGCTCTCAGCCCTGTTACTGCAGAGCTGGCATGAATAACACCAGAATGTAATTATTATTGTTAGATGAACATTTTCCACATCTGTCACCTGGTCTGCCTACGTGAAAAGATTATCCGAGACCACTGATAAACCGAGATGGCCCAGTTTAGATTGTTTCCTGTATCTGTCATGTGGGTTTTGCCACAGCCCCGCCCCCCTTTAGGAGACTAGCAGCAGCACTGAGTCTTTTCATTCCACGGGAAAAGTGAACGGATTATGACCAATTCTTTCACCCCACAGTCACCGAAGTAAAAATTGGACCCAGTCCGAACATTCTGTCACTAAAATGGAATTTTTCAGAAAGACGAAAAAGGACGCTATGAACTTTGTTGACCCCTCATCCTCACGAGATCTGAACCATCGGTCTGGTTTCCCTGCAGTGCTGCTGACATTGCTTTCCAACCAGAAGAATGGATAGACTTAGAAGTAGGACCTTGACTCAAAAGTTAAAACTGAAATAAAAACTTTAATAATACTTATATTCTTATTATTTAAATGTTTTCTTGGCACAGGGAGGAGGGTGACATTATTAGACTGATATGATCTTGGTTGAAATCAGATATTAAGCTAGCAGATAAAAACAAGCAAGGGTGCCAAATCAGGGAGCCACATTAGGACTGAGGGCCACACAGGAATAGTGTGGTTGCAAGTTGGCCACTAAAATTGCTAACTTTAGCTAACAGCATTAGCATTGATGACAGAGCGTAATTCCTGCGAGACTCGTGAGGTGCCACTAAATGCCATGAAACCAGAAGATTTATACAAGTTGTCATCCCTAACCTGGCAGATACTTGTCAGAGTGACGCAGTTTGATGTAGTCTCTTAGTAGATGTAAGCTATTGAAAACGAAACATAACACATGCATTTCATGTTTTTTAGGGCCGCCAGGCTGCACTTTATGCAACAACGCTACTACTAGGTTAGCGAGTAGCTCGGGAACATAGCATAGCATAGCATTAAGCTAAAGAGCCAGGTCTTTCCTTAGGAGTTGGTGGAGACCAAAACGGAGTTAAAAAGAGTGTCACTATCTGGTTGACACTGATCAGGTGGACACAAACACAACTCCAAATGAATGCTCACGTTGTATTCATGTATCTGCTGGATGTGTAAAAAGGCAACTGTTGGCTAATGATCTTATTATATCTGTTTCACAAGGCGTTAATATGGCGTTGGTCTGCGTACAGCTTGTTTATGTTTTCCACAAAAAAAAAATCAGTTATTTGAGGTTAAAAGGAAATTAAGGCCAGTTAATTTTATAGGAGAGGTGGAGTGGCCTTATTTTGGTGACTGTACTCCACCAAATAAATGGTCACATAAGTCTGATCAGGATGCTTCTGGGCACGTCCAAGTGGTAGGAGGCCCCCAGGCAGACTAAGAGCCTATCTCATCTGACATTGGGCGAGAGGCACAGGACTGACACATAGAGACAGACAACCATTCATACTCACATTCACACCTACGGACAATTTAGAGTCACCAATTAACCTGCATGTCTTTGGACTGTGGGAGGAAGCTGGAGCACCTATGTTACCTAATTAATAGTAATTATGATGGGAGCAAAAGAGAAAGTCTGGCGATGTAGTATAAAGAGCAACAAAGTCCTCGTAGGGCAGGAAGTCACAGTGGATTGATGGAACAAACACACACAGGACTTTCACCCAGGAGATTGGTGTTCATGTCCTTTGCAAAAGCAAAAGTTAACAACTTAAGTTTCTAAGTTAACTTATGTACTAAAGTTGTGTCAATACGTAACTTATGTCACGTACAAAACAAAAGTTAATGACAGGGTTAGGGCATTATTAGACCTACAGAGAAAACTAATTTCAGTCATAATCTAACCCTAACCCTAACATACTTATTTTAACCCAAACCGTGATCCCTTCCTGAACCTAACCAAGTAATTGTGTTGCCTAAACCTAATTCAGCTGGATCCATTTGACTATGTTAACCACGTGTTTAAAACTGTGACCATTTGGGGCACTAATTTAGGGTAGAAACATGTGGTTGTTTGAGTTGGAGTTGATTTTGTGACGATTTTATTGGTTCTTTATCAGTTGGAGATTTTTATTTGTGTCCACTACCTCATAACAACAAAAGTCCCCCCAGTTTAACATGAGATAAATAGCTAAATTAAAGTAGAATTAAAGTGAGTGTGTTCTGGCTTTTCCTTTAAAATCCCGTTATTAGATCATATAAAGTTTTTGCATTGTGCCCATAACAGTATCAGTGAGTCCAGTCATCACCAGCATACTTAGAATTTGCATGCACTGGTTTTATCAGAGAACAATGATACATTCTTCCAGCATGTGATTAAAGTCAGACAGCTCGAACGCAGGTATGTCCAACAACGCCGATGCCAACGAGCACAAAGCTGAACAGACTCCCCTGAAGCTGTATCACCGCCACAATTCCATTACTGATTTTAACCCACAGCTTCTCTCTTAGACAAATATCTCAGTCTATACTTAGCCTTGACATATCTGGGCCTACCACACACAGAGACATATGTTTCCTTTGGCCCCTACCGTCAACCCATCCACACATCCAGCTCTGCAGAACATTGAAGCACATGGAGCACGTAGCCAGACAGCCAGCCTGCTGAAATTCAGTACAGGAAACTCTGATGCTGACAGACTGAGCCCAGTGAACATTTGGTCTGACAATGAAAACAACCAGCAGCATAACAACATCCAGAAAAACATCAGTTCCCCAACTTGTGCAAGACAAAACAATCAGGAATAAAACTCATTTGGCTTTCTGTTGAGCCAATATTCCTCTGTTTTCTTATAATCTTGCAACTGATAGACTCCTTTGTCATAGCAAACCTCAGAGATATCCATACTTGGTCATACTTGATGCTATCGTTTTAAAAAAACAGTTCAATCAACCAAAGCTTGAAAATTACAACTGGGTTTCACTTTATCTTCAAACAACATCCCTTAAAAACACTCGAAAAACTGCTTGTGATGCAAGATAAACTGACTTAAAGGCCCAGTGTGGAAGATTTAGTGTGGCTTAGTGGCATCTAGCAGTGAGGATTGCAAATTGCAACCAGCTGAAACTTCTCCCCGTTAGAATTCCTTCAATGTTCATTGTTCGGGAGGTTTTTACCAGGAGCTGAATTATCTGCAGAGGTCTCTTCCGCTCCAAAACAAACAGATCCAGTGATTAAAATTAGTAAAAATGCTGAATAAAGCTAGAAATCACTTTTTCTCCAATGCTCTGCGGCATGTAGCAGAGGGGCCGCTCGCCCTGCACCTGCTAATGTGTCTTTGTCTTTTTCCTCTAATAACCTAAGATCTGACGAAGACGTTGAGAAGATTTTAACCAGGAGCTCATTTATCTGCAGAGGTCTCTTACTCTTGAAAGCATTTTTAAAGATCTGTGTTTTCAGATGCTCTTGTTGCGTAGGGGCTGCAAACCATGGCGGCCAACACAAAAATGCAAAAATGCAAAAACATGAATGGCCCCATCTAGAGCCAGTGTTTGGTTTGTCCGTTCTGGACGACTTAAGATGCTCTCACACCTGCCCTGTTTGGTTCAGTTCAATCAAACTCCAGTTGGTTTGCCCCCTCAGTGCGTTTAAGCAGGTGTGAACACAGCAAAACAACCGGACTGAGACCTTCTTGAAGAGGTGGTCTCAGTCCGGTTCCAAAGGAACTCTGGTGCGGTTGGTTTGTGGTGAGAAGGTGTTCCGACCTGGATGTGAAGCAACTGCAGTCACATGACACATTGTTTGGGTTAAACATGAGCATGTTACAGTCCTGGAGGATTATTAATGTGCACCTCCTCCTGTACTGCCTTAATATGCACATTCAGCACATCCAATGCATCAAAACATTGTTTTCTAGTTGGAGCCGCGTTTGCCTCGTTTTCAAACTGTATGCTTTGACTAAAATGAACAATGACAGCAATATAGTCCACGATGAGCAGCGCTAAAATCAACCTGCGTAGTTGTCCCTCCATTGTGACATTAGAAAGTGTCACATTTATCTTGCAAGTGTACTCTTCTTCAACGTTTGCTTTACTTCCTGGATTTTTCCCACATGGAAATTCTGACCAATCAAGAGCAGCTTTCTCACACAAGGCATTTGATCTGGTCCTCTTGTAAATGCTGCCGTGAGAACACCAACCAACTCTAGGCAATTATACAACTTTGGAACAACATGAGTCCCTGATTCAGACCAGAGGAGACCACTCTAGGGCTGACAGCAGCCTTAAAAACATGGTGGTGCAACATGGCAAACTCCATACATGAGGACCCACTCCTTATGTAGATATTAACATGTTATTCTAAGGTCAGGAAATCACACCAATTCTTATTTTCAGGTGATTATACACTACAGAAAACTATACTTATTATATTGTATTCCATTTCTGCCAGTAGATCCCTGCAAATCCTAGACACTGGGCCTTTAATACAAAACAAAAAAAACACCCCGACAGAAGCTGCATTACTCTGCACGTAGGATAAAAATATCAGCCGTCTGAGTGTTGTTTTGCAGCGTGGCCGGAGCACGTTCCTCCACCAAGCTGTTTCCTTTAGATATCATGCAGTTGAAGTTTAGGCCCTGAGGCTGTGATGACTAGACTGACAGCACACACACACACACACACACACACACACACACACTTTGGTCTGTTTTGACGGCCATCACACTTTCACTCAGACTGTGTTTTTCCTTGCTCAGATGGTCTAATAGGAGTCCCTACTGTACTGAGCCAGCACAGAGAAAGAACATATCCTTATTAGGAAGAGATCAGGCGTCCATATATGGAAAAGCTTCCTCTGTAGTAACAGCCCTGTCTGCTGGCTTCTCACTCACATTCCTTCAGCTCCAGGTTTCTCTGGGAGTTTTTCATTTCCGATTCGCTGGCTGGAGAAGGAGCAGGGCCACCTTTCATAAGAGTCTAGCCTGGTGTGTGATCCCCTTTTTCAAAAAAATACACAAACCTCCGTCTAGCCTCTTTCCTGCAATCCTCCACTCTGGGGTTTGATGTAGTAAAATAAGCCTGGCCGGGGACGGGGCACACCTGGCCTTTTCAAGTTCGTCATAGACTAAACCTCATTAGGCAGGTGAGAAGCCAGAGAACATGTAGCCTTTGTTCCCGTAATATCTGCCTTCATGGGCCGGGCTGCACTTTCACTAAAGTCGACTCAGGATTTTTAATCACGATTTGTCCTGACTAAGACCCTCGAAGTCAAAACGCCCAGTCAAATGTGTAATGTAATCCCAAGCCTTTGTTTTCAGCAGAATCCCTGAAAAAGAAAAAGACAAAAAGCCTTTTCGGGAAGAAAGAAAATCAGCCTAATGCTCAAATCAACAAACATCCATTACTGGCAGTGCCATTAACTGAGAACATTGGTCTTTGTCTCCTAAATACCTGTCCTGAATTCCTTGGCAGGACGGCACATTCAGCTCAGGTAACTCAGGAAACGGACCATCAGGATCATCTTGTCACATTCAGCAGCAGAAACAAATGGCAGACAAATACAAAGCTCATATTCTTTTACCCATTTGCCAAATCTATTCGATTGTATATCGACTAAACTTGAGTCATATGACTTTGCATCACAGATAAGGAAATCTCTATCTGCTTCCTTTCAAATATAATGGAAATAGACAGCACTCCTGGTTTGGCTTTTGGTGCTCAAAGCGCCAAAATGAAAAACTAAACAGGAACGTCTCTTTGCAGAAATCATGACCCGGTCACTCAAGATAATCTGCAGACTTTGTTGTGAGCAGTTTCATGTAGGAACTATTTTCTTTCTACCAAACTACAGCGTGCAGAAGAAAGCATGCATCATGTATATGTGGTGCTTCTTAAAGTCAAAGATGCTTCCCAGGTAGGACAGGTTCTTCCAAGTCAGGTGCTACAGAGGCTAGGCAAGACTCCTTCCTAGCATTTGGTGATCGCACATTGGAACAGGCTAACAAGTGCCCAGGTGTTTCGTTGAAGAGGCCCTGGCTTCAATTCCTGCAAATTGTGCGTGAAGAATTGTGGGTACTTCATGCCTGCTGAGGATACACACATGCATCCTTGAAAATTCTCTAAAGGAAGGACTCAGCCCTAGGTAGAATTTGAAGGATCCTTGACATTAGCAGGATTGATGGCGCACCCTCCTTGAAATTCAGACGTTTAAGGATCCTTCCTTAACTTTGAGAAGCACCAATCCACAAGAGTCTCCTGGTCATGACAGCACGAGATGTCAACAGCAAGTTGAGTTGTACTGTTAGCTAGCTCAATGGTGCTAGGTAGGCTAGCAGTAGACGCACGCTTCCTTCTGCTGACACTGGGAGAGAGGCAGGGTTCACCCTGGACAGGTCGCCAGACTATCACAGGGCTGACACATAGAGACAGACAACCATTCACACTCACATTCACACCTACGGACAATTTAGAGTCACCAATTAACCTGCATGTCTTTGGACTGTGGGAGGAAGCCGGAGACAATATTCAAGTCCCAGTGTCCACAAACGAGTACTTCGTAATGAACAGGTCTCTTACTGTTGCTAAAATTGGCCAAATTTGTTGCCATATCAAACTACAAACATCATTAATCACAAATAAACAAGTTTCAACTATTAAATCTGATCAGGTTTTGGACCTTGTTCACTTCTGTGTCAGGATCGGCTGCAGACTGACTTGGCAGAGATGGCTGCCATCTTGTTTTTACATGGATTAGTGTATTGTGCTCTTACTACCACGAGATGGTACAAAAAGTGTCCATGAACGAGGACAACGGGTCTGAGTTAAGTAGAATGAAGTATAAGGTGGCACAAACCCAAAATGTGATGTCATCATATGAGGACACAGGGTCTCAGGAGGTTATGACCCTTTGAAGGGGACTTGACCCATAGGTTGAGAAACGCAAGACTAAAATATCCCACTGCATATACTGTAGTTACAACCTGCTGCCATAGTAAGATGCTACTTATGCACTGATGTAACAGTATTAACAATCAGATTATACATAATTTTCTTAAAACAATTTCAATAGGATTTTAAATGCAGGACTTTTAATTGTAGTAGAGTATTTTCACAGTGGTATTGCTACTGCTACATAAGTAAAGGATCCGAATACTTTTTAGTCTAACAGTGCTATTCTCAAATGAGTCACAAGGGAATCAGACGATTGCAAGATAAACAACATAGTCATGTGTATCATACTTCAGGACTGAAGGAAGTGTTTATGAACAAAATGCCTCACTCATGCAGAAGAGATCATAATGTGCTCGTAATGTGTTTTGCTTAAAGCTGCAGATGAGCCTCCTGATGTCAGTGCACAAAAATGCCCCTGCAGTGTCCCAGATGTAACCACACAAGTACAGAAGACAGAGTAACAAGAAGCTACAGCAGCTGCCAAGTCTGTGTGCAGGAGCGAGCACCTTGTTAGATAACCGGCTCAAGTTAATGACTCAAATGAACTTCCTTTCCCCAACAGCTCGCTGCTAATTTACTAAAGTACAGGCTGTCTGTACGCCTTTGAAGCCAGAGCTGAGGAATGCTGTTGTGGGTTTAAAGTCTTAACCACACATTACACATCAGTCGGTTTATTTAATTGTGGCATGTTGAAGCATTTTTATTAGTTTCTACCTGTTGTTTTAAACGGTTCTTCCTTTATTTAAAGCTCTTTGTGCCTTCACTTTTGAACCGTGCTCAAGTTTTTTTTTTAATCTTCCTTTTTTGAAATTAATATTTATAGGTACCGGCTGTCTGTTTGTGAAGTCAGGCTTCAGGAATTCCCAGTGTGGGGTCCCAGGCCTCTAACCAGACTTAACCTCCCATTCCAGATGAAAGCCTGCTCTGAGAGAGAGACAGTGTTGTTTGGCCCGAGCAGCAGAGCCTTGCCTTCAGACAGCAGGAATGTGGGATGTCTGGAGTGGGGGTCAGGAAGCGAGGAAAGAATGCCAAGTATGTCCATGTTTGTCCAGGGCTGGCTCTCCATTCAGCCCCCAGTGACGTGCTGCGAGGGCCAGCGAGTATAAAGGGAGCTGAGCTCTGCAGTCAGAACTCAGATCAACTTCTCTACCGAAGCTAAACTCTAGCTTTCACCAAGAAAGACAGAAAGACAGAAGGAAAGGAAAGCCTGTGACCGGAGCAGCAGAGAAACGCTACGAGACGAACGAGACAAGAGATCAACTTGATCAGAAACGGTTTCTCCAGCTCAAACTTTGAGACTAAAGGAAGACTTTCTCAACAAGACTTGAGGAAAAACTAGAATCTATTTCCACGAGGAAGAAAAGATGTCTGCTGGAATGAAGAAAATGCTTTTGCTGCCTTTCCTGTGCGCCATGCTCTCATACATGGTAAGTCAAAAAACATAAAATGACTTTATGCTGCTGCTGTAGTTTCAGGCTTCGGAGCTCAGGCTTTACACATAAAGGGAACGCGCTGAGTCTCGTCAGAACATGACATAAGCTCTAGGCACTGTGTTCCCCATGTGCTGGTGATGACTGTAATACGCACTGTGGAGATGATATTTATCAAAGTGTGTGTCTGTGTGTGCTCAGGCTGCAGGTCAGGAGTGCAGCAACCAGTGTTCGTGCCCCTCCACTCCCCCTCAGTGCGCCCCAGGAGTGAGCCTAGTGCTGGACGGCTGCGGCTGCTGCAGGGTGTGCGCCAAGCAGATGGGGGAGCTCTGTGCTGATAAAGACGTCTGCGACCCACACAAAGGCCTCTACTGTGACTACGGAGCCCCCAGCAACAGACACATTGGAGTGTGCACAGGTGAGCCACTGAAAATGACTTTCTCTGTGACTGTAGATCATTAACTGTCTTTCACGTATGAACCGAATCATGACCTTCTCCTTTGTTGTTTCCCCCTGCAGCTCGGGAGGGAGCCACCTGTGTGTTCGGAGGCATGATTTACAAGAGCGGAGAGACTTTCCAGAGCAGCTGCAAGTACCAGTGTACCTGTCTGGATGGAGCTGTGGGTTGTGTCCCTCTTTGCTCCATGGACATCAGGCTGCCCAGCCCAGACTGCCCCATGCCGAGACGTGTCAAGGTGCCAGGGAAATGCTGCGAGGAGTGGGCGTGTGATTCTCCCAACAGACACAGCTTCATGGGCTCTGCTTTGGCTGGTAAGTTAGTCTCCTTTTCTTCAATGCACAGTCACTTTTCGTTGGTCTTCACACAGCCAGGATGGTGTTTCTAATCCAGTGTTTGCTCCTGTGTTTACAGCCTACAGAGAGGAAGAGACCTATGGCCCTGATCTCTCCATGATGAGGGAGAACTGCCTGGTTCAGACTACTGAATGGAGCGCCTGCTCTAAGACTTGCGGCCTTGGGATCTCCACCAGGGTCACCAATGATAACCGTGAATGCCGCCTGGAGAAACAGACCCGGTTGTGTATGGTGCGACCATGCGAGTCCCAGCTGGAGCAGAGCATCAGGGTGAGTTATTTTTGAACCACACTGCTTTTATGACCTCTCCAGATATCAGCTCTTTAACATCCAAAGAATGCTTACTCAAGTTCTCCTCATTTTCCTCCTACAGAAAGGCAAAAAGTGCATCCGCACTCCCAGACTCTCCAAGCCCATGAAGTTCGAGATCTCCGGCTGCACCACCACCAAGTCCTACAGGCCAAAGTTCTGCGGCGTCTGCTTGGATGGCCGCTGCTGCACCCCCCACAGAACCACCACCCTGCCCATGGAGTTCAAATGCCCTGACGGACAGGTCATGAAGAAGCACATGATGTTCATCAAGTCCTGCGCCTGCCACCACAACTGCCCCGGCGAGAACGACATCTTCGAGTCCATGTATTACAAGAAGATGATGGGAGACATGGCGTGAGCCACTGAAGGAACGAACGCAGCTTATGACTTGAAAACAAACAGAACTCCATCTCATTTTGCAGCTCAGTATATATGTTTTTTGTTAATGTTTTATTTTGTCTCATTGTAAAAGTAGTCCAGACACTCGTCTAAGTGTCTGTGTGTTTTGTACGGCTGGCGCACATCAGCCACATAGACTCAGACAGAGGGTTGCATAGCAGCTCCAAGAGATTCCTGCACTATAACTTCTATTTTTGACAAACCTACTGTCAGGTTGCCGCCCATTCCCCCTTGAAATCAACTTTTAAAGACCCGTCCATTTTACTGTATGCATTTTTATACCTTATCTAAACCTTGACGTCCTCTCTAAACGAGGTGTCTAATAACTCCCCCCACCCTCCGAGCCCAGACCAGACCTGGAAACTCTAAGCAGCTGTAGAAGGAGCACGCAGACCACAGCAGGCCAGTGTTCCCCTGTCCAAACAGGTCTGAATGTGTCCTTGTGTGTGTGTGTGTGTGTGTGAGTGTGTGTGTGTGTTTGTGTCTGTTAGCGCAGGCCTGAATGTCGGCCTTGTCTCTGTGTTCACCCTGCTCACAGAGTAGAGGAAAGGTCAGAGTTTCCGCCCAGCATGTGGATGAGAAAGCGAGCAGCGTGCTGAGTTTAAGGTTAGATAAGGAACACAGTGGGCTTTGCCACGGCACTGAGAAAAAAAAAAAAAAAAAAAGACATGTTGACTATTACTGATTCAGGTCAGACGGAGGAAACCAAGTGTCTATAGGAACAAAGTGTCTATTTTGTACAAGAATAGAAGACTGGAAGAATTGTTATTTCATTCCTTTTTGTATTGTTGTGTAAATGATGTATATATTTGTACAGTTTAAGTTAATTTAAAAGCCAAATGTGTTCTGTGCTTCGAAATGTATCGATAGTGTATGTTTTGTCAACAGTATTTTTTACTATTTTATTGAGAAGTGTGACAAAAATGTTACATGTTTCACTTTGTAGCTGGAAATAAAATGTTATATTTTTTTATACAAACACTTTTGTGTCTTCAGTTCTGTTTGTTCCCTGAACTATAAGATCTGTTAACACCTCCAACTGAACACATTCACTGTTATCAGTGAAATCAGAGCATCACTTGTTCATGTTTAACTTTTTAACATCATTGTCGGGACAAGTATCAGTTAACAATCAACACAAATATCACCATACCAGAGCCAGGGTGCAGGAAATCAACTGTGTTCAGTCACTACATCGAGTCTGCAGTCATTAAGGAAGAGGCTGTCTTTGTGATAGTGGAGACTGGGCATGGTTGTAACGATGACGGTTGTAAAAGCACCACTTTCACCAAAAAGGGATGACTGATGAGTCATATAATACATTTACAGTATGACCACTTCCTTCTTGTCTTTGCATGTAAGATTTCAAAGCTATTTGAAGAAGAGTGCAGATTTTTTGAGGTGTTTTTTGGACCACATCTTTATTTTGATTAATACTGACACTGTTGAACTTAGAATTATGTAACTTGTATTAGATTAGAGAGCAGTCCGTTGGGTAAAATGTGAAGCATTTCATCTTTCCTTACTTCAAACCACTATGCTGCTACAGTTAGCTAAAATAGGGCTGACAGGAGTGGGAATGGTTGTAACACCTCTTCCAGCGACGACTAAACACGTTCTTTATCTGTCTCACTCCATTTTTTAGCATGTCAGGAGAGTTGGTAAGAAGAAGTGATAGTGATGAGCCTGCACACATACTGGAGTCTGCATCAGATGAGGTTAGACAGGCAAAGATAAGCACTTTTTACACAGAGATCTCACTACAGGGCCGCTACAAAGTCCCTTCTTTCCTCCGCCTTTGCAATTTTACACAGAACTCAACCACACGGCCAAGTCGTGGCTGCTCCAGTGTGTGATTTTGATTGCAAAAGAGGCGTGACGGCTGTGATGTGAAACACAACAGCATCGCTGACAGCGCAGTGTAACATTGGAATAACGAATAACAAATCTTTTGCCCTCTCTGCTAAATGATGGCTGATCTCTTCCTCCACTCAGAGGGCATGAAACTCACCAACATCATTGTTTTCCCAATTTACAGACACTTTCGGTTGCTGTTCTCCATTTTGAGTTAGCTGCTAACTGCTGCTATCTGCTTTTTAAATGTACTGGCTGTGGGTTGCACACATAAACGGGTCAACAAAACGTCACACCCTTCCCGTTCATGATCCCGTCTTGCCGACTGTCCCTTTTACATAGACGTTGATTTAACGCCATTCTTGGAACCCATCGGCTCTATTCGGCGTCTGACTTCCGGCAGACGGCGATACAGTCTCTGGGGGCAGACCCCTGATGTTTTGGCATTCCAGTTTGAGAAGGCAAATTTCCGTTTCCGACGATTCAGAGTTTGCAGTGACGCCAGTTATGTTCTGCCTCGTTAGTTCACTGCACGGAGCGTTTAACCTGGCCACAACTGCAGCCGGCTCAAACGTGATTGGTCAGTATCACGCGGACTACAAACAGGCTACAACCGGAAACCAGAGCTCTTCCGCTCTTCTTCTGGAGGCAAGCTCTCCGGGGTTTGCCTACAGACTCTACACTCACTGAATGTAGAGTCTGTATGTAGAGACTAATTTAGCGCTGTCACTACCTCCACTGCCAGTTAAAAGGCGAGACAGTCTGGCCTCATATTCCCATAAAACCACACCTTTAATAAATATTGTTGAAAATACTGAAGAAATGTTTCATCTTTAACTTCATGCCTTTTGGATATCAGGTCATTGTCTGCTTACTCAACAACTCACAGTAAATGAAATTTTGACCAGGGGTGCCCACACATTTGCATGCCACTGTACCTCAGGTTGAGACAATGGAACCATTGGCGGTTATGAGACAATGAGCCTGAGGGCACAGATATGCAAAAGGCCCCACCCCCTCTCCTACACAGGGACATAGTACACAGACATTGTGATGGTTTTGCATTTCTTTGTAGGCATTATGCATCCTTTTGTGGTTTTATGTCACTTTGACTTAATTTTCAATCTTTGTGCTAGTTTTGGCTCTTTTTCTAGCTCTTCTGTGTCTTTTTGCAGTTTATTTGCATCTTTCTGTGGTCACTATATGTGTGGGGATTAATGGGTCCTCCATTGCTCGTCTGCAGCTGGTACAAAATGCTGCTGCACGACTTTTAACTGGTACATGCAAGCATGAGCACATTACACCAATTTTAGCATCACTTCATTGGCTGCCAGTTCATTTTGGGATCCATTTTAAAATTATTTCATTTGCTTTTAAAGCTCTTAATGGCCTTACCCCACCCTGCCTCTCTGAGTTGCTACAGCCTTTCATGCCCACCCGTTCCCTCAGGTCAGCTAACCAGCTGCTCCTGACAGTGCCTAAAACCAGGCTCACGCACAGAGGAGATCGTGCATTCGCTGTGGCAGCTCCCAAACTGTGGAACGATCTGCCACTGCACATCAGGCAGGCATCCTCACTGCCTTCTTTCAACCCAGCTGTTTCCCCTGGCTTTTAACACTGTGTAAAATGTTGTTTTTATGTGTGTGTTTTTTTTACATTTTCTATTTTCTAATTGTGCAAACTGTGTATTTCAACCTATTGTGTATTTTATAGTGCTCCTTATTTTCTCTGTACAGCACTTTGGGACCTCAGTGGTTGTTTTAAAGCGCTTCATAAATAAAGTTGGTTTGGCTTGGATTAGAGTCTCTTCTTCACATGCTCATGGTATTTTGAGTGACATTTGCAGGTGAAGGCCAGTTGGAGCCCTGACACTTTGAGCCCTCGGGCATGTGCCTTGCAGGGCCGTCCAGTTATCCATCCATGAATGGAATTCCTTGTATTTGACATCAGTGTATGAATTCTGTGACATAACTGAGAAGTTAGAAACTTTGCAATATGTAGTAGATGTATATTAAGGGTACTTAAATTTGAGAGTTCTAACACAGAAGTTCAGAGGTGCTGAGACAAAAAGTGTTACAACCATACCCTGTCTCCCCTAAAGATTCAATACAGTTTTAATCCCATTGCACAAATAACATATGTTGGTTTGTTCCTCCACTTCCTGCTTAAGATTATGTAACATCATTTACTGTAAAGCCTCCTTCAGTAAACAAAGAGGGTTAAAATATGTATGAGTTCTCATACAGCAAACAACATGAATAATGCACAGATCTGGTGGCTGTTCACTTAACTGCTCCCTATTCATCTAGTTAGCTGAACTCTAAGAGGAAACCTTAAATGTATTGGTTTATGCATTATTGCAAAGCATTTTTCTCTTACATAAGACAGGTGGAATAAATAATGAAACCCATTTCCACCCGTGTATTGAAAAAAAAATCCTGTAAGTAACTGGAGTGAAAAACTTTCTCAAAATACTAAGTTAGTATCTCAAAATAATGAGATACTAAACCATGATTTGGAGACAAGTTTGTCATTATTTCAAGAAAGTTCCTCATTGTTTTGGACAGTTTCTACAGGATCTTTTTATTCGTCACGCTGACAGAAAAGGGCTTCCATGTTATAAATACACCTTGGTTCCAGAGAACAAAAAAGAAATGTGCCAACCTGACTACTGTTGCATTTCAGATCTCCCTTTGCTGACAGCACTCACCTTTGGAAAAGAGGACTGAGTCAGTCTAATGTCGCCATCTGGTGCCCTTTTCATTTTGTTCGTTATGAACATGTTCAGCTTCACAGCCTAAAATAAATCTTCCTTAGCAACAGTATTAAAAAAGTGCTCAATCAGTACAATGCTTTGCTGCATAAAGTTCTTAATATAATATGTCTGACAAGTGTCGTCTTCTGTACAGACTGTGTGGTTACAGTCAGGACACAGCACTGACGTGACATCAGTGGCTGCTTCTTTGTCAACTTAAAATTATAATTCCACCATTTCTATAGTGTGTTAAATTTGTTAATGATTTTGTCGTTCAAAACCACCTGATTTTTAGCAGTTCTTCGCTTGTCATGCATTCCTCTTTGTAGTCAGGCTTTTTAAAGGGATAGTTCACAGTTTTTAAAGTGGGGTTGAGGAACATCCGTATTCTCAGTCACTGTATTACATACAGTAGATGTCTGTTGGCCCCCCAGTTTGGAGAAGTGGCAGGAATGCTGACAGAGAAGCTACAAGCAATGTACTGCTGTGGATGAGTTGCAGCAACTAAAATGTATTTCAGTCAGGAACACTTTAGTAAAAGAAAACTTTCCTCGGGCCTAAACAGAAAGCCTAATGCAGAAAGAGCATGTCTCTCTGCCCTTCCATGCGTCTACATGGAAAGCCTAAGGCAGGGAGAGCAGCAGCAAAGACCCCCGGGAACAGAACAGAGCCGTGTCAATGACAAACAGAAATGACAGCATGAAAAGGAGGAGCTGGGGTGGAGGCATGTTGCAAAGCAGCTTGCAGAGGAAGCAGCAACAGGAGGATTAAAGTAGTTTAAATAGGGTGCTCTGAATGAGATTTGGTTGTATAGAAAGGAATCATGTGATCTATCAGCTGACTCCCTTCCATCAACCAGCTGCTCCGTCAGTTGATTGGGCTGTTTGAGATCAGCTGATGTAGCTGAGCTTGACATTGCTAACGCTATGCTCAGTATTAGCCACCTAAAAATGTCCCACTTAAAAGAATTCTACAACAGTTTAAGTGTACACGATGTTGAGAGCGTTTTCACCACTTCACCTTCTCTTCAGACAACCCTTTCTGACGGGGAAGCTGTCAGCAGCTTCAGTTCCCCATCTATGCTCTTGTCAAAGCCAGATTCCATTGAGAAAAACCATAATTTAACATCGCTGGACGCAGGAGCTGCAGATCCACTTCCTCCATCAGTTTAAATAGTCTGAGTTAGTGTGTGACCTTGGTGAATCTGAACTAACCCTATAAAACGTCAAAGTCACACAGTAACACAAACAGTTTAACTGAGGGAGGCAGCAGTAGACCAGCAGCTCCTGTGTTCAGCCATGTTAAATTACTGTTTTGGTTTTGAGGAGAGTGATATAATGGCTTCAGTTCCCTGTTGGAAGTCGCTATCTGACGGCAAGGTAAAGCAGTGAAAATAATCTAAATATAGTGCACACTTTAACTGATGTTGCTTATTTTGGGTGGCTAAAATACATTTTGTTGCTCAGCCCTTCAGTACATTGCTTAGCTTGTGTGTCAGACTCCTGCCAGCTTCACTAAACTGGGGGCGTGTCGACTGACATCTACTGTAGGCAACACACTGACTATGGATAAGTACCTCATGTAACCCCACTTCAAAAGATCCGATCTACCCCTTGAAGACTTTGTATTTGCATATATTGGTGCTGGAGAGTACAAACTGTACATAGACACAGATCCTCTTAACAGTTTCAGTTTTCAGATGTGTCTAGCAGCTCTGTTTATTGAAGCTGCCAGAGGAAACAGAACTTTTTTTTTTTTTTTGCATTTTCAGTTTCTCCTCTGCCCACGTTCTTTTCTCACTTCCTTCCAATCCATTATTTTTTAACTCCTGCTCAACAGTCCAAATACAAATCCTGTTAATACCGCACTGTATGATTCACTACACTGACTCTTTTCTTCTTAATAGTAGCAACAGATGAATAATGCAGCACTGATGCCAAAACTAAGGGTTAAAATGTCGTTGTCTTGAATGTGCTGTATGAACAGCTTGTGTGTCAGAGTGATGATTCATATTCTCAGCTTCTGCACCCACAAACACAAGTGCAGACTCCAGACTACAATGTGAATCGATGTCACTTTACAGTGTTCAGTACGGGCTATTTGAGTAAAAATATAAACAGTATCTGAATATGTTACACAGTACTGAATGAATCTGCACTCTGGTAATTAACTTGTCTTTACAATTTGTACTTGTATTGTGATGGAAGTGATGCAAGAGCCATTAATCGCAGCAGTTAAACAGTCCATTAAGATGCCTACACAGCTGTAAATTTGTTAGTACGCTGAGTTTATTGCATTAATTCTCTTATGCAAATAACCATTAGATTTTAGAGGCATTAAAATGATTTACCAAAAACAGAGATTTCCACTTAAACTATTCAATTTATTGGTTTTCTTACAGAAATTATTACAGTTCATTAATCTGCTAAAAATGTTCACTTATTGCCTTGGCTTGATTAGAATCAACTATCTATAATAAGTAAGCATCTACGTCATCTTTATCTGCTTCTCCATAAGTAAGTAAGCATCCCAGAAAGAGCTTTGTACATGTATACATGCCGTTACTGTACATCCTCACCTCGTTGGTGTGTGTTTACCTGCGTCTCCGTCAACCTTTCACTCAAATCAGTGTGTTAAATGATGTGAAAAGCAGGCGTCTTGCAGAAAGAGAAAGATGATTGTCAGAGAGAATGAAGGAAAACAAGCTGTCCACCTTCACTGACAGAGAGAGTTTTGAATATTATATGCATGTGTGTGAATGCACAGAACTGTGTGTTTTTAGTATGCGTGTCTAGCTGCTGTGTGCGTCTACTCCTTGCTAATCTATGTGAGGGACAGGATGTCACAGGGGAGGCTGCAGCAGTCTGGTGCAAGTGGGCATCCTCCGGAAAAATAGCGAAAGATAAAATCTTGTCACATATTCAGACACTCTAACTGTGGAGACCAGGCAGGTGGTAAAGCAGAGGAGGACGAGGAGGCAGAGGAGGTTGCGGTATCAACATTTTTTTTTTTTTACCAATCTCTCTCTCTCTCTCTCTCTCTCTCTCTCTCTCTCTCTCTCTCTCTCTTCAGCCTCGCCGCATCTCGTGGAGTTTCTGGGCAACGTTTTCAAGCTCCGACTCGATGGCTGCCAGGCTTTCAATCTCTGGCTCCTGCAGATATAATGAGAAGACAGCGAGTGGGAAAAAGATACTGAGTGCAAACAATCACACAGATATATATATGAGCTCTAAAAATATCTGGAGCAGCTTCCATGCATTCATGTTCGGCTGTTAGCAAGGACACATCATGAACAGAATTGCCTCTTTTAGCCTCACTGTTAAAACAAATATGTAACAGTTTGAGGCCATCAAGGCGAGCACAGGCTAAATAGCTTCATTCCAACATGCTGCCAAACAGCAGCTGCACCATTATGCTGCTTTAGGATTCAAACTGTGGGAAGGACTCTGTTTCTTCACTTATTTTATTATAAGACACAGAAACCTAATGAAATTTTGGGCTTCACCAGCACGTTCTCTTCCCATCTCGTTAAATATTGCTGCTTTGTCAATGGACGTTCACATCTGCTCAGGCCTGTGACGTGCTAGGTATCCTTCTATGTCTAGTTCTGAATTTGTGGGACACAGTGTCTATTTACACTTTATTGTGTCTTTTCAAAATACACTTCCATTTTCACAAGAAATGTGTCTTTTTCAAAATAAATGTACAATGTCGGTAAACACCTTGTATTTATGTTAAGTGCCTTGTACAACAAGAGCACATGGATAGGTAAAAAAAAACAAAAAACATTATAGTTTGGCTCAACACTACACCGAAAGCCAACAGTGGGCTCCCGGTGAAAGTCCGGGGTTTGTTGGACACATCCACCTCCCTTCCAGTCGGGCCGTTAGGGACTTTCCAGCTTCTTATATTACATTGCTACTGGCAGCATTTTAAACTGATGCCGTCCAGCGACATTATAAACAGACGCAGCTTCGACGACTTATCATACTGCAGCAAAAGGTGCCTTTTTGTCTTAGTGTATGACGCCAACATTTAAGTTGAGAATAAGAACAGGCTGGCTTGCCCTAGCAAACCAGGCAGCTCAGCACTACGAGTAGTAGTAGTCTTGTTAAGTAGAAAATAAACTACACTAATGCTTTATTTAAAGGAATAGTTGAGTATTTGCTTTGTTGATTTAAGTTAGAGGAAAAGATAAGATACCACTTAATCTATATATGCTGACTATGAAGCAGCTGGTAGCTTAGCTTACTTTAAAGAATGGAACGGGGAAATAGCTAGCCTATATTTAGCCTTAATCCCACCTATCCAGCCAAAATTTGTATGTGGGGCCCATGTGGATAGTAAATGGTCTGAAAAATGGGCCCTATATGGGACTGTCCACGGGTTCTACATAGGCCCCATGACATTTGCCCACATGGGTGGGTTTACCCAAGTGGGCTCCAGATAAGATGTCCATTTCGAACCCATACCCACTTTGGCCCCAGCATGAGCCATGTGGGCGTGGGCATTACAAAGTTTGGCTGTGAACTAGCACCACTAAAGGTCACATATTAACATATTATATATAGCTTGTTCAATCTGCGCAAACTATGAATTGTAAAGACAAGTTATAGTTTTACAGCAGGTTATGTGACTATTTATTGCCCCTGCACACTGCAAAACAAGACATAAAATGTTTATAAGTGAGCTTAAGAAGTGATGGTACATGGATTTTGTTACTCTTGTTAAGATCTAGGCTAGCTTTATCCCCATTTCCTGTCCTTATGATAAGCTAGGCTAACTGGATGCTACATACAGGTGCGAAGCGGGGGGTGGCTTCTGGGGCTCCAGCCCCAAATGTTTTCTCAGAAGCTAAGAATGTGCCATGAGTGTTGACAACTTTAACTCGCTAAATTTGTCGCTAGTTGCTTTTCAAAAACACAGCCACAAAGAGGGTCTGAAAAGTCGTTAAATCTAGCGAGAAAGTCACCACGTTTGCAACACTGTTTGCTATATCCTGAAGAAATGTTATATAACTGAGAAGATGTTCTTCTGTTGGCCTAATATTCAATTCACTGTTGGGGCTCCTTAATTTGCACTTAGAGCAGCCCACATTTTTATGGGATGGATTTAAATGGTGCAGCTTTGTCATCTTAACACTCGTTCTGTAAACTCTGCTCCAACATAGTAGCCTATAGCAAAAATAGATTTCAAGAGTAGTGATGGTGCTTACGCCGGACTCCTACCCTACCTCTCTTATATAACTTTAAAAAATAGTAGCAGCAAACATTTTTTGCCTCTTAATAGGAGGCAGGGGTGAAAACTGTCATGCTCAACGTCTGCTGTGTTTTGGTTTTAAAATGATGAAGACAGTTGGAGAACCATGATAAAGGATGTTAGTTCAACAGGATGATTATCATGTCTTTCCTAAATGGTACAACCTCACATGGCTTGATGAACACTTATCGGGAGAAAGGATTGGCATCACACCTCTGACTTCCGGCTGCCGCTCCCTTCTTCCTCAGGTCCCCTCCTTGCGATCATCTGCAGCTCCTTCTCCTCCGGACTCCTCTGCATGCCTCTCTTCCTCTTCTCCTCCTCTTCCTCTGTGTCTTCTTTTGAATGATGTGGCACTTCATGCTGTCTCTTGAGCTGCTGCGCTGCTTTTCTCTTTAGTGGCAACGCCTTGCCCCTCTTGGTCCAACGCTGTAGGCCCTCCCTACTCTCTCTCTTCAGCTCTCCTTCATCCTCTTCCTCCTCTTCCTCCTCTTCCATCTCGTCCACCTGTTCTTTAGGGCTATGTGAGAAAAATGGAGATCTCTTGTCTTTCCCCACTTCATCTTCTTTATCAAACTTCTTTGCTTTTGATTTGTGTCTGGGTTCAGATCCAGCACCTGGGAGTATAAAAAAGAGTGTGAAGAGAGTGAGTCAAGAATGAGATTTTTCCTGTTTTTTTTATTGAAACACCTCTACCAGACCGCCGTCAGAATAATCTCCACCATCAGCAAGATTCCACTTCTTGTAATGAAATATTTCTTGCCAGCTGGCAGCTCTGGCCACTGTGCTGCTAGCTGTGCTTTATGGGAATTAACAGCATGACTGGAGCAATCAGATGACTTGGCAGAGGCTCGCTTTTATACAATAGGTATTTCATTGTACTTTGCCATTTTACTGCAGAAAATTATTTCTCTGTTAATCTGCTGAAAAGTAGAGACAGACCAGTCTAAATCTTGATTGCAGCCTTGATCTAAGGGTAGAGATAACGCTGAATGATTCCAGCTGTAACCGTGCACACCAGCTCATTTGAATTCTGGGACATTGAGACTTTTAATCATTTGTGTTGCTGTGCTGTCAGTATGCCAGCCATGTTGGCCCTGCTCCCCTGTCGGGGGGCTGATTTCATCATGTAGATGGAAGCACTTCCATCAATCAACTGGTCCTGTGGTGGCAAGCGGTTTCATTTGCTAAGCATTGCACTCTCCCTGCCTTAAGATTCTGCAATTTGCCTTTGCTCAAAATTAATCCATATTTTAATTTTCTAAAATGTTGTTATGTCATGCAAGATTTTCCTAAACAACAATGTATACAGAGTAATCCCTCTCAATCTTTACTTATGTCCCACTAGAAGTGTGTGGTGCTGTATTTATCTGCAGAGACTCTGCCCTCTGCCCGGATTTTCCTATTTTCTGCCTATTTTCTGTGTTAAGGATTTTTAAGGCCGTGTATCCCCACAGCACTAAAGTGAGCTCAGCCAAACGCCAATGAGAATGAATCTGGGTTTGGCTTTCCTTTTAGTTTATCTGGCGAGCGTGTTGACAAACAGAAATTGACATAGCATAGGGTAAGATGTTGAAAGAAAAAGGTCAATTTACTGTCAAATTAAAAAATATTTTGATCTAAGTTTAGCATGTGCAGGTTTATGATGCGTAAACCAACAATACCAAATAAACTGGTAGAGTAGCCATTTGTTCTGTAATAGCACAGAAATGAAAATCTTGTAAAGGGGCATCTTGCCTAAATAATGGAGCTCCAAACTAACGAACTAACTAAATCGAATGGAAAATCCAAATCCTAACCTAATAACAGATTATCCAGAAGTCTTGTGGCCTTTCCTTCAGGTTACTCCTTTTTGTTTCAGGATGGTTTCCCTCCTCAAGCTTGCCAAAAATTTTGGCTACTTCTTGATAGCCAGCAATGCTAATGATTAAAGGCTAACTAGCTAATAATACTAACAATTTGTTAAAACTACAATACCATACTACTGCTATAGATATGTAATATATCTAGAGGCCTTGTAGCTTTTCCTTCAGGCTTTTTGCTTCAGGATGTCTTCTTTCATCAAGCTTAATCAAAAATTTGGCTACTTCTTGATAGCTAGCAATGTTGATGATTAAAGGCTAACTAGCTAATAATGCTCTAACTAGCTAATAATGCTAACAATTTGCTAAAACTACAATAGCCTACTATGCTACTGCCATATATGTAATATATAGAAGCTTTGTGGCCTTTCCTTCAGGCGAATCCTTTTTATTTCAAGATGTCTTCCTCCAACAAGCTTGATAAAAATGTTGGCTACTTCTTGATAGCTAGCAATGCTAATGTTTAAAGGCCAACTAGCTAATAATGCTAACAATTTGCTAAACATACAATACTGTACTACTGATATATATATATATATACATATATGTAACATATAATATCTAGAAGCCTTGCAGCCTTTCCTTCAGGCTAATCGTTTTTGTTTCAGAATGTCTTCCTACATCAAACTTGCTGAAAATATCGGCAATGCTAATGATTGCTAGCTAGCTAATAATGCTAGTAAGCTGTTGAAACCACAATGCTATACTACTACTGTATATAGATATGTGGCCCCAAGGAGCATAGCTCAGCCTTGCAGACAGTTTTTCTCAGTGGCATTTCCCCATAGACGACCATTACAAAAGAGACATCCGTAAAACTGTTGACAGGCACATAAAGTCAATTATGACTCTTTCGACTATGAATTTTTTACCAATGGAGGGAGTGGCAGAAACACTAAAGCGCATATTGATTGGGCTGCATGCACAGACTGTTTAAATACCACTGTATAAATATGCCACATACTATGGAAGTACACCTAGAAAATAGACACTTCTTTTGGCGTACATGTGCCTGGCGTCCTGTATCAAGGGATTATTATAAATCCATTATAGATATTTAGCCTACTATATAAGGGCACATATGACTATAGACAATCTAACTAAATTATATTTTGAGGCAGGATGCCCCTGGGGTTTTTCCATGGACTGTTTTTTGCCCCCTTTATGAGTGGGCGTCTTGCCTCAAGGGTCAAACTTTATATTTTCAGTTTAGAGGAAAAATAATCTTAACAGTTGAATGACTCACTGCACAAACCCCCACCATCATACGTATATTAAAGCTTTTTCTGAACAACTTTAATTATATAAATTCATAGAACACTATTATCCAGTGACAAAAAAGTGACAAAGAATTATAGTTTCCCTAAAACGGCTCTGGTGGAATAAATCTCAATTATGCAGCAGTCCTGATGAGATGGCACAATTCACTGGAGCATAGCTTTCAATACTTGTTGGGAGAAGATTTAACGCCTTCTTTTGGTCAGGAGATTTAAAGTGTGGGGACGTCTTTCCCTATCTTACCCCCTTTAAATCTGAATCAGGCCCCCAGGAAGTGTGTCAGGCTTTGAAGCCAAGTTTTGTAGCCGTTAAACAGGGGAATTACAACTCTCGAGTCCATCCATGATGCCACTGGGCCCACGTCTCTTAATACATCCGTGATCTGAATATGAATTTGTTTCCTATCACCTTATTGTTTTGTTTCTATTTATGCGCTTTTTATAATTGTAATTAAGACAAATTAAAACAATGAGTGAGGCATACATGAAGAAAAAAGGTATCTACTTGCCTTTCTTATCCTTGATCATGTTTTCCTCCCCTGAATTTGCTCTCTTCTGTCCATACTCTTCCTCTTCTTCCTCTCTCTTTACAGCCCTGCCCTCACTCCACTCATCCGCAGCCTCAGAGATGTGACTTCGCGGGCCCTCGTCATCTTCCCTCTTCACTTGCACCTCTTCAACGATGTCACTGTCCTCCTGTGACTCTCTGTCTCCAAGGCTCACATGCTTTTCTTCCTCTCTGTCTCCATTTCCTGTCCTCCTCTTCTGGGACAGGATGGATCGTTCACCTGGGCCTCCTAAAGCCTCCAACATGGATCGATCTGAAACAGGGAGGGGTAGGGATTTAATTTACTAGAGGACATTGATTTTCCGCTGATGTTGTAAGTGCTTACACAAAAGCCCGGCAGTTTATTGCCGGGGTCATTTTGTGTCCTAAGTGTCATATTTGTGAGCTTTCGCCTAACGGAGTGGGTCACTATGTCAGATTCTACGTGACAATAATACAACTGTGCATCATGTGACGCCTAATTGTGTAATTTTCTCACGGCAGCCTCATAAAGACATGAGCCTTATTTTTCTGGTTTTGTCACTTCAGAATTCAACAAGGGTGGAGCTAATATTGACACTGAAACATTTAGCTGATTATTCAACTAACTGATATGATTTTAAGTCATTTTTTTTGATGGTTCCAGCCTCTGAAATGTTTCTCTCTGTCTTGTATCGTTGTAAGTTTAACATTGTTCAGCTTTGGGATATTTAAATGACCCCTTTTTTCACAATTTTCTGATATTTTTAGACTGAACAATTAATCAAGGACGTAATCAGCACTGGAAATAACTAATCCTTCCTCTCGGTAGTGCCGCTCTGATAGCTCTGGACTCGGTTATTATTGTAAGGCAGCAATACTTGTGCAGCTCCTGAGTCTAAGATGAATTTCCCTACGGGGCCAATAAACTGTATTGTTTGTATCGTATCGTATTGTATCGTATTGTATCGTAATAAAGCTATTTGACATCATGTAAATTAGTGGCAATAATCTGACTCTGACCATCCTTCATTAGCATGACAAGTAGTCAAAGTTATACATAATAAAAACTGAATGTATCACAGTCTAATATAATAATATTGCAGGTACAGTTATAAAACAATATACCAAGATAAATAATGCACACAAATTCAGTCCATTACAAACATTTTCTTAAACTCTTTTTCTGTTCATCCCTTAAATTTCTGGCTCAGATATTTGTGACACTGATACGTAATATGCCATTTTGATGAGTACTGTGTCTAATAATATGAAGCTGAATTCATGGAAAACATTTCGGATACATCCTTGATTAGACGCATACAGTAGGTCAGAATGGGTCTATAAAGGCTCTGGTGTTAACATGCGTCCTGGGTGCTTGGATTATAAGTGGACAGCTTACGTAAAGGAGTGAATGCATCCAAAGTGTCCTCAATGCATCCTGAGATTCAATCACTCAGACCACTTTCAGAGGTGGTCCAGGCCCCATGCAGCTACATTCTTCCAGCAGTGTGAACGCTAAAGTGTTCTGGGCAACACTGAAAACTGCCGACTTCAGGGCTTGACGCTAACTTTTTCCCCAAGGAGCACATGTGCTCCTAAGTTGAAAAAGTAAGGAGCGCACAAAGAACTTTAGGGGCACAATGTAAACTGATCAAATAATGTGTTTTCCGTAATAAATGTGATGCAAATAGACATTTACAAGCAAAATTATTTAATGAATTTGTATACAAAATGTACAGAAAGGTAAAATCATCAAGTTTTGAAAAAGTATTGCAATTTAATTTTGTCTTTAATGTCATTATCTTATATATATTATCTTTGCAATATGGTTATCTTATATAATGTTATTACTATCCTAAAACATTCTCCAGGTCCTCTGAAACTCTGCAGGACTTATTTCCACCCTGCCCAGCAGCGGTACCGTGGCGAACGGTCCCTAACTGCGGGGAGAACGGAGCAGGCTTCCCCGGAGGTCCGCCGCTTAACCCGGTCCGTCTCCTCCGCCACACTTTGACTTATTTCCACCCTGCCGACAGTGGGACTTATATTCATTGTGCCGACAGTGGCTTGGAAAACCGCCCATAACTGTGTCACATGGGGAAGAGGGAAGAGGGAAGGCTGCTGGAGTTCCTCCAACATTTGCAGTTAGATTATCATATTTATTTATTGACAAAAATATAGGCTGCTTCGGCTGATTTTTTTTTATGCGCACATGTGCCCCTAAATATTTTTTACAGTTCACACACACCTATTTTTAGTCGCAAATGCGAGTGAAACCCTCGCACTGTCGAGCTCTAGACTTAGACGATGTCCTTGCTTATCGACTCCCTGTAAGTAAACGCAGTACTGAGGGATAGTCCCTGTCGCCTCTCTTAACAGTAAACAGTGCAGCCCGACTCTGTTTTTAATAGACTGTATACAATAAGGGACATACGTAGCTACAGTGGCATTATTTGTGGTTTGTGGACTGCCATTTTAAAGCCTTGAGTTTGGCATTTAGTCTGTAGCCATCTTGTTTTATTGGAGCCAGAGGTAACCATATTAGACATGAGAGTGGAGCTGTGGAGGAGCGAGGGCTGGATCTGACGCATAGACTGTAGCAGCCATGCACTCAATCATGCATACTTTAAAGCCTTCATTAAATGTAAATGGATGAGTTATATAAACATTCACCCCTTGTACAGTTGTCATGATGAGGGACATTAACCAAAGAGACCAAAACTGTTTTTGTACCAGGCTGTAAACATGTTTCTGTCTGCTGTAAAGTCGAGCATCTTAACATGGGGGTCCATGAGGATTGACTCGCTTCTAGAGCCAGCCTCAAGTGGCCATTAGAGGAACTGCAGTTTTTGGCACTTTTACCTCAAAGGTTGCTTTAAACACATCAGTATCTGTGATTTAAAAGCTATGTGATGCCTGCAGTTAACCCTTTCACTGTGTGAGTGTTGACACTCTCACCAGGGAGTGTATAGCACCACAAACCCCCCACTGGTCAAAAACAACAACACGTAGGTGTTTATTTGCAAATAGAGTGGGGCAGTGAGATCTGATCACAAGTGGTCACTCGAGAGACACGCAGATACAGAGCTGTCCATTTGTAATCTCATCACATCTCATCGCATGTTCACACCGGTGTCAACAGGCTGCACTCATTATCAAATACACATTTAATACACATTGCCAGTTAGTAAAAGCATAATCAGATTCATGTTTATTTACATAAAACATAGATACATACTGTTGTGTCATAAAACAAGAGCTAAATAACACAGACAGATTGAGTCAGTTTAAAGCACTGCATTATTTCTGCTGCATTGTTTGTGTGTCTACCTTTTCATACACTTTTTCTCAGATGTTTGAGACACATATATAAAATGTGTTGCACTGGAAGTTGTTTAATTTGAGTCCTTTGATATCATTTTATCAGTTTGCAGTTCTCATAGAGCTCATAGAGCATACAGAGGGTCAGGGTTGGTGCACCTTATTGAACAGATTGTTTTGCTGTTCGTCTACAGAGATTCTGGCACTGACTCATAGACGCCAGGTGTGCTGTCATGTGGATGGACCTCATATAGGTTCTGACTCTGTCCACAAAAACATCAGCAGAGTTTAATTTCCCCTCAGCACATCTCCTCTGTTTGTCAGCTCCGCTTTGCTGACAACATAAAATGGAAACTAATGGAAGTAATGCATCACTCTGACAGCTGCTGCATTTTAAAATCTTGATTAGAGATACTCCTCAGAACGGAAGAAACATTGTTGAACTGTGAGAAGAACTAAACGGCATAACAATGCATAAATGTGTGAATCTGAGCTTCTCACCAGCAACATCTGCAGTCTGAGGAGTTTGCGTGGTTGATTCAGGTGCACCGGCGTCTCTCTGCAGCTGAGCTCTCTCCTGACCACCTGCAATTAAAAATAAGTTAGTCAAGCTTTCTGTCTGCGACTCATCTCGTCTTTAGAAACATAAACAAGCGTGCTCAGCGGCAAAACAGACAGCTGTGACTCACCTTGAACGGCGATCTCCTGCAGCTCCTTCAGGAAGCTGTGATGGCGAAGGATAGAAACAAGCCTGTCATCTGCGTAAAACACACACATGCAGGCAAATGAGCAGTTAAATGTCTCACTGAGGAAAGAAAAGAACAGGCAGGAGGTAAAACAGGTATACGTCTTTCCCCTTTCACTTTTTCAAAGGACTCAGCAATTTTGCCTTAGTGGTTCGTCAGAGTTAATTGCCCTGAAATTTACTGCTTTCAACGCAAGAGCACAATTAATCATTTGGCCCACAGAGACTCCCTGAGTGAATTGCAGCAGCAGTGAGCACTGGACTTTCTGCTGACCCACAAGCGCCACTGCATACTGTACGCCGCAAGCACAAAAGAGACAACTACCGTACAAGCGCTCTGATATCACTCTGTGATCTTTCTTTTTTTTGCCTCCCTTTCTTTCCATGACTTTGACTCCCCTTCCCTCCCCCTCTCCTCTCTCTTTCCATCCCCCCGGTGGTGTCCAGTTTCCCTCTCTCAGTAGCAAACGCTGGGTGAGTAATGCTGTGATTGATTTTTTACAAGAAGGACAGCATCAAGGTAATACACTGGCTATGTAACCGAATCGTCTTTACTCATGTTAGTGACCCTGCTGGCTTTTTACCCAGCAGCCATCACATCAATCCATTAACCTTTTTTTTTTTTTTTTAATCGAGCTCTTGGTAAAAAAGGAGAGGATGTATTGGTTCTCCTAGAGAGGCACTGCTGCTCCAGTGAGGGCTGATTGGTTCAGTCCTGGTCCTGGTTTTGAGGACGGTGATGATGACGAATATGGTTGAAATAAAGCTGAACATAACTCCTATTTCTAGTGTAAAGTAGACGTCCTTACATACCAAAATCCTTGTGGGCTTGAAAATACATTTTGAATTCATGTTACATAATCGTCATTGTCATGTGTATTGTCATTGTCACACAGCCTCACAATACAAATGACAGCCTGGGAGCAGATGTGCAAAAACATTACACTGGATTATTCCCTCAGATTAGAGTTTAAAACTGTGACACTGTCTTGCCGGTCAAAATGCAGGAAACTCACTGTATTTCAGCAGTTTATTTAAGATGTAAATACCAAGAGTGACATCATCTTTTAGTTGATAAAGTCTCACTTTTTTATTTTTATGGAAGAACACACGGTGGTAGAGCTGGGTAATAAAGCAGGTTGATTATTATGCATGTTGTAACATGAGACTAGATACTGGCAGAGCTTTGGTTATCTTGTCATTGTGATATAACTTTATTTTCTCGGTCTCAACAGTACTCAACATTGAGAACATTAAGAAACTGTAGACACCATCCTGTCTGATTATGTCTCTGCCATCTGGAACCTTCCTCAAACTGCCACTAGCTAAAACCAGTGCACTCACAATACACAATATTTACTCCCTTATACCCTCTGCCATCTCCCTCCCAACTCTGGGAGCATCCAGAAGTTAAGTTGCATTACAGTAAGTTATATTCAGCAGTTAATAGACAATGTATCAACAGGTTTATGAAGTAAAATATTGTTCTCTAATGTAGGGCTGCCCCTTGAGAGTCTGTGATTCAAGTCACCAGTTGGTTGACTGAGATTGCTTCAAGTCAAGCAGTCAGTTGCTAGTTCATGTGCTGTGCAGTGCACTTCTGCAGACGTTTTGGTCTCCAGATTTTGCTACAGACTGAGCGCTCTTCACTTTCACGCTACTCTTTGGTACAGACAGCTGCAGACACAATGCAGCGGCCCGGATGAGGAGAGAATCTGCACTGTAGCGCACCAAGATAACATTATCGTCTCTCTTCTGCTTAGAAGTGGTGAATTTACAGCTCACGGATACTGAATGCGACACAGTCTGTGGCTTTTGTTGGATATCTAGTACCAGCAAAACATGCTGCACATTTCTGATCCAGCGTTAGCTCAGTTAGCTTGTTTACTATATTATGTGAAAGCTGCTGTCACACTGATCCTGTTCAAACTTTACACGAAAGAAACAAAAAAACAAATCAATGAATCATCAAATATTTGTGTTGAACAGTCAAATCTGATTCAACTGACACACTCCTGAGTCGGGTACAGTCCTGTTCTTATGCTACATTTCAACCTGGGATTTGAGAAACATGTTCAAATGGTGGGCAAGTTGGAAAAAGGAAACTTTATTTAAATCATTTCAGTAAGATGTTTTATGTATTTCATGATATTTTCCACATTTAAGCTGCTGTGCAGCAGCATCTACAGTGACTGAGCCTCTTAAGATCTCTCAAGATCGTAGCCAGTGTTATCTGATACCATCTAACCACTGCTCTAACACTCTCACACTGAGGTTCTCATCATTCCATTCAACTGGTTAATTTAAAAGTATAACATGAAGGAATTGTTGGCTTCTGTTTGTAAATGATGTCATCAGCTAAAGAGAAAGACAATTCTCAGATTTGCTATATATGCCTTTTTTTCCAAGTCCAAACCTCACCTGCACTCTGGGCCCAGGAACATCCTGAACACAGTGAAATGAGAGGAGAAAGGGAATGTACAGGCAGAGGGCAGAGTGTGTGCAGAGAAATACATCACCACACACTTGCAGTTGAACATCAGTGAGTCATAAATGAGTCTATACAGTGTTTTTTAGTAAAATCCTGCACAGTGTGTCTTTAAGAAGATAAAATAAGCTTGTAAGGTTCTCAGTGACACAGTGGGACATATGGTGTGTGTTTTGTGTGTATTTTCTTGTTGAGGTCCATCTAAGGACAGGTATTATGACTAAATTAGGCTTTACATGTTAAGTGGCGCTGGTGCAAACTCTCCCTGAACATCAAGTAATGATAAAAATAGACATTCTTTTATATGACAGTCATCCTGAAATGATGTCAATATGATCAAAATTGAGATATTTGTGAGACTGACTCCTGTGTGTCCTCCTGTGGGCGGGGCTCACCTGTCTTCAGTGTGACCAAACACTCCTGACTGACAGGCATGGGGTGGAGCCTTGATAGCACGTCTGCCAACGCCTCCACAATGCATTTCATCACCTGCAAACACACACACACACACACACACACACACACACACACACACACACCGTGCAACAATTACTGACATTCTCACAGTTTCCTGGATGGCGGCGACATTATCGCACCATCAAGGACGTTAATTATTCTAATTGTAGGCTCTGATGAGTCACAAGTGATACTACTGTAAACTGAGATGCTACTACACTCAGGCTGAAGGCTGTTCTTCTCCACTTGGTATGTGGGAATAAATTTACACCGCTTTATAGATTCAAATTCATCTGCTTCTCTCTGAGTGCTGCTCTTGTGCCAACTCACCCACTAATTCAAAGATGTGAAACTCTCAGATGAGAGATCAGAATCATTTCAGCTCCCATTGTGCTTTCAGTGTCAAGCCAATCCCACATGCCTGATGATTTCTCACTCATATTTTCTCTCTCTTTTTTTCAAAGCGCTTCTGCCTGCCAGATCTTTGAATGTTACTCATTTCACAACTCCGATCCCTCTGTCACACATCGGCCGTATCTCCCATCTCATCTCTGCAAACCCTGTTCTAGAAAATAGCCCTCTCTGTCTCTCTCTCCACCGGGATGTGAAATGGATCCAGAGATAGTAACCATGGAGGAAGAGGCTCTTGGTTGTGCTCAGAATTCATTTTAAAAAGGTCACAGTGACATTGGCATCAATAGAGAAGTGAGTTTAATTGGCTGTATTAAGTACTTCTCATTACTGCTTGTCTTTAGAGAGTTGCATGTGGACTACTGTGGTTTTTGCACACTAACTACAGTAGCAATATTGCTGCATATAAAAGTGCAAATTCTGTTTATAAAGACAAATATCTACCTGTACGTCTTCATTCTCCAGCTGACTTGAAGTCACCGGCAATGACAGAACTGCAGGGAAAGAAAGAGAAGATGCATCATCCCATCATTAGTATCATTATTCTTATATTCCCTGAAGCTCTGCTGTTATTCTCCCTGTTACTAAAACACAGCGAGTGTTTCAGTAGCAGGGGACTCAATGTGCCAAAGGTGCAGGTGATTCACTCCATCTTCCGCCGCAATTAAAAGATGTGTGTGTCGCTGTCCTTGGTGCTGAGCCCCGGCAGCCACTGCTCCCAATGCAGCTTCCTGTCAGCAAACTGGATCTATATCATGATTAAGTTCATTTTCTTACCGCAGTTGGACAGTACGGTCAAAACGAACAGTCCTCTCCCGATCATGTTTGGAGACGAGGCGCATTAAGCTCTCCAGGAATAGAAAATGAGCGCAGTTTATATCAGAAGGTTGTGATTTCACCCCTTTGCAGAGACACAAGGTGGATTTACGGACGCATCCTGAACTAAACTTAGTCGCCTTCAGTATTTCTGGAGAGCCAAATTTCCCGCAGCAGCAGCGGCAGCAGCGGCAGCAGTGACCCGGCAGCCTCT